>NW_027611675.1:600000-1084676 GCF_964261635.1 Lissotriton helveticus
TCTGTGTGTGTGTGGGGGGGGCTCTGTGTGTGTGTGGGGGGGGGCTGTGTGTGTGGGGGGGCTCTGTGTGTGTGAGGGGCTCTGTGTGTGTAGGGGGAGGGCTCTGTGTGTGGGGCTGCAGCTCTGTATGTGTGTGTGGGTGGCTCTGTATGTGTGTGTGTGTGTGGCTCTGTGTGGGTGTAATGCAATAGGTCATGCATTTGCGAGCAATTAAGCTATTGGCATTGTAAATGACAATGCCATTTATTTAACAATTAAGCTATTGGCAATGTAAATGACAATGCCATTTATTTATGATTACAAAAAAAATTAAAAATAAATGTCATGAGCAATGCCAATAGCTCTACCTTTAATAATGCCGAGACCATTGCATTGTAAATGCTTGTTTAATCAGTGATGTGAGCGCTACTATAACTACTGCACAAACGAGCAATACAAATTATGGTAGGAAACTGTCTCACCAGTATTTGGAAGAGTTTGTGGATGAATGTGAAGAAGCACTGGACAGTTGGAGAAAGCTTAACCCAAGACAGGATTTGGGTGGACTGCTCAGTATGGTTATCAAAGAGCAGATGCTCAGTATTTGTTGTCCAGGGTTACGCCAGCACCTGTTGGGGTGTGACTCCTTTTGTCCTTGGGACCTTGCAGAGGAAGCAGAGTGCTGGGAAAGTGCTAGAGGTTCTGAGGAGTCATTAGTGAGTGATACCAACAGTAGTGGTTCAGGTATCTTCCAGCCCAGCGTGGTGGAAGAGGCTCTGTGTAGCCCAGCTAGGTCCCAGTATAGTGAGAGGAGTGTAGAGGCTTACTACCTTTCTCAGTGGAGCGGGAGTCAATGGGTGGCTGAGAGTCCCCAGATGCCCGAAGCCCTATCTCAGAACCTGGGTGGTTTCTTGAGGGAACACCAGGTTGGGGACCTAGGCTGTCCTGTTAGTACACTTGAGGAAGATCTCCTAGTGTCTAGGGAACCTGGAGCGTGTAACTAGAGCTCCAAGGGTTCCAGTGTCCGGCAGTGCCACTCCAGTTGGGAGGGCACAGGAGTCCGAAATGAGGTGTGAATGGGGGATGTGTTCCCCAGTGGAAGAACCAAAGGACCAGGGACTAGCCAGTTGGGCTAGATCTTCTTGGGGGGAACCGGGTGGCGCCACTTCTGTTCTGGGGGATCTGCACGCACTGTCAGAGGGACAGGGGACGGGAGATCTGCGCCAGACAGACAGTCACACGACACATGAGTCATGTATCAGCCTCAGGGGGATGGTGTGTGAATCCCCAGAAGTCCTGGAGTGCCAGGCAATTATTCCACCAAAGGTTCTAGACCAGAGGTAGAAGGCCAGGTTCAGGATCCGCCTGACCTGAAGGGTAGGATGTCTGTAACCATCGTCCTGACCAGTTCATCTTCCAGCGGTACCACTCCAGTTTGGAGGGTGTGGAACTCTGGAAGGGGGTGCCGAGGGTGGGAGAGCCCGCCTCGGACCCCGGTGTGACCTGAGGGGTTAAACCCTAGGTTGGGAGAATGGCGTTCTAGGGGTACCCCTCGCAGGAGGAGGAGGAACCCTAGACGGAGAGGTAGGGGAAGGAGAGCCTCCCCTGAGACTCCTGGTCCGCCTGAGGGTGTAGACCCTAGGCTGGAGAACCAGTGGCAGTCAAGCCCTGTCTTACAGACAGGAAGAGTGGAGCATAGCTACAATGTGCCAGGGGGTACTACCCCCCACTCTGGGAATAGGCAAGGACCAGTGGCACCTGGGAGGCCCAGGGCTTGGTCTTGGCCGCGGACAGCTTGGGAGTACCAGTGGGGTAGCCAAGTTGTTCCAGGCAGTGTTTCTAGAAGGAACCCCATGGGTTCACCGTGGCGTAGAACAGGAGGGTGTCCCTGCAGTTGCGGGCCCGCGTCCGTGTTCTATCGCCCCAAGCAGGGAAGCCCATCACGGTGGTGATTGGTCTATCCTGCATTTTGGCTGGAAGGGGGTTGTGTTGGACTTGGCCCTTCTGGCAGGTTCACCCCTGAACTTTTTGCTTTTGGTATGTGACCTGGTGATAGTGATTTTTAGCTTCTGCGCACTTTTACTGTGTCCCAGTGGAAAGTGCGTGCACACTCTGCGTGCGTGTGGTGAGATTGGCCTGCCCTCCCATAGGAATGCATGGGGAATATCTGTGTCCCTGGTAGTGCCTGATGCGTGGGGTGTGCAGGCTCGAGTTTGGTATGTGCGGACTCGTGTGATTAAATGCTGCGCAATGATGTATGCGGCGTGATTGTGTCTAGTGTGGAAGTGCCACTTCTAGAAGTTGGCATGTTTGTTTCATTTGTCTGGCTTGTGATTGGCTGGAGCTGGGTGGTGAGCCAGGCTCCATGAGTCATGATGGGTCTGCCCCGGTGGTGAGTGTTGAGATTAGCATGAGTGATGGGAGGGAGGGGTAAACCTGGGAACTGAATAAGGCTGGGATTTCCCCACACAATGCTGGCTCCGCCCCCTGTGGTGCGTCTAATGTCCCTTGCCTGGCCAGTGAAAGGAAAGGATGGCTGAGGAAAACAAAGTGCTCCAAACCAGCTGCGACTGGTTTTTCCCCACCCTGCACCCTGAGACAAAGGGATTTACTGTATAAAAAGAGGCTGTGACCTCTTACAAGGGGTTCTCTTACTGGATCCTTTCTTGAGGGGGGCTGCTGCTGCTGGGCGCCAGGAGGACCGCCACTGGGGATTGCCTCCCTGCCTAGGAGGCCCCTGTGAGCTGGCTCTGGGCCCAGCCTTGTCCCCCCACCTCCTAAAGGACTTTTTGGCTGTGACTTGCCCTGGACTTCTGGGCATCAAGCGCTTGGGAGCGCTTTATTTTGCCACTAGCACTTGGGAGCGCTGTAATTATCCCCCTAGCGCCTTGGGAGCGCTCTCTGTTCGTAGCCGGTGCCCATCCAGCATTTTCCTCGCTTAATTGCCAAGTTAAGCCCCTGGCAGGTGTCCACCCCGACAGGGACCTGGTGCCGTTTTGTGCCCCCCAAGCGAGTGCCCACCTCGCTTTATTATTGATTTTGAGGGGCCTACCCCTCGTTTTGACCCCCGAGATCACCACCGCCGGCCCGGGGATCCTCTGTGAGGCGCTGTCCCGCCTCCACACCCCAGGGCCGCGCTGCTATTGGCCACAGCCGCGACCCGGAAGTACTTGGTGCTGAAGCCGGAAGTCGACGGGAGCCCACCCCGTGCTCCGGTGCAAGGTGGTGAGGAGAAGCGTCCTGAGGGCCCAGGAGGAAGGGAGCTCAGCCTGCCTCCACCCGACGCAAGAAGAAGCCAGAAGCCGGTGTTTGGAGTCTACCACGGAGCTCTCATGAATGAGGGAGAGCCCCGTGGTGACCAGCATAGGAGTCCCGGCAGCTGAGAGACACAGCGCAACATCGGAGCCTCCCCGCAGCAGAGCCCGGTGAGTGTTGACGGCCGGGAGAGCTCCGGGCATGTCCACAGAGCCTGAGAGGCTCCACTAGCTCCTCAGTAACTGAGAGTGGCCCCGGTTGGCAGAGGGCCGCTCCCTCAAAGTTGCCGCACCTTTGTTCGAGTCCACGAGAGGCTCCTGAGCATTTTGCCATCTCAAGTACCCCAGGGAGGGACTCCCAACGACGGAGCGCATTTCTTTCAGAGCCCCGAGAGGCTCAGGGGGCATTTCTCTATTTCGAGTCTCCAGAAGGGGGACTCCAACGAAGGCCCAGTATTGTTGAGAGCCCGGAGAGGCTCCAGGGGCATTTAACCCCTTGCGTGCTTGTGACGGAACCGTTCTGTCACAAGCCTCGGGTGTGCTGTGCTGGTGACGGAACGGTTTCGTCACGGCCCGCTCTCCGCGCCTGCGCAGCGCGAATTCCGCGCCTGCGCTGAAGGTTCTATTGGGCGGGCGGGGCCGTGACGGAACCTTTCTGTCACAAGCACAGCGCGCCCAAGGCTCGTGACGGAGCGGTTCCGTCATGAGCACGGGAGGGCTGCGCGCCCCCCTCCCCCTTAGCACTGCGGCGGAATAGCCACCGCTGTGAAAGAGTTAATTGATCAGAGCCCATGAGGCTCAAATGGGGCACAGTGTATTCCGAGCCCCCGAGGCTCCTAAGGGCCCAGTTGTTTGGTCGCAGAGCCCACGAGGCTCTCACGTGCTCTTGGGCCCCATTGCTTGTTCAGCGCCCCGAGGAGAGCCAGGAGGCACGCTGGTGCCAGGCTCAAGTTCTACAGCTGCACAGCACTTAGTGGGCAGCTCTCCGTTTAGGAACTCTTGCGCATTTCTTCTTTTGGCTGCCTGCGCAGTCTGCCCTGACATTGGGGACACAGGGCGTCCTAGCCCAGAGAGGCCAGTTGGCCTGGGGACAGCCACTGGTTGTGGCCTATGTGATTTCTGCGCATGTGTTTTTCCTGCACCTCTGAATGGATTTTAATGCGTCATGTGTAATGCTTTTATTTCTATAGCCCTAAATGTATGGTGATACTTAGGTGGTTGTTCTTCCTAGTACAGGTGTTGCTAGTGAGGTCCTGGTTCCCTGCGTGATTCTCCTAAGGTGGTTAGGGTTGCGTAGGTGGTACTTACCTGTTACCAGTGATTACTGGTTGTGTGCTCTATGTTCTATTTTGTGCTACAGTGATTTTATATTCTATGCCTAAGTGCTAATTCTAACAAGTATTCTAGTTCTAAAAGTGCCTATTCCTGACAGTGGTCCATGTGGCCCTGTCCTGTACATATATCCCCTGTAAATTCTGCTCGTGCCTGTTGGCACATTGTAAAGTGTATGTTTTTATGTAATGTGTTTGCTACAATATGAAGGCTATTTTTATACATAACCTTGTGTGGAGTTTCCTTTGTGGTGGGCCTTGGGTGTTGTTGCTGGGTGCGCGCGCAAACCCTTAACTTCCATAGCCTCCGAGTTTAGCCTTACTGCTCGTGTCACTTTACCAAGGGGGTGAGCAGGGGTTATCTTGGCGTGTAGCTCCCTTGCCCTGACTTAAGAGTGGTGGTCTCTGACTGACTTTGGCGCAAGCCTTTGGCCAGCCAGAGATCCCATTTCTAACAATTATAATAAGGCAGACAGGATATCTGTCACGTTTTGATAATGCCTTGGTGTAGTCTGCAGAGTTTACCCCGCGGAACTTCATGAAGTGTCAGGGAAACTCCGCCGTACTCTGCAGACTTCCGCTAGTGTTAGAGTGTAAGTTGCACTTCTCATACTGATTTTTAGTGCCAGGAGTTTAACCCCCACTGTAAAATCAGCACGAACAGAACTACGCATCGTGCCAGAGGGCACTGCTGCTTTCTGCCACTCTAATTGATATGCTAATCGAATGGCAGCTTCATCAACAAGAATTGCAGATTTTAACACTCGAGTGGTCGCGACCTGCCGTGACCTCCCGCAATGAGAAATCTCACCAGGAGGAGGTCTAGCGTGTTATATTTTCTCACAAGCGCTCGTCACCTTACCGTTGTCGAACTGCTTCAGAAAAGAACTCCGTTCTGCATCGAGTTTTTTGGACCAACTCCGCACAGAGTGCGGAGTGGGCAAAACTTTGCGAGCTCCGCCGGCAGAGCGGAATTCTTCACCCACCCCTAGTTTTGAGGCAATAATCTGTTGGACAAACTCCTAACTAGGCCCTTTGTCTGCAATAAGTGTTGTAGAAGAAGTGAGATCCATGGCCTTGTGAGTATGAGGCAATTATCTGACTTCTGATGAACCCCACAGAGTGAGTGCGCAGCCGGAGGGCAGTAGAGGGACCGAAGGACAGGAAATGAGATAAACTAGAAGATGAGAAATATGGAA
Organism: Lissotriton helveticus; assembly: GCF_964261635.1. NCBI lineage: Eukaryota > Metazoa > Chordata > Amphibia > Caudata > Salamandridae > Lissotriton > Lissotriton helveticus. Next base: position 605,764 of record NW_027611675.1, read on the forward strand.
AGGTAGAAATGCCGCATCACCTGTGGATAACTGACACCTGCTCCCGCTCTGCCAAATGCCCATCCAGTCACAAAGTGGCATCCTGGGCCCCAAACTGACAACATCATGCCAGATGCCATGTATTGGTGGAAAAGGGGGGAAAAAAGAGTAATATGCACAATCTGCTGCGGGGATATGTCAGGTAAATTATTGGTTGTGTTGGATTCTCCATAAGTACTAAATGACTGATATCGTTGAATATTAAATTATATATGAATCAATGTTTGTTTGCCTTATCTGCGCTTATAATGTAAAGCATGGGTCTTACAGTGAACCCCTCGCTCTGTTTTACACAAAAGCCCTGGAAGGAGCGGCATCTTACAGAACTTTATCTACTTTAGGAAGAACTAAAGACTTGCTTTTTAAAGTTGTCTTTCAGGGCCAGAACCAGGCTTGGTAAGCTGCACTAGTTTCAGGGAGATGGACAGATGTTATGGTGATAGGAAACCCCCCTCAACCCACAATAATGTTCCAATCTTCCAGGTTAGAAGAAACCAGAAAGGCTTGAACCAAGGGAGCTGTTGAAAGTGTCAAAGGTGACTTATGAACAGCGAGTAAAGACAGGAGTTGGCATTTGAGATGATCTTAAGTGAATCGGAAAGAATGAGAAGAAGTGTGTAAATGGAGTTACTTTTGTTGTATACTTCGTAAAGAGTTACTGGAAATTTTGCAGCCCAGCCTGATCCATCTCTTTTTCTAAACTCTATTGTTGTTTAAATGAAATCTTGACCATATGCGTCTATCTTAAACTAAACCTCAAGCACTTGGGTGCTCCGTGAGCACCTTTACTTTGCTCAGTTACTCTGTGAACATTGGTAAATCACCTCCTTTTCAGACATTAATAAGATATTACCTGATCAACAGAACCTTTAGTTAAATATCTGTGTATGTTGAAATATTTCTTGCTAATTTTTAAAGGCGGTAAAGAAGAAGAGGGAGATTTACTAATATTTTGCGCCGTATTTGCATCACAAAAGTGGCACAAAACAGCGCAAAATCTTTTTTTCCTAATTTATTTTCCAGCGCTAAACTTTTTTAGCACTGGAAATAATGTAAAAGTAATGTGAAACTGCGCATAGCACTGCTTCGCATTACTTCACACATTGGGACCTGCCAAGGGGGGTGCATGGGCGTTCCCGTGCAACCACCCAAGATTTCTCGTGAGAAAACGGCACCCTTTTAAACTAGACACAAGGAAGGAGAAATGAATTAATTTCTCCTTCCTTTTCTGACTTTGCATGCGTGCTGCACTGCGCAACATGCATACAAAGTGGGAAAAGCCTTCCCTCGTGTCTGACATAGTATTTTGTACAGGAAGGGTGTCCTTCCTGTACAAAACCGATGCTGGACTCACACACACACACCCTAGCGCTCTGGTGCTAAGGTGTATGCTTGGCGCAGGGCCGCTGTAATCAGTGCCAACGCAAGGGAAGGAGAGAGCCATATCTTTGAAAATATGGTGCTCTCATGTTCCCTTCCTGTCGCGCAGCGTAGCCTCGCGGGGAGAAGGGCTGCGCTGCATTGTGTGGAGTGTCTTTTACAACCAGTTAAACATTGTGAATTCACATTCCATTATGTTTCAATTTAGTAATTTTAAATATCTTTACATCAAACAGAAAACAAGCCTTGAATGTGTAAAATGACCATCAATAATGAAGCGAATGCGGTAAATCTTCAATAATAGCAGAAATAATGAGCTACAGTATTCAGGAAAACATCAGCGCAGTCGGCGACAGAGGAACCTGCACACAAACTGACAGATCCCGGATGAAGGATCAAGGGCAGTTCAGTGATTGTAAGAGTCTGAGCTGTGCACCTCCACGCCACAAGACAAAGAAATGACCTTAGGAAAATTAAGGCAACACCAATAACAAACCGCGTCCTGTATAAACAAGTGTCCAACACCAGCTTTGATCATCGGATCGGTATGATGTGATTACCACAGTGCTCTGTTTTCTAAAATGATGACAAGCCATCATTCCGTGCTCTAGGTGAATTGTAAACTCTTTCAAGGCAAACCAGAGTAACCAGACAAGAGCACAACAGAGCGGAGCCAGACAACTGACGGGTAAAGGAAAGAGGAGTTCTTCTATCTACAATACAACAGACTGTCCCAATTTGCACCAGCCAGAAGGAAGATACATCTTTACCCGCAAGCGTGCATTGCCATAATCCAATCTAAAGGCACAATCGCCTACAAAGACACCTTCAACGTATTAGGAGTGTGGCAAATATTTGGTGGCTATCGCATTTTTTTGTTAAAACCGAAATAAAACGTGCAAGATACAGCACACATATAGAGTGTGTGAGAAAAACACAAGTGCTTTATCAGCCATGTCGGCCCATCAGGAAATGCAGTCATGGGATGTAGACAAATATATACCCGACCCACAGACACTAACCAAGAAAGAAGAATCATACACATGCAGCAAGAGCTTTAGTTTGTCATCACCACTCAAGCTTCATCAGCAAACGTACACAGGAGAAAAACCATTGAAGTGCAGTGAATGTGTCAAGAGCTTTAGTCGATTATCAGAACTACAAAGACATCAGCGAACACACACAGGGGAAAAGCCATTCAAGTGTAGTGTATGTGCAAAGTGCTTTAGTGAGTTATCAAGCCTTTGAAAACATCAGCGAACACACACAGGGGAAAAGCCATTCAAGTGCAGTGAATGTGCAAAGTGCTTTAGTGAGTTATCAAGCCTTCGAAGACATCAGCGAACACACACAGGGGAAAAGCCATTTAAATGCAGTGAATGTGTGAAGAGCTTTAGTCAGTTTTCACGCCTTCAAAGACATCAGCGAACACACACAGGGGAAAAACCCTATCATTGTAGTGAATGTGACAGTAGTTTTCGCTTCTCTTCAGCATTAAGGTATCATCAGCGAACTCACACAGGAGAAAAACCATTCAAGTGCTGTGAATGTACAAAGTGCTTTAGTAAGTTATCAAACCTTCAAATACATCAGCGAACACACACAGGAGAAAAGCCATTCAAGTGCAGTGAATGTGTGAAGAGCTTTAGTCGATTATCACACCTACAAAGACATCAGCGAACACACACGGGGGAAAAACTCTATCATTGTAGTGAATGTGACAGTAGTTTTTGCAACTCTTCATCATTAAGGGTTCATCAGCAAACTCACACAGGAGAAAAACCATTCAAGTGCAGTGAATGTGCAAAGTGCTTTAGTCGGTTATCACACCTTCAAAGACACCAGCGAACACACACAGGGGGAAAACCATTCAACTGCAGTGAATGTGCAAAGTGCTTTAGTCAGTTATCATGCCTTCAAAGACATCAGCGAACACACACAGGGGAAAAACCATTCAACTGCAGTGAATGTGCAAAGTGCTTTAGCCAGTTATCAGACCTAAAAAGTCATAATCGAACACACACGGGGGAGAAACCATTCAAGTGCACTGAATGTGCAAAGTGCTTTAGTGAGTTATCAAGCCTTCGAAGACATCAGCGAACACACACAGGGGAAAAGCCATTCAAGTACAGTGACTGTGCAAAGTGCTTTAGTCAGTTATCATACCTTCAAAGACATCAGCGAACACACACAGGGGAAAACATAGAAGGGCAATGAAAGTGTGAAGGGCTTTTGCCAATTTTCGATCCCACACAGCCCTCAGTGAATACACTTCTTCATTTAACTCACATGGAAATAATCCGAGAGATGCAGAGACTCTGGAATGAACTTAAGAACATCAAAAATAATATTGACCCATCTGAGGACATAGACAAGAGCAGAACAGTGCAGTTATTGTGAGAGGAATGAATCGCGGAAAAAGATAAAATTCAAATTATGTGGGACTTTGAAATACCAGATGATAGAAGACCCGACTAGCAGTAAAGAAGAAAAACAGATAACAGTGTTTGCAGAATTATAAAAGTGTTTGTTTCCAGTGATTGTTCACTTCCGTACACATAGCAAAGTGACATTATGTACCAGGATACACAGTGGGAGACAAGCACAATGTGGACTCAAAGAAAAGAAACATTCTTGATTTTTAGTTGGTGAAGAAGAGATACAAAGAAAAACATTCAATCGCACCTGACCACACTACCAGTAAAAGCAACACTGAACAATACTGGGACGAACAGCGGTATTTTCAGCTAACTTGTCGGATTAGTGATAAAACCTATAAACCCAACACACCCAGAATGGACATGTTGTCACGGCTCTGGTGATGGAAGCTTCATTGGTAAAATGCCTGTATTACTATTAACAAAAGCCACTGCAGTATCTGTAATGAAATAAAGTGAAGCACAGGTGTTCAAGAAATAATCTATTTTCAGATATAAAAGAGCACATACCCTGTTTTTAAGTAACGTTTGCTGCATCTTTTATACACTGTTATCGGTTGATGGATAAGCTTGTGACTCAGGCCTTATTACTAAGTGCGACCCGTGGCTCCTCTCCGACTTGGCTCTCCCTATTCATTCTGTGTCTTGCCAAACTCTACTTTTTACCAGAATTGAGCCACTGTAAGCAGCAGACTCAGTTTCAAAACAAGAAATATAAAATAATGTAAAAATAATTTTTCGGTTATAGTTTTTTTACATCATATGTTTTTCCCACTATCAGTTTGCAACTACACTCGGAATTGACTGAAAGTGTAAATATTTTTAAACAGAGATGTGGAACTTGGAAATTACATTTTTAAACAGTTTTCAGCGAATAAATAAAATGTGCTTTTAATTTGCGTTTGTTTCCTGACGTTATTCTTTATCCAACCCCTAAGCCCCAAACTGTTTCACATTTACAATGTATTAAGCAATAGAAGGGCTAATTTTGTCACGGTCTCGGTTCCTCTCTTGCGCCACTCACACAAACAAACACTCAGAGGCCTGTGTCTGCAGTGCTGGGGCACAAAGTAACATTTACCAGTTGCAGACTAAGGATCTAGGTGGAACTGAGTCCCGTTTCTAGATAATAGTGGGGGGACCCCTTCAAACTGTGGCTACCCCCGACTTGTGCCGTGCTGATAAAGCAATAGTGAAATTGAGTAATTTATGATGAAATGAGAGAAAGAGAAGAAGAGAGCGAGGTGCAGGATATATTAAAGAAAATGAAAAAAGAGACACAAGACTTTACCCTTTTCTGTGTACACGCTGTGCTGTGCGTTGTGAACAGGTTGTCACCCCCTTTGTATGTAAATGAGCATCTGTGACCAGACACCCCAGGCTCCCATCTTTTCCAGCGCGGATGATAATGTGAGCACTGTAATGTAATCATAAACTAGGGCTATATATAGAAATAATCGGCTTCCAGGTCTCACAGCTGTGGATATGTAGTTCTTTTATTAGTTTTTTTAAATTTACTTTAGTTTGCAGCAATTCTCCAGGTTACTTTTTCTCAGTATATCGCTTTATATCCCTCTTTGCGCTTCATCAGTTAAACGTGAGGTTTGATGTAGGATTTATTGTCAGTTTCTCTAGACCATGTCCCAATCCCTTTGTCCTCGATTTGTCAGCATGTGTTTTGTCCACACACTGGTCTAGGATGGGCCTTCTCAAGGTTGAAAGCGCGGTAAGGAATAATAAATCAGACATATTTGAAATTGTATGTAAACAAATGCGTGCCTTTCAGTTATCAGGCACCACCAGACACATCTACACATGTAATTGAGCACCAGACTAAAGTGACTATATGTAAGGGGGGAGAAGGTGTGACGTCCTGTGTCATGATATTATGGAATGTGGGGACGGTTGCTAGGCCGTGAGCTGGAATAGAGACATTTGTCCGTTGGTCTTAGCTTGTTGATGGATGGGGTCTCTGCATCTGTGATACTTATATTAACCTTTCTTGACCCCCACCGTATGATCTACTCTGATTTCTGGAGGGACACACTTCCACAGATGACCATGTTAAATCTAGCTTCGCACAACCCACTGAGCATTCCCGCAGGTGTGGTACTTGATAGCAAGGGTTTATTGTCAGCGTTATTTACAGCAGATAATAAAACAATCACAATTCTTGTTGATTTAAAACGACTTAAAATACTACACTTTGCGCATAATCCATGATCTGACGTAAAGTGCAAGTGCAAACGGATGACGTACATCACTTTTAAAACCAATCAATTAGATAGAGCGGTCATTAGATCTTACAAAGCGTACCAGCTAACAAGCACGTACATAGGTGCAGATACCGGCGTCTCCGTCTGCTTGTTGCCTACTCAGAGCAAGTAAACCCCTAGCAAGCCTGACAGCTGTCTTATAAACATCAGAAATAAAAGAAGAGCACAAGCCTGCTGCGCAGACGTTACCTATTGTGTTAAAAAAACAAGGATTGTCCAAATAGTTTGTTTTGTTGACAGCCGGGTGGAAATTAAACCCTCAGATATGGGCCAATAGACGGCCAACACCTAAGCGAGCATTTTATAAAGTGCAGGTACAAGTAGAAATGTGCAACAATACCTCTGGATGCTCTCTCCAGTCCATAAGGTTCTACAGTGCCTTTCCTGTTGGAGTCGAGCTTCGCCCCAGTTTATGAGGGCAAATATGTCAAAGGACGAGCACAGCCCCCAGAGATAAACGGAAAATTATAAAACCATCACTACAGTTGGTTTATGGTTTGCACCCACTTCCTTCGCTGCTGTCTATAGCAGGTCTGCATATACGAAGCAACTGCCTGGCAAATCTCCATACGATCAGTTCTATAACATAAGAAAAGTGCTGCACTGCAGCATCTCAGATTACGTGTTAGAAAAAGTGAACATAGGTAGTACCTTTGGATTTTAAGCGACATATCACACAGCAGCATAAAATGCATGAATGACTCAGGGCCCCCTTATGTACGGGGACATGTGTCAGCTCCGCCTCCAGGGGCTTTACCCATGATTTAGTAAAGGCCCCCACCGGAAGAGTTCCTAATCTGAACATGAGATATAAAGCCATTTTCTCAGGAGGGAACAGCAAGTCCATGAACTGCTCCAGGCGCGGTTCACATTTTACTTTCTGGTAATTAGTCGGAAGGATGCCTTTCCTTGCTTCTTGCGTGCTCCACATGAATGCACAATATTTCTTTTTAACCAATTCTAGTGTTGCCTTATTCATCAGTTCCAGATGATTCTATTTCTCTACTCAACTAGTGTATGTTAGAATGTTCTCAGCGAGCTTGAACCGGCGTAAATTATTGTAATCCTGCATCGTCGCAGTTCCTGCAGGACCATACTATATGATGCAAAGGATAGATTTGACCACACTCGCATCCATTATCTTACGGGGTGAGATCCTCCGGTGAACCCCAGCTCAGCTGTTAATACTGTCATTGGGGTTCCAGGACCCAGGATTAGTACATGTCACAAGAAGATGTTTCACAGTTTATGGAGAGCCTGAACTTTCGTAAAATCCCACAGTTCGCACCATAAGAGTAGGCCACCCGTGCATTTGTCTTGAATGTGTCAGTGCTAGTGTTGGACCTGGCTCCTTGGCGTGAGTCTCCCTTCTACTTTTTGCTGATGTGCCTCAGATGTTTTGCTGCTGTTAGCTGCTCAGGGCACTGCGCCACAGCCAATCCATGCCGCAGTGCAAGTGCTCCCAATGTAAAGTGTACTTATGATTGATTTCCATGATTGGCTCATTTGATTTACTAAATGTGAAAACAAGGGCCCCCTGACAATTAGAGTCTTCTAGGACAGGGAAAAACAATATGTGGGTATCTTCCTAGACAATTTACAATGCGATAGACAATAAACATGTACGGGAAAATATTTTTATTATAGTTATTGAGATAAATACTTTACAAAAAAAACATTTAACATGTTTTTGTTAGTTTGAAATGTTCTACTATCTGTACTACACATTCTTTTATTGTCTATCGCATTGTAAATTGCCTAGGAAGATACCCACATATCAATTGATTCACTGTCAGTCCCCAGTAAAGTGCACCAGGAGTGCCAGGGCTTGTAAATACAAATACTGCTAGTGGGCCTGCAGCGCTGGTTGCGCCACCCACAGAAGCAGCCTTTTAAAATGTGTCTACGGTCTGCCGTTGCAGAACCTGCGTGCAGTTGGGTACTGTCATGCTGGCTGGGCAAGTGCACACACTTGCCAGCATCTAACCCTTCCCTTTACTTCATGTCAGTCACCCCTATGGTAGGCCCTCGGGCAGGGTGCATTGTAAGCATAAGGTAGGACAAGCCCTGATGCGTGCGGCATGTCCTAATAGTGAATTACAGCCATTTTCGTTCTTCACTATTGTAAGGCTACCTTCTCTCCATAGGCCAGGATGGGTTGCTGGAATTATTACACTATATAATCCCAACAGACTCAGAGAGCATGGTAGAAAGTCAAGTTTAGTATGCCTGAACTCAGAATAATAAAATACTTCTTTTAGTAAAGTTTATTTTAATATCCTGCGTTTGCAAATGCTACTTTTAGAAAATTAGCATTTGCTTGTCTAACCATTTCAGCCCGCCTCTGCTCCTATGTGTATCTGCTGTCTGGTTTGTGTGAGTGACAGGGCTGGAGAAGACAGGTGGTAAATAGAAAGATTATACCAGGATGGGCGGGGGGAGTACCCCTTGATGCTGAATAGGCCTGTGTTCTGCCACCTCAATGCCGGCTCCGCCCCCTGGAGGGCGACTGACGACTCTACCCTACACCTTGTAAGGAGAGAGGGGAAGACCGTCAACAGAGTACTCCTGGACTGTACTTGTCATCACAATGCTGGCTCCACCTCCTGCGGAGCGTCTGCGGGACCTGCCCTGCTCACTGAAAGGAAAAGCCGGACTTCGCAAAACAAGAGGTGAAATGAGCTATGCAAAGGCCCCCCTGCACTGCCAAGACAAAAGAAACTCAGTATAAAAGTAGGAGCCCTGCTCCTAAGAAATCAGATCCTGTTTTACCACAACGAACCTCTGCCCAACTAGAAGGACCAAGAAGAAACTGAAGGACTGGCCTGCAGTGGTGCCTTGCTAAGGAAGGAGAGGAAAAGACCAAAGAGGACATTGCTTTATTGTGCTTGAAACTATCTCCAAGGGCTTGATCTGAGCTTGCCCCCTGAACTGAAACCCAGGACCAGTGGGTTCAATTCTGCCTGTGCTCATCTGCTGCTGGGCCCTTGTGTTCTACTCCCTCGCCAGAATCGTGACTCGGGTGCCTTCGCCCCTCCTAAGGTCGTGACAGCTGGAGCCTGGCCGCCCCTGCCCACTGAGAGCCCCGCTCGAGTTCAAGTCGCTCTCTCCCCGTTGGGCCGGGCCGCCCGCTCTCCTGTCACCTCGCCTGCTACGGAGCGCGTTATGCGCCTCTCAGCATCTCCCGCCGGAATCTGCACGGAGCGCATTTGATAGCCTCGGACGGTCTGTACGCCGATGCGTACCTGACTGTCTCGCTTTGCACTCCTGCATACCAGGGCCGTGCCACACCTCAAGAAGAGCCTCTAGTACATCCGGTATCGGAGGCCCGGTGCTGCGCCTGCCTGCCTAAGAATGCAACGCCCCACCCAGATCCACAGGTACGACCAGGCGTACTAAGAAGAAGTACGTCCCGCAGACCTGAATGGTGCCTCGCCCCGTGAGCTGCTTCAGACCCCGGATCGCCGCAACCCTCCACCGTCCCGCTCAACCGCCTCGCACCTCGAGGGGGCTTCGAGCCGGATAAATTCTCGGAGAACCGCCAGCCTCGTCCCGGATCCGCCTCACCCGTGGCCGCGCCTGAAACGCCTCGGACACCCGGACACCCGCAAAAAGGTACACTCAAACTCAATCCCGAGTTCACATCGGATCCAGGGTCCGCAACGTTTGTTTTCCCTGTCGTCCATCATTTGCCAACGGGTCGCTTCACCAGCGCGAAGCGCGCATCGACCCACAGTGTACCTTACTGACAAGAACTCTAAAGAACTTTTGCCTATTTAAATCTGGTGGCCTCATTCGCTAAAAGTTATATTTTCTTGTGATAATTCTGCAACAAAGTATTTTTATATAAAGCTATGTATTTTTGATACAACTTCTACGACTGGTGTCCGTTTGTGGTGGGTCATTGTGTTTACTGTATGTGGTCATAAATGCTTAAATGACTTAGCGCCCTGAAGATTAACCTTGGCTGCTCGTGCCACACAACCCATAGGGTGAGCAGGGGTTATTCTGAAGGGGCAATTCCCTTGCCCTGAGTAGAGGAGAGGGTCCCTGCTTGTCCCAAGTGCCTACTTGTGCCAACCAGAGACCCTCAATGCTAACATTGGACGCAGCGAATGGGATTTTTGAATTTGCATTTATGATTGATGTACAGTGAATCCTTGATCACCACGTAGTGAGAGCAGACCTATAACGCAGCCACAGATTTATTGTTTATTTTTAATATTGCTAAGAGATCTCCAATCGTTGAAATCATGCCTGGCTTACTCCCTGCTGAAGAAACACCCTCTGTCATCTCTGGAATCGATGAAGTCGATGGGGAAGACCAAGGACTGGAAGGTTACTCAGTGGCCCAGCTGAGAGTCTACTGCAAGAATTTCAGAGTTGCCCACTCTGGGTGCACCAGGAAAATCCACAAGCGCTGAGAGCCTGGAAGGAGTCAAGGGATCCACAGAATGAGGTGGGAGTGGAACCACCGGAAGGCATTGTGGACTTCAGCAGAGTCCTGTCGCCAGAGGAGCTAGCGGACAGGGCAGCAACCAGAGCACATGAAGTGGAGATGGCAAAGTTAAATGGACAAATGGAAATGGAGAAGCAAAGAATGGCAATGAAGGAGAAAAAGCTCCAAATGGATCACGATATGAGAATCAAGGAGTTCGAGCTGAAAGCGAAAAGTTTGGACACAACTCCTGGTGGCAGCACAACGCCGCGCCGGTGCAGGTAGAGTCAAGGGCGTACATGTAGTAGTGAAGGAGTACTTCAAGGGGCATGACATAGGACAGTGGTTCCGGGCATACGCGGTAGCTATGTCCTCCCACCGGGTCCCTGAAAGAGATTGGGTAGCGGGGTTGTGGTGAAGTTCCTTAGCGAGGATCGGGACACACTGCTAGATTTGCCCTCTGAAGTATACAATTCATACACCCACATGAAAGAGGCCTTAATGACCAGGTTTGGGCTAACTCCTGAGATGTATCGACAGAGGTTCAGGGGTTGTACTAAGACTCCTGGGGTTACGTTTGTGGAGAATGTGACCTTTTTCTGCAGATCGCTGGATGGTTGGGTAAAGGGTAGCAAAGTGAATGATTTTCAAGGGCTTCTTGATTTAATGGCATGGGAGCACTTGTCGAGTAATTGTTTTCCTGAGCTACGCCAGCACCTGATAGATAGCAAGCTGACCACCCAGAGGAAGCTTGCTGAGGAGGTGGACCGCTGGCTCAGCACCAGGGTCCACAAGGGTCCAGAGGGAGACTCAGCCAAAGGTGGACAGGGTCCCCATCAGAAGAGTGGGGGGCAGGGGTAAACAGAAAGGGTTCCAAAAAGGCCCCCAAAGTAATCCCCAAGGGAACCATCAGAAGGGTTCTCAGCCTCCCTCACCCACGAAGCAGAACAGGGCCCGACAGGTAAACCTGTTCAGAGAGGACCCATCACCTGTTACAGGTGTGGTGACCAGGGTCACATTGCCACTGATCCTAAGTGTCGCCTATTTGGAAAACCCGCACCCACTGGTGCTCCACCCCGGCAAATGGCTAGTGTTAATTTTGGGGAGGAGGTAGTAATCCAAGGGGGTGGGGATTCTGTTCAGATGACCCTAGTCTCACTCGGAGACAGCGAGATGGTCCCTGGGAACTACTTACCCTCTAACACTAAGAAATATGGGCAAGTAGTGACCGTCAATGGAAAGAAAGTAGAGGCTCTTAGAGACACAGGAGCCAGTGTGACTGCAGTCCGGCAGCACCTGGTGTCTCAGGAGCAGGTTGTACCCCATGCCTTTTGTAGGGTTGTCAATAATTACAACTCCGAGAGTCGTTGTCCAATGGCTCAGGTTCCTTTTGAGTGGGGGGATCTCTGGTACTCTGCAGGTTGCTGTGTGAACTGCCATGCCTGTAGACTGTTTGCTAGGGAATGACTTGGAGAACTCCCCTTGGGAAAAGGTGGAGAAGACGACTCATCTGCGGATTGTGGGTCTATCCGACTGGGCATGTGTGACCACCCGATCAATGGCAGCCAGTAGTTGTGTTGAAGAGGTCCTGGAGCCTGAGGGAGAGGCCCAGGAACCGGCCTTAGAGAGAGGGCACAGGGGGCACGGGAGACAGACCCCTGAAGTTCCCACGGCCCAGGAGGAAGCAGACCTTAAGGGGGATGCCCTGGAGTCTACCGGGGAACAGATAGCCAAACTGGGGGACCTGCCTGAGCTGACCCATTGGCAGCAAGACAGAGGCCCCTCCAGGGAGGAATTCTGCAAGGATCCGAGAGAATGCCCCTCGTGGGTGTGCGGCAGGAGGCTGCAGACCAGGCCAATGGTAGTCAGTCCGATACTCACTTCATTTACTGGGAGAACGACCTCCTGTTTACAGAGCCTAAGGTTGCTGAACCTGGGTCAGCCCGTGCGCTGGTGGTACCCCAGAAGTTCAGAGCCTTCCTACTGGGGCTGGCTCAAGACGTTCCATTAGCAGGACATTTGGTGCAGGACAAGACCTTTGAGAGGCTTGTTACCCACTTTTATTGGCCCCAAATGCGCAAGAGCTCAGATGTTCATTGCAGGACCTGTCAAACTTGCCAGGCAAGTGGGAAGAGTGGGAGGAAGCAGAAGGCTCCACTCCAACCCTTCCCTGTGGTCAGTACGCCATTCCAGCGAGTGGGCATTGACATTGTTGGGCCTCTGGACCCCAAGATAGCCATGGGCAACAGCGTCATCCTGGTCTTGGTGAACCATGCCACCCGCTACCCTGAAGCCATCCCTCTGAGGACAGTGACGGCCCCCGTGGTGGGACGGGCACTGATTGGAATTTTCTCCCTAGTGGGATTCCCTCTAGAGGTGGTGTCTGACAGGGGCACCAATTTCATATCCAAGTATATGAAATCCCTTTGGCAAGAGTGTGGTGTAACCTACAAGTTCACCACACCTTACCATCCCCAAGAAACGGGTTGGTTGAGAGATTCAACCGAACTTTGAAGAGCATGATTATGGGTCTGGAAGAACACATGAGGCGTAAGTGGGACGTCCTCTTGCCATGCCTTCTCTTTGCATACCGTGAGGTGCCAAAGAAGTCTGTAGGGTTCAGCCCCTTTGAGCTTCTGTATGGTCACCCAGTGAGAGGACCTTTGAGTTTGGTAAAGGAAGGCTGGGAGCAATCTCTCAGGAAACCTCCCCAGAATGTATACAGTTACACGCTGGCCTTCAGAAACCAGACCAGGCGATTCAGGCAACGTGCTGAGGCAAATCTGGAAGCCAGCCAGGAAGAGATAAAGCGGTGGTACGACCAGAATGCCACTCTGGTAGAGCTTCAACCTGGACAAAAGGTGTGGGTCTTGGCCCCAGTGGAGCCTTGTGCACTTCAAAATAAGTGGACCAGTCCATTTGAGGTTGTGGAGAGCAAGAGTCCTGTCACCTACTTGATGGACTTGCAATCTCCCACGAACCTCTTGAGGGTCCTACATGTTAACCGCCATAAGCCCCACTTGGAGAGGTCCGAAGTGGGCATGCTCTTGGCAACCGATGATGGGACGGAGGCGGAGACCGAGCCTCTTCCTGACCTCTTGGTAGCTTCAGAGCGTGACGGGTCAGTGGATGGAGTTAACCTCTCACCCAACCTGACCCCTGAGCAACAGAGTGACTGCTGCCAACTGCTGGGACAGTTTCCTGATCTGTTCTCCCTGGTTCCGAGTGTCACAGATTGGTGCATCCATGATGTAGACACAGGAGACAGCTTACCTGTGAAGCACAAGGCTTACAGAGTTACTGACAGGGTCAGAGCCTGCATCAAGGAGGAGGTCTCCAAAATGCTTGCTCTAGGGGTGGTTGAGTCCTCCAGCAGTCCTTGGGCCAGCCCAGTGGTCTTGGTCCCAAAGGCTGCAGCGCCGGGAGCCACACCCGAACTCCGGTTCTGTGTGGACTACAGAGGACTCAATTCAGTTACCAAGACTGACGCACACCCCATCCCCAGAGCTTATGAGCTCATAGATCGGTTAGGGGCTGCCCGTACCTCAGTACTTTGATTTGACGTCTGGGTACTGGCATATCGCCTTAACCGACGGGGCCAAGGAGAGGTCAGCATTCTCCACACCAGATGGGCATTTCCAGTTCCGAGTTATGCCCTTTGCGATGAAGAATGCCCCTGCCACCTTCCAGAGATTGGTCAACCAGGTGTTGGCTGGGCTGTCTGAGTTCAGCGCCGCCTACCTGGATGACATTGCAGTGTTCAGCAGCACATGGGAAGAACACTTGTAACACCTCTGGGAAGTGTTGATGGCACTGCGCAAGGCAGGTCTCATGATCAAGGCAAGCAAGTGTCAGTCAGTCAGTCAGTCATAAAACTTTTATTCGGTTACATCTTAGCGAAACCATAAAAAGTACAAAGATAAAACACTACAATACATATAAAAAATCATAATGTCAAACTACGATTAAAAACAGATGTCATTTAGAGAGGCAAGATGACCGCTGTTGAGTTGAGCTAAGCAGTCGCACTTTTTCTTCCTCCCCTACTTAATATGGCTGCCGGCAGAACTAAGCCTAGAAACAGCAGAGGCTTCAGAGGATCAAGCGACGGAGTCAGCGGCGGAGTCAGCAGCTACTGGACTAATGCCGGCGAGCTCGACGACAGGTAGAGACATGGAGAGGTGCCAGGGCACTCCATCTGGGAATGCAGACATGTTGGGGGCGCTGATGCTTGTGGAGGCTGAAATAAATAAAGGGAGAAGTAATGTTCATGGTCGAGCAACAGGCACTTGGGGCAGCATGGAAAGCCTGTCAGGCAAAAACACTCAGGGGAAAAGTAACATGAGTAGACACAAAGACAAGCACTTCACAGAAAAGATAGAAGGGGGCTCAACTGAAGGGGACTGCTTCTATTCAGTGAATGAGGATTCTGACTCAATTATTTCTTCTGAAGGTAGTCTGGAGGAGGAGGTAGACGAGGAGGTTACAGACTCTGGATCTAGCACATCCGGCAAGGAATCCACGCAAAAGAAAAGGCCCTCAAATTTAAGGAGGCGCACCCAAGGGTCTCCTCCTCAGCATGATAGTCGATTGCTCTGGGACTATTCTGCCACTTCTCAGGTCTATCAGGATAATGACAGTAATAGGGTCCCTACTCCTGATGACTTGCCTCAGAAAAATTCTTTTGAAGTGCTATTCGGCACCCTGAAGGAGATGCAGGCAGAGGCAAGAACTGAAAGTCGTAGAGCAAGGCAGGCTTCAAAAAAGATCCAGGGCTCACTGAGGAAGATAAACAAACTATATAAAGAAGTGGAGGGGAGTATTACAGAAGTAGAAGAACGTACAGGCAAATTGGAAGACGACGTGGGGAACTGGAAGGCATTCAGGACAGAGCAAGATAAATTGACAGAAGACATGAGCTGGAAGATGGAGGATTTCGAATATAGGCAGAGACGGAACAATGTTAGACTCTTGGGTGTTGCAGAAGGGACAGAAGGACAGGATGTCAGACAATTCGTTGTTAATTTGTTAAAAGGGGCCTTTCCAGAGTCCCAGTGGCAGTGGGAAAGGGAGGTACAGAGGGCACATAGATTTCCCTTCACGATGAGGAAGACCCGAGGTGCAGGGGGTACAGGAGGCGAGGAACAGGGGAACTTGCCCAGAGCAATCTTGGTAAACATTGGGAACTTCTTACTGAGAGAGGAGATAATTGGTAAGGCAAGGCCCGATAGCAAGAGGTCATTCGAAGGTATTACTTTCTTTGCCAGGCCTGATTTCTGTCACGTCACCGTAGAGAGGAGATGGAAGCTTAGACAGATGATTGCCCCCTTTCAGGCTATAGGTTTGGAAGCATTCCTCCTTTTCCCAGCTAGGCTCAAAGTAGTGGTGAAGGGAAAGACCTGGATGTTCTCTTCAGAGATCAATGCCCAGCAATTTTTGGAAGAAATGAGGCAGCAGAAAGGTGGCTAAAGGAAAAGGGCCTTGATGTATACGCATAAAGGTTAGGTAGAGGAAGGTCAAGATGGGGTAGCACAGCAAGTTAAGTAGGTGTAGTAGGGGAGGGAGGCGACTGGCGCAACTTGAAGCAGGCACACATAGGTCACTTGACCTATTTGCCTGTAAGGGAGGGGGGGAGGGGGTAGGGGGGAAGTAGGGGGAGGGAGGGTGGAGGGAAGCACGGGGGGGGGAAGAGGGGCGAAAAAGGGACACCAAGTTTGGGTTTTTTAATGGTTCATCACACTTATCACATTTATGGAGGAAAAATTGTATTACAATGTGTACAGTATGAAAACTGTAATATGTTAGAATGTATACAGGACCTGAAAAAGAGTGTACTGAATCCACAGATAAAGGTTTTGCTTAATGATTTAGTAGGTTCACTGGTAGGAAAAGGGATGGGTTGGTATGCCGTGTAGAATTGCCTCAATAAATGTCTGCGGGCTTAACGAAGTAAGAAAGAGACTCAGAGTAGCTGCATTTCTTAAACGTTACACCTTGATCTGGTATGCCTGCAGGAGACACATATAGAGGGTGTTAAAGGTTATCTTCTGGAACAACTGGGTTTCTCATTATTAGCAAACTCCAAGCAAGGGAACAAGACTAGAGGAGTGGGAGTAATAGGGAGGAGCGGGGATACAACAGTGAAAAGGAAGAAGGAAGATCAGTGGGGGAGGGGGGTAATGTTGGAAGTGGCCTTTAAGGGGGATACTTTCACACTGGTAACGATATATGGGTCGACAGAGGATGACCCAGATGTTTTTCAGTACTTGGATGTTGAGCTGGCGCAGTGGCCTGAACCAATAGTCCGCTGTGGGGATTTTAACCTACATGATCTTAGTAGCTCATTTGGTCAACCGGGTGGACACTATAATGGGAGGAAAAAGAAGGTGTACAGAGCACTTTCAGATATGGTGATACATAACTCCCTGGAAGACCCTTGGGTGAAGTGGCATCCGCACTTAGACGGCAGCACGTTTTACTCTGCTCCCCTCAAGGTACTGGTCCGACTGGACTACTTTTTAATTTCGAGTACTTTGATCACCAGTACAAAAATTGAGAGGCACCCTCTGGTGATCTCGGACCACAGCCCACTGGTAGCTACACTTAATCTGGGCCAGGCTACAAGGAGGGAGGTTTCTTGGACTTTTGAACGCGCATTACTACAAGTTCAGTCATATCGGGATCATATGGCTATTTGGATAAAGGAGTACTGGGATATAAATAGTGGGACAGCATCACCAGGGGTTGTATGGGACTCATTTAAAGCGGGGGTCAGGAGGGAGACACTGAGCTATGTGTTAACTAGCCAAAAGAAGGAGAGATTAAGGTCAGAAGAACTAAGACAAAATCTTTTCAACTTAGAAGCAGAATTAGCAGCAGCTATTGCACAGAACTCCCAGGTAGATCAGATACTGCTTAGGATTACCGCAACCAGAGCCGATGCGCTTGAAGCAATGGCCAAAAAAGCGGCAGGGAAATATCTGTCACAAAGGGAGAAGGCGTACGAATTTAGTGAAAGGGTCGGCCATATCTTAGCGGTTCGAAGTAGGCAGAGGGCAGCAAAATACGATGTTAAAGAGATTGTGGACCCGCAGGGTAATTCTTTTACAGAGGCAGGTCAGGTTAGAGAAGTATTCAGACAGTTTTATGAAGATTTATACTCCGCTGATATGGTGGGGGGTGTGGAGAATATAGAGGGTTATTTGAGTGTTGTCCTCCCTCCTATACTTCAGGTAGAGGACAAGGAGAGTCTAGAAGCCACATTTGAGATGGCTGAGTTGAATATTGCTCTGGAAAGCCTACCATCGGGAAAGGCAGTGGGTCCAGACCAGATCCCGGTGGAATTTTTCAAGGTATTCCAAACGGTATTAGCAGCAGATATGCTTGATATTATGCTACTGGCTCAGAAGGGGGACTCAATACCAGATTCCTGTGGAGCCGCAGACATTATAGTTATAGCAAAAAAAGGTAAACCACCAACTGCTCCGGGTTCGTATTGACCTATTACACTAATGAACGCAGACGTAAAAGTCTATTCGAAAATGTTGGCCAAAAGATTACCTAGGGTAATTGAGAGTATGGTTAGCCCCTCCCAGCATGGGTTTATCCCAGGAAAAGGCACAACACACCACGTCAGGCAATTAATCACAATGTTTGACGCTGCAGGTACCCTGGGAGACCCTATGGCAGCATTGTTTTTACAAGCAGAAAAAGCATTTGATAGGGTCTTCTGGGGGTACTTATGGGCTGTCATGAGGTGGAGTGGAATAGGGGAGGGATTTATAAGGGCTACTCAAACCTTATATAAAGACCCAAAAGCTAAGATTAGGATTAATAGAGGGCACTCTAAATGGGTCAAGATTAGTAGGGGGACTAGGCAGGGCTGTCCCTCTTCTCCCTTGCTATTTGCGCTTTATCTAGACACTTTTCTCCACCGACTAGAACAAAACCCAGAGATAACAGCAATGCGGATGAACGGCTGCTCGTTAAAAACTTTGGCATATGCTGACGATGTGGCCGTGTTTAAACCCAACCCATCCCGGGCTATTAGGGAGGTGGAACTGGAAGCTCAAAATTTCGGGTTGGTATCAGGATACAGTTTAAATAGCTCAAAAACGCAGATTGTAAAAAATAGGTATGCAGATTGTAATGACGGCAGGGTGACTGCATCTGCAGTTTTCCTTGGAATTACAATTTCAGCAAAACTAGAAGACATAGTAGAAATGAATATGGCTCCTTTAATGACACGAGTAAAAGTAGATCTAGACAGGCTCAACAACCTACATTTGTCATTAGTGGGCTGTACTAACATAATTAAGATGCTGATACTGCCTAAATTTCTTTTTCTCTTTAGATCTATTCCATTATTATTTGAAATAAGATGGTTCAATACATTAGAGGCGATCATGAACAGATTTATTTGGGCGCAGGGAAAGACCCAGAGGGCCTATAGGTTCATCTCCCTCCCGAGAGAGAGAGGGGGATGGGGAGCACCTGATTTTAGATTGTATTACATGGCCACCTCTTTACAATATATGCAGGGGTTAATCGGGGGGTTGAATCTTGACCAAAGAGTCGCCAGCTTTTCCACAGAGATGTATTCTATAG
Source organism: Lissotriton helveticus (assembly GCF_964261635.1). Lineage (NCBI taxonomy): Eukaryota > Metazoa > Chordata > Amphibia > Caudata > Salamandridae > Lissotriton > Lissotriton helveticus. Next base: position 624,942 of record NW_027611675.1, read on the forward strand.
TACTTGGGCTGAAGCGGAAAACTGCATGCTAAACAATATTGATTTTGGATATTTCAAAAGAACAAGGTTTAAAACAATAGCTGCTGTGGTAAACATTTGGAATGGCTTCTTAAAAAAGACAAGATTAGGGAGATATAATAGATACACAAGGATGTATAAAAATAGGTCATTTCCTCCCACTATATTTGCAGATGCAATAATGGCAGAATGGGCAGATAAGGGGGTTACACAAATTGGTGATATCATTAACACGGATGGAATAATGCAGTTTAGTGAGATAAGGAACAAATATGGCTTGGATAATAGAGGATTTTTTAAATATCTTCAGATCAGAAGCTTTTTAGGTAATAAGCAGGGTGGGGCCGCTGGTTTTAGTAAGATAGAGATAATGGAAAAAATAAAACTATCCGGGGCCTGTACGATACGCTCTTTCTACGCAAGTCTGGTAAAGGAGAAAAGGGACGACATGGAGAAGCACAGTAATAAGTGGGTGGAGAAGTTGGGAGGGGAGCAGGCTTGGTTTCAGGAATCATTAGTACTAGGGCAAGCAGCACTGTGTTCAGCCCCGCTACAATCCCAGCACTACAAAACCATATTCTCCTTGTATTTTAAGCCAGCCAGGATTGCAAAATGGGGTGGTACTACGGGTATATTGTGTCCCAGGTGTAATTCCTCAGAAGCAGACAGTGTTCACATATTTGCCACATGCCCTCAGCTGCATACACTAGTGGGGGACATAGAGGTCTTTATGAACAGGTCATTGGGAATTCAAATAGTGCTCACCCCTCCTCTGATCTTGCTAGAGGTCGGCGCAAATGAGGTAGATGCACCACTGGAGTTCATATTTGTAGCAATGGCTGTTTACAGATTAACCATAGCAAGAGCATGGCTTGATAAAAACCCTCCGGGAATGCGATCATGGTTGGCCAACCTACTTGGTATATTCAATCTGGAAAAGAATATCTATGCACGAAAGGGTAGGAGGAAAATAAATTTAGGCCTAAAAATTTGGGATCCAGTAATTAAATGGAGGGAAAGACTAGGCAACTGTTGAACTTACTAGGCGAAATGAAATTTTATGATAGAACATCGATTGTGCACTATATAGGGGGAAGCTATGATTGGATCGGAAGAAAGTATATATATGCATGAAATATATATGTAATGTAATATATAGCTGAAATATTCACGTAAAAATGTATAAAGTGAAAGTGTGTAAAATTTGGAAAATAAAAATATAAAAAAAAAAAAAAAAAACAGATGTCATTTAAATCCATTGCTAGCAATAATTCATTGGCTAACTAAACAAGAAAATGGAATAAACTGGATCACTCAGCAGTTACAGCGAATTTTTAAACATGATTTTAGAAAACAAGCTAGGCACTTAGCAGTGTATTGTGAATCCAAAAACTGCAGGGCCAGATAAGCGGGCCGACATGTTCTCAGGCCCATTTTTCGCAGTAAGGGAATAATCCAGAGCTTGCAAGAGCGCTCATAGTATCTACAGAACAATATTACGTGCATCGTAGACTGAGATGATATGCCGTCACAAGGGCATTTAGCTGGATTAAGTGACCAGTCCTACTCTTTTGGAAATGTAACTAGGCGAAAGAAAGAGTTAAATCGAAACCTAGTCATTACATATTTTTCGTAACTAGTTAGATGGAATGTTAGGTATGGTTGAATGCCCAAAGCGGTCTGGACTGATAGGCTCTGTACGTTTGAGGGTTTACTTATTTCTTGAGAAAGACGTAGTTCCCTAAGATGAGTTAAGCATAGTTTTTTCAAGTCTTTCCTGGTGATGTCTATCATCATGGAAGGTTCTAAAAAGTAAGAGGTACAGTCCAAGTCCTTAAGGAAGTTGGACACGTACAGAAGCCATGGGATTTTACTCCAGTTTGCCAGGGCCAAACAATCGGTTATCAGTGAGCGGGTTAGATGGCATTGTGTTTTGGTCCAAATACGGTGCCACAGCAAGATCGGCTGGCATCTAATATTATCTATCAAATAATCAATGCCCAGCTCGATGTGGCAACCGTATGTTGGAGCACTTTGAGGAACTGCCAATAAGTATTTAAGGAACCCATTCTCAACCGTTTAAAGGGTATCAATGGGAGCGTACCCCCAAACCCGTGCACCGTAGGTTGCTACGCTATGACACTTTGCTTGATAGATTTTTAGCAACTCCACTGGAACAGGCTTACCCAGTTTCCTTGAAAAGGAAACTAGAGCTGAGGTCGCTCTCTGAAAGAGTAGCTTTTTACTAACCAGAGCTTGTTTCCAACATAATCTATCGTCCACTAATATTCCTAGGTAGGGATATTTCCTGGTGCGTTCCAACCTAACTTTATCGATAAAAACTGGTTTAGGTTTCTTCGCCCTGGGACCGATATGCATAACATAGGTTTTATTTGTATTCACTTTTAGGCCTAGAGTGAGCATAAATTGACAGTATTTATTTAGCTGTCTTTGTAGCTGATTTAATATTCTGGCTAGAATTACGGAATCATCAGCGTATAGTAACGCGGGAATAGGGCGATGATTAATGGATGGAAGATCCTGGCTCCCTTCGAGCATGGCCGCTTCCAGCCCGTTAGTGTATAGATTAAATAAGAAGGGAGCCAGGACACAGCCCTGTCTAATGCCTTTATTAACGGCGAATGATGGAGATAGTTCACCGCCAATCCCGTATCTAACGCATGCAGTAGCGTCTGAGTAAAGTTCACGAAGGAATTGGATAAGAGGTGGATCAACCCCTAGTTCACCGAAAATAGACCACAGCCTTGAGTGAATGACACAGTCAAACGCTGCGCTGAGGTCTACATAGACTAAATACAGGTTACCACTTTTAGCCCCCACATATTTACCGATCAAGAGGGCTAGATTCAATGCCTGCTCCACAGTACCAAGTCCCTCCTGGAAACCATATTGCAGATCAGTCAAGATGTTGTTCGTAGACGCCCAATCCTGGAGACGTTCCAAGATCAGCCGACCAGCAACTTTCCCCAGGGAGTCCAGGAGGGAGATGGGCCTGTAACATACTGGGTTGTTACATTCACCCTTCTTGAAAATTGGGAGCAAGATGGAAGTGGACCAGGACTCTATTAGACCAATTTTTGTGACTGCTGCCATAACCTGAGTGACAAGAGGTGACCAAAGTTCCGGGCTGTGTGCAAAGATATCTAGTGGAACGCCATCCGGGCCGGGGGCCTTACCAGTTTTGGAGGATGACAACGCGTTAATGACCTCCTTATGATCGAAGAGAAGGTCGATAGGAAATATCTGGTCCCCGGGACGGTCACCTGCCACGTGAACCTCGTTGTCAGTATCCTCGGGGGGACCACCAAATATCTTTGAAAAGTGGGCTACCCACTCGTCAGCCGTCACTGCAACATCGAGATGCTGTGAGGATGAAGCATCTACCAAAAAGGGTGATTTTACTGTATGCCAGAACAGGGAACTGTTTTTAGATAGGCAGCTCTCATGTAATTGGGCCCACAAATTCTTCTTGATTTCATTCCTACGGTTAAGCTGAGCTAGTTTATAAACCTTTCTTAGTCAGTCAGTCAAGTCAAAATATCTTTATTCGATTTAGTTAAAAATCATACAAAGAAATAAAAACATTTCATACAATTTAAAATATATACAGTACACACTATTTACAAAATATTTAAAATGACAAACCAATTAGAGCGTACGTAGGCATAGTAAAAGAAGGAAGACAATTTGTAATTCATTCAATGTGACACTAGGATCTCGCATCTTAATTAGCACAGTTTTTAAGAGGGGCTATTGGTCTGATGTATATGTTTTTTAGTTCTGGCTGCCGCCACCAGAAAGTTAGCCATACAAAAGGTAATACGTATGTCAGTCAGTAGTTGTAGATAGAGCAAGGCTGGTCTCACTTGTGTGAAACCGGCCTCCTTTAAAACTGGTAACAAATATTTTTTTCTTGGCTCTAAATAAAACCCACAAAACATAACAAAGTGCATAGTATCTTGGGTGGAGAATTGATCACAACTACAAGGGGGGGCTAGTTCAGGTTTTTCCCAGGATTTAAAATTGCCCAAATAAAAATGTAACAAATTAAACCTGAACTTAATTAAAAGGAACCTGTGAAATGGAGTCGTGACAAAACCAAGATAAGGTGCTAGTGCAAATGAGTTTGTAAGTAAATAGTGTCTCCTCACTGCTGGTTTTGTTAATTCTTTTTCCTCCCGACGAGCTCTTGCCCTCCCTAAGAATTGCTTTTTAACAGTATCAATGTCCTGGATCTTGATATCCTGAGGGGAAGTAAAGAGCTCTGGGAGTCCCAAATCTGAAAACGCCTTCATCAGGTAGGCCAACCAAGGGATCCTTTTAAAGTGATTTAAAGACAATACATCGGCCATGATCTTATGGTTGAGTGGCAGATCTACGTTAAGCCAAGTCTTCAACCAAAAGATCAAGGGTGCCATGTGCAGCCCATCAGTGAGGAAGTCTAAGCCCACCTCCATATGTATGGAGTAAATCGGTGTGGACTGGGGGACAGACAGGAGAGTACGTATAAATCTGTTCTCTGCTTTCAGAATTGGTTCAAGATTTGCATAACCCCAAAGGGGTGAACCATATGAGGCCAGGGCGACTGATTTACTTTTATAAACTTTCAGGAGCGCTTCCATGGGCCTAGCGCCTAGTCTGCCCGCAAAACCCATAATGGCTGCCGATGATCTGATCACCGCCAGCCTCTTTGCCCTCACCTGGGGCCCCCAAGATCCTTTCTGATCGAAGAGGACCCCCAGGTAGGGGAAAGTAGCGACTCTGGAGACGACCTCACCCTTGCATACGAAAGTTTTTGTTTTCCTCTTGCTGGTTTGTCGTCCCACAACCATAGTGTGGGATTTATTTGTATTTATTTTTAGATCTAACTGGTCCATAAATGTACCATCCAGTAGGCGTTGAAGGGCGACTCCAGTGCGGGCGATCAGCACGGCGTCGTCCGCATACAGGAGCGCAGGGATATTAGCTCCTCCTGCATGCGGAACGTCACCCTCAACCTCCTCCAGATGGGCCCCCAGTCCGTTGATATAGATAGTAAAAAGCAAGGGAGCTAATATACAGCCCTGCCTAACTGCCCGCATGGACTTAAATTGGGACGTGCACCTTCCTTCATTGGTAACCCGTACCGCAGCAAAGAGCTCTTGATGTAGAGACGCCATAAATGTAACCAGTGCCTCGTCAATCCCCATCTTTAACAGGATCATCCATAACTTAGACCTGTTCACCAAGTCGAAGGCCGAGGAGAGGTCCATGAATGCTAGAAACAAGGACCCCTCCTTGGCCACCGTATATTTTGAGATCAACAGGTGTAAGTTGGAGCACTGCTCGATTGTCCCTTTCTTCTCTCTAAACCCGTACTGGATCTCGGCCAGCCCACCACAACTCTCTACATTATCCCTCAGTTTGGTCAAAAGGACTCTGCCTAGGATCTTAACTGCAGAGTCCAGGAGGGATATGGGCCTATAGCACCCAGGATTATCTCGCTGGCCCTTTTTAAAGATGGGGACGATTGTAGAGATGGCCCAAGAGAAGGGTGTGGGATTGCCATTGGCGGCAGAGAAGACATTAGCCAATACCCCCGCCCATAGCTTAGGTGAGTGTATGAAAAAATCGACCGGCACCCCATCCGGGCCCGGTGCCTTATGTTTGGTTGTGGCCAGAATGGCTTTCTCCACCTCTGAGCTGAGAAAGTAGATGGGGGTGGCATCCGAAGTCACTAAAGGACCAACTTGACCTGCCAGATCGTTATCCCCATACACTTTTTAAAAATGTTCCAACCATTTATCGTCTGGGATGACACAATCCATAGCCTCATTTTTGTGATCAGAGAAGAATGGTTGTTTAATTACTTCCCAGAATTTCCGACTGTCCTTCAGGACAGCCACGGAAAGTAGACTCTCCCACGCTTCCCGTTTGATGTTATCTTGTCTGGTTTTTATAGCTAATTTATAATTTTTCCTCAATCTGACAATATCGTCCCTTATCCTAGGTGTTTTCTTTAAGACTGACATCAGGGACCTGTGTGCAGTTGAGCAGGAGGCGTCAAACCAGCGGTGTTTATTTGGGGCTCCCTTCTTAGGTTTAGCCAGAAGCTCGAGCGAAACCTGCCCGCATAAGGTCTCAAAAGCCCGTAAGATTTCGCAGTCCTGGGCATGTGGGTTTTGACACACTGCCACCTGTGCCTCAATTTTCGGAAGAACTTCCGCATAAAAGTTCTCCGGTACCACCTTAGCCCATTTGACTCTTCTGCCCTGGTCGGAGATACGCAGAGTGTCCTTAGACCTCGCGGGCCCCAGAGTTGGCCCCATGTAGTCTCCCCAGGCTACCTCAAGTAAAAGGGGGTTGTGGTCGCTGTAGTGAGAGGGCACTGTGCGGTAGGTGATAACCCTTTTTAGGATGCCAGGTGTAACAAAAATGTAGTCAATTATAGATCCAGGGTTGGTACCCGTGTAGGTAACTATTCTGTGGCCCCCCTCCGGCTCAAATAAGTTAAAATGTGCCAAAAAGTCTTCTAGCTCCTCCCCTCGGGTGGTGTGCTCAAAGTGGGGACCTTCGGGGCCTTCGTCCCCCTCCTTGTTACTGATACCGCACACTAACTTGCAGGGGTGGATATTAAAATCACCTAACAGTACGTACTCTGCATTGAAATGTGAATTCTGACTGACTAACGTTAAAACGGTATCTAGACTAGCAACATTGCTAACGCTATTGTCCATATTCCCTGAGTTATAAAAGTTGATATACAGGGTCCTCCTAGTGGGGCTGATTTCCCTTTCGACAATAAGAATGTTGGGTGAGGCAGTACTAATCTGCCTTAGGGAACCCTTCAGTTCTAGGGAAAATAAGGTTAAAAGGCCCCCCCTGGCTCTGCCGGCACAGCTTGGGGTAGCCGCATTGACGAAGCTGGAGAACCCATCCAGCCAAAAATTAGCTGACGTTTCCCAAGTTTCCTGGAGGGTGATAACATTGTACCCTGAAACGAAACTCCTCCACCCCTTGTCATTGCATTTGGAGTTAGGACCCGCCACATTCCAGCTTAATAGCTTGCATGCGTCAATCATTCTGCCCCCTGCCTCTTCGGTCACACAGGTAAGGTCACCAGGTAGCCAGTCTATATCCTCCAGACCTGACAGGGGAGCGAAGCGATTAGCAGTAGCCAACGCAGGGCCCTCCTGGGCGTTCTGGTGGACACAGGACTGACTATTCAATGGGGTATTTGGACGCCTCAGGGATTGTGGGGATGCATGGGTGTTAAGCCTGCCCTTGCCTGGGTGAACACGTCCCCCTCCCCAACTCACCCCATGGCCTCTATGGTGCAACACGCGCCCTGGTGGGAGGTAGAAAAAGCCCAGCGGGACTGGTCTTAATTTGTCCGATAAGGAAATGTCGGAACCATCCCAGAAGAGTCTATCCGCTAGCTTAGCCCTGCTGAAGTTAACAACTACGCAGTCTCCTTGTGTAGATTTCTGACGTTTGCCAATCCAACCCACCCTTCTTGTGAATATGATCTCATCTCCTATTTTATTGTTGCCACAACAATTATCCTCACACCATTTTTTAGATTTGGCCATTAGGTCCGTGGAGGATTCAACCTCCCCTTCCCTTAGAGGAGGCACCCCAATAAAAACAGCTACCAAAGAGGATGCTTCAGGTGGCAAGTTAAGTTTGTATTTACTATAACAGGGTCTCAGTTGGTCGCTACCACGTAGTGGGAGCTGCGTGCGTGGTGTCCCTTCCGTGATCGGGGGCGGTACTTCCAAAACTACGGGTAACGAATTAGTAACTCCGCTCCTATTATCAATTTGTGGAACTGCGCATGGTGCCTGTACCAGCTCCACCCTCCCAACCTCCATCCTCTGCACCTCACCCTCGAGGCGCTTCATGTTTTCATGAGGGACCATGTTGGGTGGGGGATGGTTGATAAGTCTGTCAATTAGTGGGCATTTCTTAAGCAAACCTTCTAGGCAAGTGTTCAGAGTGTCCACAATGTCTTTTGCTATCCCAACAAGTAATGGTTCAATCCTGGACACAAAAAGGTCCTCCAGTTTGTTAACCAACAGATCATTTGGTGGGATTGGCGGGCATGCGCATGCAGCGTTGTTAACCAGTGGTCCCTTGCTCGAAGGCGTAGTGGTCTGCTGGCTCAAATCAGGCTGGCTAGCTGGAGGGGTTGTAGTAGATACCTCAGTTACAGGGCATGTGGGTGGGGGAGTGGAAATAGTCACGATGGGGTAGAGTGGTGCCGAGGGGATACAAATCGCAGGTGAATTACCCAGAGCTGGAGGGGATGGGGCAATGGTGGGTGATGGGGGAGTAGCAGTTATGCCCAGTTCAAGTTCAGCGTTGGCAATTTCCTTAGTTAATTCTCCCACCACTGATGTTAAGTACGTCATTATGGATTTGGATTGTCTTGGGACCTTGGCTTTGTTCCCACCCTCCTCCATAGTTACAGTCTTCTTTCGCTTACCCATTTTCGGTGATAGATGTTAGTGGGATAGCCCGGCCCGGCCTCCTTCGGCCCCGGACGGCCACAGAAGGCCCGCCCTCTGCCCGGGCTCAGCCCGGCGTCGCCCGTGTGCGTCCCGCGGGGCGGTAGGAGGGGCTGTTGCTTTGTAGCGCCTCCGGGCGCAGTGCTCCCGTCACCGATGGAGCACCGGGCCCCGGGGCAGCTGGGATGTGTAGTTCTCCCGCTAACACCCAGTCCCGGTCTGGTGCAAGGAAGAGGCTGCTGCCGCTGCCCACGCGGCGCTGACCTGGAGCTGTGGCAACCCACTCGCAGGCACAGGTAAGTTGAAGCTGGCCGTTGCCCTCACGGCGTGTGTCCGACGATGTTTGGCCCCCTTCTTGAAAATTGGGAGCAAGATGGAAGTGGACCAGGAGTCTATTAGACCAATTTTTGTGACTGCTGCCATAACCTGAGTGACAAGAGGTGACCAAAGTTCCGGGCTGTGTGCAAAGATATCTAGTGGAACGCCATCCGGGCCGGGGGCCTTACCGGTTTTGGAGGATGACAATGCGTTAATGACCTCCTTATGATTGAAGAGAAGGTCGATAGGAAATATCTGGTCCCCGGGACGGTCACCTGCCACGTGAACCTCGTTGTCAGTATCCTCGGGGGGACCACCAAATATCTTTGAAAAGTGGGCTACCCACTCGTCAGCCGTCACTGCAACATCGAGATGCTGTGAGGATGAAGCATCTACCAAAAAAGGGTGATTTTACTGTATGCCAGAACAGGGAACTGTTTTTAGATAGGCAGCTCTCATGTAATTGGGCCCACAAATTCTTCTTGATTTCATTCCTACGGTTAAGCTGAGCTAGTTTATAAACCTTTCTTAATTTAGTGATTTCAGCTCGGTCTCTAACTGGGTCGTGGAGAGCTGTTTTTAGATCAGTTAGGGCTTTACGGCATTTTGAGTTAAACCAGCCTCTGGTTTCTGATTTTCTGGACTTTTGATTACAAGAAAGCTCCTCCTGTATGATTCTAATAGTTTCCAAAAAGCTGGTTATGATTAGCTGGGGTGAGGAGTCTAATGCTAGACAATTATTCATCCATGGAAGGGCTCTGGTTACCACTTTACTAGTAATTGCTGCTGGGTCAATTTTAGACCATTTTACAGAAAAGCCGTTTACTTTGTCCATAGACAACGATTATTGGTTCAGTAAACTTGGCCTGGTTAGTTGAGATGAAACATTTTTAATTGACAGGGTAACACTGTTAGGAAAATGGTCACTGCTAATATCTGAGCCTGTTTTAAAAGTTGCCAGTTGACCCTTGATAATCTGGGAGCATAGAATGTAATCAATGACGCTTGACAGACCCCTACCATGGAACGTTGGCAAGAAATCAGCAGGGGGATCTACAAGATCATTCGCAAAGTCCATCCCTAATGAAAATAGACACTCATTTAGGCAGTTACCTAACTTCGTATGCGTAAAGTGTGTCAGGGAACATCCATTTTCGTCCTGAAGACCACAGGTGCCATTCTTATAATTATTACATAATGAAATATTAAACCCCCCCCCAGATCACATAGGAGGGAGAGGAAATGTACTTATTCCGCTGTTCATTTAAAAAAGATGTAATTTCACTTACAATTTTAGCACATTCAGTTGACTGAAGATTATTATAAAAGTTAACCAGGAAATACGTCATGCATTTATTAAATGAAGCCCTTAAGATTTGAAAGTTCTCGCCAGACAGAAGAACAGTTATATCCATAGGTGGTAAGTTGTTTGCGATGTATACAGCGAGACCTCCCTTTGGTCTACCGAAAGTTCTCGAGCTAGCTGGGACGTAATATGTTTAATAGCCTAGGAGATGTATAGGCTCAGTAGCCCAGGTTTCCTGCAATCATACTATCTGGTGTACACTAACTGTGTCTATCCATGCTTTGAGATTTGTTTTGGAGCGGAGACCGGCAACGTTCCAAAATAGAACAGAAAGGGTTAGGTTGGAGTTTGACAGGTCATTATTTTCTAGGGGAACGTTAGAAGCGTTTATACCTATCAAGGGATACGATTCTGGCAGCGGAACATTTAATTGTGTTTTCGGGGGTTCGTCATGGATTAAAGAACTATCATGGACCAAACCTGCTTCTGATGATCTGGGGATGGCCACCTCCCCCTCACTACCAGGTGTCTCATTCTTAGCAGCTAAAGTCTCTGATAAATCAGCAGTTATTTCTATGGAGGAATTGGGTGATATTATTTTTAATTCCATTATCCTGTCGGGGATTACGATGTTTGAGGAGGATCTCTGGGAGCTAAAGGATGGTTGTAGAGATTTGGACATAAGAAATATTGGGCCCGGGCTGCCCTGACCAGTACGTGATGGTGGTCAATCCACCATTTCTAAGCAGTTAAATCTGTTTGCGACTGGTATGCCTCTCCAACCTACAGGAGGAGCAATGTCTCTACCTCCGGTTCCAGACCAGTCGACCCATTCTCTTCTCCTATCCCAATTTCCTACTTGGTTCCAGTTCCATTCTGGGACTTCATTATAATGGGGTGTTGGAGGATAGAAGAAGGAGAGTCTTTTTGTGTCTATCCCATCGTTCGTTACCGGCATGTCCCAGGAACAAATGTGCTTGGCTGTGTGTGGGTCATCGAAATTGACTATAACACAGTCCCCCGGGATTGTTTTCGGCTCCTTACCTATCCAGGGGACCCTGCGGACCATTGAGACTCTGCTAACAGGGTTCAGTGGCAACGGTCTGTTGGTAGATAACCAGTGCAGCACCTTGTTTTTTAAAGACCAACCTGGTTCCTCCACGTTGGGACTCAACTCGGGGACCCCAGTCATAATTACCACATAAGGGCTTGCTTCTGGTGGTAAGTGTATTGGGTGCCCACCCCTCCCCCTATTCCTAATGTTAGTATGTTGTGCCCCTGATGGTTTAGCAGGGACAGACTTCAATGTATTAGGGGGGACTGGAGTATTTATAGTCTCAGGGACCTTCTTCGCCACTACAGAAGGGGGCTTCGATTTTGCAATTGTCGCTTCAGTAGCGACTTTTGTGGCTTGCACCCCTACCTTAGAGGTTTTGCTGTTCACTTTCTGCCCCCCTGTTTGCACCAGCTCCACCCCCTTCGCATTATTAAAAGTTGCGTTCAGAGCAGCTATCTGCTTTTCGATCTTTATGAGGCTCATTTCAATGGGTTGCATGTAAGTTTTAACAAGTTCACCTAATCTAATTAATAATTGATTATTTACCCCACAAACTTTGCACCCTCCTCCCGTGTTACTAGTTACACTGAGGTTCGCTGTGTTCGTAGAAATATTTATTATTTCTGTTGGTATAGTAGTTAAATCTCTCTGGATTGAGCTATCTTGTCCTGTTACCTGATTGGGGGATGGTTCTTGATGATGATTATGTTTCTTAATTTGTTTTGCTTTAAGCGATTTCCTTTGTTTCTTTTGTTTAGGTATGGCGCCCTCCCTCAATCCCCGGTCTAGCTCTATGTCGGGATCCTCCCGCCTCGGACTCGCAAAAATAACAGGGTTTTTTTCTAACATCATAGATGATTGCGAGTCCGAGAACTCCAGGGATGCCGACAAATCAACCATATTTGGCACAGTGTGGGTTTCTACATGTACTTCCAATATTGGGCCGGTTTCCCGTAATAGAGTGGGTGTCCTAGCTAAGGCTAAAGTGCCCAGCGATGACCGTTTGGCCAGGGCTAAATCTTGTGATACCCTGCGTTCTAAAAGGATTATGCCTTGGTCAATTGCCTCGTTTGCCCTGGTGATATAATGATCGATTGGGTCAATGATCTGTGCTGCACCCTGTGCTGTTTTACTCCTACTACTAGTCATGTTGTTGCTAACAGTGAACAAAGTTTTGCCAATAGTAGAGGAGATGGAGCATAAAGTATATCCAATCTAGGGGGCGAGAAGAGTATTGCGGGACAAATATAAAGGGGGTGTTCCAGTCCAGTCTTACCCGGTCTTTAACGGGTTTAAACGGGCCCGCCATTGGCCCGGGCTTCGCCCGGCGTCCCGCGAGGCGGGGATGTGTCCTCGATTTAAGCGCCTCCTAGCGCATAGCGTCCATGCGCGGCTTCCTCCCGCTAGAAGTTGTGGGAATTGGAGTCCCACTGAGCCCACACACCTCTCGGCGGCCGCACCAAAGATCTTGTCGGTGCAGCGGCGGGCGTCAGGGACACAGCGGGTCAGCGGCTGCCAGGTAGGCTTGATGCCAGTAATAATAACGGACCTTCGGTGACGCTCCCCACTTAGCTGGGGATGTGTCCTTGATTTAAGCGCCTCCTAGCATGTAGCGTCCATGCCCGGCTTCCTCCCGCTAGAAGTTGTGGGAATTGGAGTCCAACTGAGCCCACACACCTCTCGGCGGCCGCACCAAAGATCTTGTTGGTGCAGCGGCGGGCGTCAGGGACACAGCGGGTCAGCGGCTGCCAGGTAGGGTTGATGCCAGTTATAATAACGGACCTTCGGTGAAGCTCCCCACTCAGCTGGGGATGTGTCCTCGATTTAAGCGCCTCCAAGCGCGTAGCGTCCATGCGCGGCTTCCTCCCGCTAGAAGTTGTGGGAATTGGAGTCCCACTGAGCCCACACACCTCTCGGCGGCTGCACCAAAGATCTTGTCGGTGCAGCGGCGGGCGTCAGGGACACAGCTGGTCAGCGGCTGCCAGGTAGGGTTGATGCCAGTAATAATAACGGACCTTCGGTGAAGCAAGTGTCAGATCGGGCAGGGTTTAGTGGTGTACTTGAGACACCAAGTGGGGAGCGGCAAGGTGGCGCCCCTGCAACCCAAAATTGAGACCATCCTGGCTTGGGAGCCCCCCAAGACCCAAACTTCAGTGAGAGCCTTTCTAGGACTCACCAGGTACTACAGGAGGTTTGTCAAGGGATATGGCAGCATTGTTGCACCCTTGACAGAGCTGACTTCGAAAAAGCAGCCCAAGAAAGTGATCTGGACTGACACCTGTCAGAAAGCTTTTGACACCCTGAAGACTGCCATGTGCACGGCGCCCGTGCTCCTGGCTCCTGATTTCTCCAAGGAATTCCTAGTACGGACAGACGCTTCAGAGCATGGTGTAGGGGCTATTCTCTCACAGATGACTGAGGAGGGCTGGGACCAACCTGTAGCCTTCATCAGTAGGAGGTTACTTCCACTGGAACAAAGGTGGAGTGCAATTGAGTGAGAAGCATTTGCTGTGGTCTGGGCATTGAAGAAGTTAAGACCCTACTTGTTTGGGTCTCACTTCCGAGTTCAGACAGACCACAGGCCCCTCAGATGGTTGATGCAAATGAGGGGTGAGAACCCAAAACTGTTGAGGTGGTCCATTTCCCTTCAGGGTATGGACTTCACGGTGGAACATCGCCCTGGCACAGATCACGCCAATGCTGACGGTCTGTCCAGGTTTTTCCGCCTTAGTGATGAGGAACTCCCTGGGGTAGGGTAGTTCTCCCCACATTTCAGCTGGAGGGGACACGTGTTAGACCTGGCTCCTTGGCATGAGTCTCCCTTCCACTTTTTGCTGATGTGCCTCAGATGTTTTGCTGGTGTTAGCTGCTCAGGGCACTGCGCCATGGCCAATCCGTGCCACAGTGCAAGTGCTCCCTACTGTAAAGTGTACATGTGATTGATGTCCATGATTGGTTCATTGGATTTACTGTCACTCCCCAGTAAAGTGCACCAGGAGTGCCAGGGCTTGTAAATACAAATACTGCTAGTGGGCCTGCAGCGCAGGTTGCGCTACCCACAGAAGCAGCCTTTTAAAATGTGTCTACGGTCTGCCGTTGCAGAACCTGCGTGCAGTTGGGTACTGTCATGCTGGCTGGGCAAGTGCACACACTTGCCAGCCTCTAACCCTTTCCTGTACTTCATGTGAGTCACCCCTATGGTAGGCCCTCGGGCAGGGTGCATTGTAAGCATAAGGTAGGACAAGCCCTGATGTGTGCGGCATGTCCTAATAGTGAATTACAGCCATTTTCGTTCTTCACTATAGTAAGGCTACCTGCTCTCCAAAGGCCAGGATGGGCTGCTGGAATTATTACACTATATAATCCCAACAGACTCAGAGAGCATGGTAGAAAGTCAAGTTTAGTATGCATGAACTCAGAATAATAAAATACTTCTTTTAGTAAAGTTTATTTTAATATCCTGTGTTTGCAAATGCTATTTTTTTGAAAATTAGCATTTGCTTGTCTAACCATTTCAGCCCGCCTCTGCTCGTATGTGTATCTGCTGTCTGGTTTGTGTGAGTGACAGGGCTAGAGAAGACAGGTGGATGGGGGAGTACCCCTTGACGCTGAATAGGCCTGTGCTTTGCCACCTCAATGCCGGCTCCGCCCCCTGGAGGGCGACTGACGACTCTACCCTACACCTTGTAAGGAGAGAGGGGAAGACCGTCAACAGAGTACTCCTGGACTGTACTTGTCATCACAATGTTGGCTCCACCTCCTGCGGAGCGTCTGCAGGGCCTGTTCTGCTCACTGGAAGGAAAAGCCAGATTTCGCAAAACAAGAGCTGAAATGAGCTATGCAAAGGCCCCCCTGGCCTGCCAAGTCAAAAGAAACTCAGTATAAAAGTAGGAGCCCTGCTCCTAAGAAATCAGATCCTGTTTTACCACAACGAACCTCTGCCCAACTAGAAGGACCAAGAAGAAACTGAAGGACTGGCCTGCAGTGGTGCCTTGCTGAGGAAGGAGAGGAAAAGACCAAAGAGACTTTGCTTTATTGTGCTTGAAACTATCTCCGAGGGCTTGATCTGAGCTTGCCCCCTGAACTGAACCCCAGGACCAGTGGGTACAATTCTGCCTGTGCTCGTCTGCTGCTGGGCCCTTGTGTTCTATTCCCTCGCTGGAATCGTGACTTGGGTGCCTTTGCCCCTCCTAAGGTCGTGACAGCCCGGAGCCTGGCCGTCCCTGCCCACTGAGAGCCCCGCTCGAGTTCGAGTCGCTCTCTCCCCGTTGGGCCGCGCTGCCCGCTCTCCTGTCACCTCGCCTGCTACGGAGCACGCTGTGCGCCTCTCACCATCTCCCGCCGGAATCTGCACAGAGCGCATCTGATAGCCTCGGACGGTCTGTACGCCGATGCGTACCTGACTGTCTCACTTTGCCCTCCTGCATACCAAGGCCGTGCCGCACCTCAAGAAGAGCCTCTAGTACGTTCGGTATCGGAGGCCCGGTGCTGCACCTACCTGCCTAAGAACGCAACTGCCCACCCAGATCCACAGGTACGACCCGGCGTACTAAGAAGAAGTACGTCCCGCAGGCCTGAATGGTGCCTCGCCCCGTCAGCTGCTTCAGACTCCGGATCGCCGCAACCCTCCACAGTCCCGCTCACCCGCCTCGCACCTCGAGGGGGCTTCGAGTCGGAGAACCGCCGGCCTCGTCCCGGGTCCGCCCTCACCTGTGGCCGCGCCTGAAATGCCTCGGACACCCGCAACAAGGTACACTCGAACTCGATCCCGAGTTCACATCGGATCCAGGGTCTGCAACGTTTGTTTTCCCTGTCGTTCATCATTCGCCAACGGGTCGCTTCACCAGCGCAAAGTGCGCATCAACCCACAGTGTACCTTACTGACAAGAACTCTAAAGAACTTTTGCCTATTTAAATCTGGTGGCCTCATTCGCTAAACGTTATATGGTCTTGTGATAATTCTGCAACTAAGTATTTTTATACATGTAATGTAATGTAATGGGGTTTTATAGAGCGCACTTCTGCCCTGGGGCCTCGTAGAGCTTAGGACGGGTGGGGAGAGGCGACTGTCACAATGTGTGCGTTAGTGAAAAAGAAGGGTCTTCAGCCGTTTGCGAAACTTGAGTAGATCTGGTTCTCCGCGGAGGGGTAGGGAGTTCCAGCGTGAGGCGGCATTCCATGACAACGAGCGCCCTCCCCCCCTTGCTCGTTTGATTTTACGGCGGGTACTCCCAGATCATAAGGCTCTTGACGGATGGTAAGGGGAGACTAGGGAGCAAACTAATGCTGGAGCAGTGCGCCACATGGCTTTATGGGCTATACACATCGCCTTGAACTCAATCTGGACCTGCATTGGCAGCCAATGGAGTGTTTTCAAGGCGGCTGACCCTGAGTGTCTACGAGAAAGTCCGAGCAATAGGCGAGCTGCAGAGTTCTGAGTAACCTGCAGTTTTTTGATGGTACCAGCCGGAGCGCCTAAATACAAGGAATTCCCGTAGTCAAGGCGGGACAGGATGATAGCCTGCACCATGATCCTCCGGGCATGGAAGGAGAGGAGCGGCAAGATTTTCCTCAGCATTCTCATCAGCCCGAAACATGTTGCCGAGAGTTTAGTGACTTGGTGGGTAAACCCTAAGGTGTTATCAAGCCATACTCCAAGGCTTTTAATTTAATCTTTAGGTTCAGGCATGGTGCCCATGCAAGATGGCCAGTCAATGCTTGGTCCGGGAGAAGGGGACTTCCCCAGGAACATCAGTTCCATTTTCTCCCCATTCAATTTCAGATGGGAAAGTGCCATCCAGCTGGCTACTGCTTCTAAGCAGGAGCCTAAATTGCTCGACGAACCCTCGGGATGGTTTAAGCCGACCACCAGTTGGGTGTCGTCCGCATAGGTGACAATTTCAATGGTAAACAGGCGCACAATATCTGCCAGGGGTTCCATATAGACATTAAATAGGGTCGGACTTAAGGAGGAACCCTGTGGGACCCCGCAGTTGACCTACTTATTTTTGATACAACTTCTACGACTGGTGTCTGTTTGTGGTGGGTCATTGTATTTACTGTATGTGGTCATAAATGCTTAACTGACTTAGCGCCCTGAAGATTAGCCTTGGCTGCTCGCGCCACGAAACCCATAGGGTGAGCAGGGGTTATTCTGAAGGGGTAATTCCCTTGCCCTGAGTAGAGGAGAGGGTCCCTGCTTGTCCCAAGTGCCTACTTGTGCCAACCAGAGACCCCAATTCTAACAGCTAGTTTTATAGGTCTCTCGCTGCTTGAGTTAGCAAAATGTAGAATTGTGGCGTCAAGTTTGTTTCCGACTTTGCCACATGAGCTTTCCAATATAAATGGTCATCCATTCGTATGCAGAGGTAGTCATGTTTTAAGTCGCTTAGTTGGTTTACCATAAATCCTGAATGTCAACAATAACTTTGATATAGGAATAATTATCATATATTTTTCTCTTTATTGATTATTAACTTCTGTACCTTACAGAATAGCTTAAAGCCTTCCAAAAGTTGATGCATTGATTTTTCAGTACGCGCTAATATTACTGTATCATCTGCGATCAGCGGGATCGGAATATTCTCCTTCTCCAATATCGGAACATCAAGACGAAGATTCCCGAGAGAATCAGTTCCATTGATGTGAATGTTGAATAAAGCTGGGGCAAGTACGCAACCCTGCCCAACCCCAATGTTTATTTCAAACTTCTCTGTGCATTCTCCTTTTACACTGAATCTTACTCTGGAATAATTGCCACGGGGCAGATCCTGTCGGATACTCAAATAGTTGCTTGGGAACCTCCTTCCTCTAGAAGACTCCGAAGGACAGAGCGGGGACAGAATAGAATCCTGTTTTTAGGTCTCCAAAGACCAAGAAGAGCGGGGAGTTTCCAGGGACACGTACTTCATACAGATCATGTACAACCTCAGAGCATGGTCGATTCTACTTTGGCCTTTTCAGGATCCGGCCTGAAGGTTACAGAGAATATTGTTCTCCTCTGTCCAGGTCTCGAGTCGTGACTGTAAGAGTTTCCCCAAGATTTTCCTGATGGTGTCTAATTGGGAAATTAGCTGATAGTTGGAGGGGTCATCTCTCCCCACTTTCTTGTGAATCACCACAGTTATGGAAAACTTCTATGATTCTGGAACCACAACAAGAGTCATTGCGGTGGAAAATAACATTGTTAAAGACCCTGACCCACTGAACATCTGAACTGGCTATCCCTCCTCTCCTCTGAATCCATGCAATAACGCTTAGTGAAGGTGTGGAGGAGCAAGGCCCATGTCACCGCACAGTAAATCTCAGCCACAGAAACACCCCTGACAAGTGCTGATGCAGAGGACTCAGCTCTTGGGGACTGAGCGCAGATTCCCTCAGTCAGTTCCTTTGTGATGCACAAGATGATGCAATGAGATAAAGTCCTTTTCTGGGCAGAGGTGCCCTTCTTGCAGCCTCTACAGTCTGCACCTAGGGTCAGTATAAAGAAAGACTTCCTTTTGGGGCTCTTACTGATATGATTTTGCCTCCTTTGGGGGTAGAAGATGGGAAGGGCTACAGATCGCCTCCGATGGAAAGAGGTCACCACCTTGGGAAGGAGAGGCGATGTAGTTCTGAGGAATAATTTCTTCAAGAAAAAGCATGTGAAGGGCGGCCGCACGTTCGGTGCCTGTAACTCACTGATGCGCCGCAACGAAGTGATTCCATAAAGAGAACAAAGGTATGCCAAAACTGCTAGAACAGGAACTGGATGAAACAGCAGATAACAAACAACAACTCTTCACTGTAGAGGGATTTCAGAAAAATACCAACTCCATGACAGTGTGGATGCCGCCGCTCTCGACGAGCGGTCAGTTAACCATAAATGTACAGTTTTAGCATTTGCTGATTTGACTTGGACAATTTGGAAAATACAGTTGAAAAGCAAAGGTAGAACAATAACACTTGATTCAATCTATTCACAGAATTTAGCCAAGGAGATCAGCAATAATCATGATATAAAGTGCGCAAGAAGTGGACAGGTGCTCATGTGAATAAAGAAGTGAGCGGTGCATCGAGACAAAGTGAAGACGTATGACTCGACTCCTCGAGTGACTTCCAGGCGCTATAGACACTCCATTTCATTCTAAGGTATGTAAACTGTCTTAGTTCATAATAAGTCTACAGCAAAGCATTGTTGTTTGTTGTATATCATCAAAATAATGGCAACAAAAAACAGTTTACAATATCAGTGACCATAGCAGGTAATTGTGGAGGGGCTCAGAAATGTTAAAACAAGTCTGTTAGAAATGGGATTTCTGGTTTGCTAGGGCTTGTGCCTAAGCCAGGCAGAAACCACCACTCTAGTCAGGGCAAGAGAGTTACACACGGCAGATAACCCCTGCTCACCCCCTTGGTAGCTTGGCATGAGCAGTCAGGCTTATCCCAGAGGCAATATGAAAAGCGTCTGCGCAACACACACACAGCAGTAACACCCTAGGCATACCATAAAAGAACCTCCACACAAGGTGATATATTAAATTAGCCGTTGTTTTATACAAAACACATTAGAATAGTAATCACATCATATACACTGTGCCATCTGGCACTATGAAATGTTTACAGGGGATTATGTACACATGACAGGGCCAATTGGGCCACTGCCAGAACCATCAAAAAGCACAAATAGTAAATGTAGAACACAACCAGTAATTACTTGCAAAATACTGTACTCAGCATTATATCCTGCAACATAAATCACATTATGCAATAAGCATCACATTCGGCGTAAAACACATTATGCGCTAACCTCATAAGCATATACACAGTATGCCCTAATCATGGGCCATAACACTCTAAAAATTACCCCCAGGCCAATTGGCCTTTCACGGGGGGCTCAATAGGCCTTTGTCCAGAATGTTAGTGTTTAGCTGCAAAGGCAGCGAAATCAAAGTGTGCAATTGCGTTGGGGCGTGGCAGGAGTGTATATCACTTCTGTCTCCAAAATGCCCCCAAAGAAATGATGGCTTGACTCCTCGCACTACTGTGCCTCCTGGGACCCCACTGGGATTTGGCAAAACAAATGTGCCCCAGGTTGCAGCTGCCGTCGCTCTCGCTCTCGCAGGGCAGCTGGGGAATTAAGCTTGGCACCACTGTGCCTTCTGAGCCCCCACTGGGACCCAGAAACAATTGTGCCCAAGAGAGAAATAAGCACTGGCACTCTCCATGCCTCATGAGCACCACTCTGGGACTCTGTAAAAATAAAAGTGCCCCCCTCGGTGCAGCTGCCCACAACGGCAGTGCAGCTGTGGGAAATAGAGGCACGGGCACCACAGTGCCTTAGGAATGACCACAGGGGGAGGGCACCGACAATGTGCCCCGACACACTCCCCCTCCGGATTCTCAACTCGGCCCCACTAACCGGGCTCTCTCTCGAACCGGGCTCTCTCTCGGGACTTCACTTGGGTTGGGGACGGGCACCGGCAGTGTGCTGGGAAGGGCCTCTTCTCCCGGTCTCCTCTCACTGGCGCAGGCTTGGAGGCTCCATCTCCGCTCGGGGCTCCTCCCCTCCTGCTGATGGGATCTCTGCCGATCGGCTCCAGAAGGCGGGGTGGGATCTCGCCGGACTGACGCTGCCGCCGATGTCTCTGGAAGACACCGCCCTGACCAGGCAAGTTGCCTTGCTTCCAGGCCATGGCGGTTCTGGTCTTCTCTCGGCCAAGTGCAGGGTGGGCACCCGCTTCAGATAAAGCCATTGTGGCGTGGTCACCCGCTCTTCCCTTGAAAACTGGGCTGGGCTCCCGCAGTAAATAATAAAGGTAATTGCGAGGTGTGCCCCCGCTCTAATTGCACTGATGCAGGGTGGGCTCACGGTTTTTAAGCATAAATCAGCGGAGTAGGCTCCGGTAAACAGCATAAAGGCGGGGTGGGCTCCTGCCTCAAGACACGCACAAACGCGGGGTGGGCTCCTACTCTTTTCCTGCAGGCAGCCCAGCGCTGCCTGCAACCAAAGTTTCTCCTATTCTGGAGAATGAAGGAGATCGTTACAGCACTCACAAGGCGCTTAAGCCCCCACAAAGATTTCCTCAAGGGACAAAGCTGTGCCCACGCAGGCCAGGACACAGGGCCCTCCAGAAGGGATACAAAAGTGGGATGATGGACGGAGCGCTTGAGCAAATCAAATACTCACCCCCAGTCAACTGATCTGGGTTTTATCCATCACCATTCTTTAGCTCACTAGGCCACCCCAGTTGAGACATGGCTATATGCAAATCAGTCTGACCCTGTGCCTCATGGGAACAGTCCAGCCCGAACTGCCAAGCCATGTCTTCCCTGGACCGGAAACAAGCATCCTGAGACCGGTTTCGGATTCATAATCCTCATCAGCCAGGCTATCTTGAATCCAGTGGCCAAGTGAGCAAGGGACTCACGTCTGAGCATACCCTGCCACACTTAGGGTGAACAAAGCGATACAAAAGGGGATGATGGACGGAGCGCTTGAGCGGTCCTCGGAAGCTTGTTTCCGGTCCAGGGAAGACATGGCTTGGCAGTTCGGGCTGGACTGTTCCCATGAGGTACAGGGTCAGACTGATTTGCATATAGCCATGTCTGAACTGGGGTGGCAGAGTGGGCTGAAGAACGGTGATGGATTAAACCCAGATCTTTTGACTGGGTGTGAGTGTTTGATTGATTCAGATGCTCCGTCCATCACCACCCCCTTTTGTACCCCCTCCAGCAGGGAGGCAGTCCCTTGTGGCGGTTTCACCTGGGGCCCAGCAGCAACAGGTCCCAAAGAATCACAAAAAGCACTACTTTTCATGGGGTCACAGCCCCTATATTTATACTACACATCTCTTTGTCTGCAAAGCACATGGCTTGGGGGGACCAGCAAGAACTGTTTCTGGAGCACTCTGTTTACAGTGCTCACTCTTCTTTGGGAGATGGGGGCTCGGCCATCAGACACACCAACGGCGGGCCGAGCCAGCATTCACTAGGGCAGGCACAATCCTATTCATGGTCAGGGGACTACTCCTCCCACTACTCCAAATGCTGATGTCCTATTGAGCCCAACGCTGACTCACCCTGCCCCTCCTGGATCCACACACACCTCCCAGCCCCTGTCACTCAAAAGCCAGATATGCAATTCATATCAGGCAGGCAGACACATAGCACCCAGAAATGGCAACTTCTAAAAGTGGTATTTCTAAAATTGTTATAGTAAATCCGGTCACACCATTGCATAGCATTTGTTATCCCTATTCCAAATATACCAAACTTGACTACACTGCTCCTCTCATATCAGGAATTGCCACTGAAACACTTATCAGGGAATCCCCAATGCATTCCTAAGGGATGGCAACCTCACAGTAGTGAGAAAACAAAATGGCTGTTTGTCACTACCAGGACATGTCACACACTTAAGGTACATGTCCTACCTTTTACCTACAATGCACCCTGCCCATAGGGCTAGCTAGGGCCTACCTTTGGGGTGACTGACATGTAGTAAAAGGGTTGTCAAAGACATGGCACACACTTTAGGTGCCACGTCACAGCGGCAGTAACACTGCACGCACAGGCCATGAGATAGGTTTGAAAGGCTACTTTGGTGGGTGGCGCAATCAGCGCTGTAAGCCCACCAGTAGCATTTAATTTACCAGCCTGAGTATATGAGATACCACTTTACAGGGACTGACAGGTAAATTAAATAGGCCAAATAGGTGTAGACCAATCTTACCATATTTAACACAGAGAGCACACGCACTTTACACTGGACAGCAGTGCTAAAGTGCCCAGAGTCCTAAAACCACCAACACCATGTCAGAAAAAAGGCTAGGAGGAAGGCAAAAAGTTTAGGGATGACCCTGCATAAAGGGCCAAGTCCAACGAAGACCATTGACGCATGAAAAAGGGAATAGGTGCAAATATATGTGCCAGGCCCGTCTAAAATCAGGATATGAATGGAGATTGTAGGAGGCATGCTGGACAGGGCAGCAATGTATCCTTTGTCTACTGCAGAACTCAGCAGGACCAGGACAGAGCACAATGGAAACCTTCTGAAAGGAAAGCCTTCAAAGGGTCCACGTTATGATCAATACGCCAGACGATGTATGTTTTTTATCTTCCAGAATAGGCTGACTAGGTGGAGGGGCAACAATCTGACAAAATTACATCAATCACCTCCATTGGCAGCTGGAAGGAGCTCTGATGACCCTCTCAATCTCTAGAAATTAAGGTGGAGGCTCTGCAAGGCGAGGTGCGGATAATGGCCCTCTCCACCTACAGACATGAAGGTGGAGGCTCTGCAGGGTGAGTTGTGGGTGCCGCTCCTCTCAATCTCCAGACATGAAGGTGGAGGCTCTGCAGGGTGAGTTGTGGGTGCCGCTCCTATCAACTCCAGACATGAAGGTGGAGGCTCTGCAGGGTGAGTTGTGGGTGCCGCTCCTCTCAATCTCCAGACATGAAGGTGGAGGCTCTGCAGGGTGAGTTGTGGGTGCCGCTCCTCTCAACCTACAGACATGAAGGTGGAGGCTCTGCAAGGCGAGGTGTGGGTCCTGCCCCTCTCAATCTCCGAATATGAAGGTGGAGGCTCTGGAGATTGAGAAACACGTCCTACCTCTTGAGAGCTCCAGAAATTAAGGTTGAGGCTCTGGAGGGTGAGGCACGAGTCTTGCCCCTCTCAATCACCGGACAGAAAGGTGGAGGCTCAGCAGGGGGAGGAGTGGGTCCCGCCCACTCAATCTCCAGATGTTGGACTTGGCCCTTTTGACAGGTTCACCCCTAATCTTTTTGCCTTGTATGTGACCTAATATTAGTAGTTTTTGGCCTCTGCGCACTTTAGCCCTCTGGCCCAGTGTAAAGTGTGGGCGCACTCTGAGTGCGTGTGGTGAGCTTGACCGTCCGGACCCACTCCTCAACGGTCGCTCCGCCACGCTCCCAGAATCTACAACCTCTTCGCGCTGCCACGCGCAATTGCACTCTGCTGACACTCACTCCTTAATGGACCCGGTATCGTCTTATGGGATAACTTTAATTGCTAGCGCTTTCTGTGATAATTGTAATAGCTAGCGCTTTCTGTGTTAACTGTAACTGCTAGCGCTTTCTGTGATACTGTATTTGCTAGCGCTTTTTGTGATACTGTAACTGCTAGCGCTTTCTGTGATACTGTATTTGCTAGCGCTTTTTGTGATACTGTAATTGCTAGCGCTTTTTGTGTTAACTGTAACTGCTAGCGCTTTGTACCTGTTACCATAGCTTCACCTTAGGAATAATCATTTCTTCACATTGAGCGTTTTTTTCTACATAGTGCCGCACTCTCTGCCCTGCTCTCAGCGCGACATTGCTGAGGCTTATTTGTATGTTTGAACTTTGGTTTCACACTCGGTGCCATTGGACATTTGCTGCCCCTGTCTCCCTTTCCCTTTGACCCTCCATTTTGTTGTTGTGGTTTTCCCCTGGCCCGCCCCTCCTCCCCGCTACCGCCTCCCTGCTGCCCCTCCCACGCTCCGCCCCCTCCACTAACCATTTATGACTGATGCCCCAACGCGCAGCGTCCACGCGCTGCGGCCGCGCCGAAGGTGTGCCAAAGGTAAGCCCGTCTACGCCCGTCCGCGCCAAGACCGCGCCCAGCGCCAGACCCCCGCACCACCCACCCCACCCGCATTACATACGACACCTCCGCCCTCTTAGCCCTAAACCCCGGCTGACTCCCCAACTGCGCCCAAGCCACTCCTGGACACACCCATGGACCCTTCACATGCAACTCCTGCAAGTATGACAGCACCAAGACCAACTCCTCATCCACTAACACCAAATAGAGATCCGACACCAACCACCTAAAATGCATCCTGCTCAACACCCGCTCAGTCCACAGACACGTCATCGACCTTTGGAATCTACTAGACACCATCTCCCCGGACGTCGCCTTCCTAACAGAAACATGGATGAACGCCTCCTCAGCCCCAGACATCACCATTGCCATCCCGGAAGGCTACAAGATCATCCGTAAGGACCGCCCCATCCAAACAGGAGGAGGCATCGCTATCGTCCATAAGAACTCCATCCGCATCTCAACCAGCTCAGACGTCAACCTCGCTAGCGCCAAACACCTTCACTTCCAGATCCACACCGACCCCAAGACCACACTCAGAGGTACCCTCCTCTACAGGCCACCAGGTCCCCGTGCACAATTTAGTGAAGACATCACTGACTTTATCACCCCACACGCCCTCCCCTCCGAGGACTACATTCTATTGGGAGACCTCAATTTTCACCTGGAAAAGAGCAACGACAGCAACGCCACCACCCTTCTGGACAATCTCGCCAACCTCTGACTCAAACAACTTGTCAACACCCCCACTCACTACGCAGGTCACACACTTGACCCTATCTTCACCTCCAGCAAACATATCTCCTTCAGTCACACCACAGTTCTCCATTGGACGGACCACAGCTGCGTTCACTTTATCTACAAAAAGACCACAACCCACAACCATCCCCAACCTACTTTGCGAAGAAACTGGAACAAAATCACCATCGACAAGATATCCTCATCGCTCCTTCAAAACCCCCCTGCCCACTCCTCGAACCCCAACCAAGCAGCCATGAACCTTACTCAATGGCTAACCAACAGCGCTGACAACCTAGCACCTTTGAAAAAACGTCAAATCAAACTAGGCAGCAAAAACGCCCCCTGGTTCAACGATGATCTTAAGAAATCCAAGAAACTCTGTCACTCCCTTGAGAAAGCCTGGAAAAAAGACCCAAACACCAGCACCAGAGACGCCTTCAAAAACGCTACCCGCATACACCACCAACTGATCCGGACTGCCAAGAAAGCCGCATTCAAAGACCGACTAGACAACAACGCCCACAACAGCAAGGAATTATTCAACATCGTCAAAGAGTTTACCAACCCCACTGCCAACTCCAACGACATCACTCCCTCTCAAACCCTTTGCGACTCCCTAGCCTCGTTCTTCCACGACAAAATCGCTGACATCCACAACAGCTTCGACAACCAACACGGAGACCAACCCACCCAACCTTCTGCCGTACCTTCACCCCCCTTGAACATCCTTAATGACTGGAACCCAATCTCCGTTGAGGACACCATTCGCCTGATGAACTCCATCCACTCAGGATCCCCCACAGACCCATGCCCTCACCACATCTTCAACACAGCAGACTCCATCATAGCACCACACCTCCGAGACGTCATCAACTGCTCCCTCAACTCCGCCACCTTCCTGGAAAGCTGGAAACACGCCGAACTCAGCGCCCTTCTGAAAAAACCCACAGCTGACCCCACCGAACTCAAAAACTACCGCCCCATCTCGCTCCTTCCATTCCCGGCCAAAGTCATCGAGAAAGCTGTCAACAACCAGCTCGCCGCCTTCCTCGAAACCAACAAATGCCTCGACTCCTCACAGTCCGGCTTCCGAGCAAAACACAGCACTGAGACCGCACTCATCGCAGCAACAGACGACATTCGAACTCTACTGGACAATGAAGACACAGTCGCCCTCATCCTCCTCGACCTCTCCGCAGCCTTCGACACAGTCTGTCATAGCACCCTGTTACAACGCCTCAGAAACACCGGAATCCAAGGAAAAGCACTGGAATGGATCACCTCGTTCCTTGCCGGAAGAACTCAGAGAGTCCGCCTCCCACCATTCAAGTCAGAGGCCACTGATCCTCTCACTCACCAATGACCCTAACATCGCCAAAACCAACCTACATGAAGGAATGAAAGAAGTTGCCGAGTGGATGAAGCACAGCCGTCTGAAACTGAATTCAGACAAAACAGAAGTCCTTATCTTAGGTACCTCCCCCTCCGCCTGGGACGACTCTTGGTGGCCAGAGGCCCTTGGAAAAGCACCCATCCCAACGGACCACGCACGGAACCTGGGCGTCATCCTGGACTCCTCACTCTCGATGACCAGACAAGTCAACGCCGTTTCATCATCTTGCTTCAACATTCTTCGCATGCTCAAAAAAACATTCCGCTGGATCCCCACCGAAACTAGAAAAACGGTCACCCACGCACTGGTTACAAGCCGCCTGGACTACGGAAACACCCTATACGCCGGTACCACCGCAAAACTTCAGAAAAAACTCCAACGCATCCAGAACGCATCAGCCAGACTCACACTAGACATCCCGCATAAAGACCACATTTCTGGTCACCTGAAAAACCTCCACTGGCTCCCCGTCAATAAGAGGATAACATTCCGCCTCCTAACCCACGCACACAAAGCACTCTATGAACTTGGACCCGAATGCCTCAACACACGACTTTCCTTCTACACCCCCACCCCGCCAGCTTCGCTCTTCCAATCAAGCCCTTGCTGCTGTACCACGCATCAACAAAACCACCATGGGAGGAAGATCCTTCTCCTACCTGGTGGCTAAAACCTGGAACTCACTTCCCATTCACCTTCGCCTCACTCAGAACCAACTAACATTCAGAAAGCAACTTAAAACCTGGATATTCGACAAGTAATTCCCCACCCCTCTTCAAGCGCCTTGAGACCCTCTGGGTATGTAGCGCGCTATATAAATTATTTGACTTGACTTGACTTGCCTTGACTACCCTCCCATAGGAATGCATGGGGGATATGTGTGTCCATGGTAATTCCTGGTATGAGAACAGTGCAGGGGCGAGTTTGGTATGTGCGAACGCGTGAGAATAAATGCTGTGCAATGGTGTGCGCAGATTTATTGTGACTGGTGAAGTGCCACTTTTAGAAGTTGGCCTTTCTGTGTGCTGTGTGTCTCCCTGCCAGAATTACATGTCTGGCTTGTGATTGACAGGGGCTGGATAGTGTGCTTGGCTCCAGGAGCCAGGATGGGTCTGCCCAGTGGTGAATAGGGAGATCTGCATGTAGATGGGAGGGAGGAGTTGCACCTGGACTTGAATAGGGCTGTGCCTTCCCTCCACAATGCTGGCTCTGAGCACCTAGCCCCCACCTGACAAAGGAGAGAGGAGCTGAGCACGACAAAGGACTCCAAAGCTCCCCCCAAACCAGTTGCATCTGGTTTTCCCCCAGCCCTGTGCTGTATGGCAAAGGGAAAAGTGGTATAAATGAAGGGGCTGTGACCCCATGAAAAGTGGTTATGCTGATCTAATTTGAGGGGGGCCTGCTGCTGGGCTCCAGGAGGAACCCCAACTAGGGACTGCCTCCCTGCTGGAGGGCCCTGTGAGCTGGCCTGCCTGGGCCCAGCCCTTGCCCCCTCCCTCTTAAAGAACTTTTCCCTGGACTTTGCAGGACTGTCAATCCTTGAAAGCGCTTCATTTTTTGGTACAGATCCCTTTTCATGTCCCAGGAGCATGTGGGCTCTGCAGCCCTGAGCTGCCTCCTCTACCGAGGGAATCCCGATGTAGGGTTTCCCCCGCAAGTGCCGTTTATCCAGAAGGTGCCCACCCTGCATCTGTGCACTGTGAAATCTGAGTGGGAGCCTACCCTGCATAGGTACCTTGGAAGCGAGTGCCCACCCCGCATATTTGCCGTTTTAAATACCCATAGCGGGTGCCCACCCCACCAGGGACTTTATGTGGAAATAATGGGAGCCTACCCCGTACTGCGGCCAGGAGGAACCACTGAACCCTGAGGGACGCCGCGTTGCCCACGGTGACCCGGGAGCTGAACTCTGCAAGCCTTGACTGTGGGCGGGGCTCGAGAGCAGTCCGGAAGAGAAGAGCCGGTCAGAACACCGGCAAAGCTGTGCCAGTGTTCCTGGAAACCAGATGTCCCAGGTGGCAGCCTACCCCACCTGGGACGTGCTGCAGGAAAGGTATGGAGCATCGGAGGCTCCATGGAGAAGCCGCAGCCATCTGGAAGTAACACGGAGGGGGCACGAGACACATTGTGGAGGAGTGTGGCTCAATGGTTAGAGCGGCAGACCCTGATGCAGAGTTCTGGCCCAGGACCAGGGTTCCATTCCCGCCTCGGCGGGTCTTGAGCTCAATTTCCTCGGACCTGACAATTCTTGCCTCGGTGCCTATTCTAATCATGGGCCCCACGCTGCAACTCTGGGCAATAGCTTGCTTAACCTACACACCGGCCCCAACAGCGCTAGGATGCCTGGCTTCACCCTGGAGGGGCCCAGGAGTGGAAACTTCACAGGGAAAGCCAGGAAGGGTTCCACAGCGGTATGAGTAATAGCGCCAGGAAACCGCTTGGTGGCAGTGCGCTCTACAAATACCTTGACATTTACGTTTACATTTACATTGTTGGTGCCTGCCCCCGCCGCATGTCAGCCCCGCGCAAGCTGACACTAGGAAGAGAGGAGACCTCGAGGGAGTCCCAGATGAGTGGGACGTCCCCCCCCCATGTCCGGTTCCTGTTCTCCTTGAGCAGTCCTGCAGTACAGCGGACCGCTCCAACGTTGGGAGACATTTTTGAGTCCCCCGAGTGGGGCTCACATGCACAGTTGTGCCTGTTCTCCTTATGCTTATTGAGCGTTCCTGCAGGGCAGCGGACCGCTCTAACGTTGTGGGGGCATTTTGTTCCTAAGAGTCCCCCGAGAGGGGCTTCCAGGCACGGTTGTGCCAATTCTGACTTTGGGTTCACAGCAGCGCCGCAGTTGCAGGCCACTGCAACCTTGGAGCTAAAGTGTGGAGCCTTGCTGGTGCCCCTTGAGTACAGTGGGTGCCGGGGTCTTACTTTACTAAAGACAGTGTACGTGAAAAAATACCTCCGTGACCATGAATTATATATAAGTATTTCAAGACCTAGGCTTAAATTTATTACCTACGCCGATTTTCTATAAATGAACACAATACTTCTATCAATTTGACAAATGCGGTAGATAGACATCACCTACATCACTCTACTTATGTGGCAGTGATCAACACGACACACGAAAAATACAATCTGTACCTTTTCAAGGATGGATTTGACTTCATATTATTTTGTTAAAAAAAAGAAGAATAGTGGATTGTACAAATCATTATGCATTACTTTTTGATTTAATACAAAACTGTCCTATACATCCATTTTTCATGCAAATTATACAAATATCAAAAACCAGTGCAAAATATATGTTGAATTTTTTTTCATTAAGAACTCATCAATTATATACGTCCTACTCAGTTTTTACTGCTATATCAAGAAGAACTAGACTCAAATTTGTCCTCGATACTCTCTAACTTGGTGGTCCTAAAAAATGTGCTGAGAGTGGTTTGAAGGGACTCTTCTATTGTTTAGACCATCTTTTGTTTGCTAAATATATATGTCACTCCAACTTTCAGATTTTCTAATGATACTCTGAGTCACGTGAAAAAAGCTGAGAATTTTGTTTATGATGCTGACGCATTTCGACCTTCGTGCAGGAGACCGGGAGGGTTTCTAGGAAGGTCTTCGTCAGTGCTGGGGCTGGGCTGTGAGTGTAGGACTTGGTGCTCTAAAAGAAAGGGGAAATGAGGGGGATTTTTAATTCTACCAAATGTTGAATCAATCTGGTACTGTCACATATAATCTGGGTGGGCTTCTTGATTCAAACATATTGTGAAGGGAAGACTTTTTGGAACGTGTCCTGTTGTTCAATTCTTCACGTCACATAGGGAGTTACATCTTGTTTCTTTTATTATATCTGTGGGTAAGGTTTTGCATTGTCAGAAAAAGTACCTCATGTTCTAAACATTTTACAGTCTTTGTAAGGGGTGTGCTCTTGATAGTGCTTTAGCTTATATCGTGGCCATATCGGAAGTGTGTCTTCGTGATTCTTTTAAGTTTTCCTAAGATCAGATTGAGGCATGCATTCTGTGCTTATTAGTATTACTCGTACAGTGTCCCCGTCTCCAGCGGGGGTTCTGACTAGTGTTTGTGTCTTCATGGTCTTATCCTTGTGTTGTTGCTTGGCACCTTGTATTTAACTTTTAAAATCTAAATGCCAAGACGAGGATTGCCTAATTATTTGGCCATGCGTGAGGTTTATCAATGCAGCGTGCTCTAGGGCCGTGCTCATGCTGTTTTTAACGATGCCGGGTGCCGTGCATTGCGTCATTTGGTGGATCGGCAAGCTTTACTTTGGTGCCTAGCAGTTTCAAAGATTAACATTCAAGCTTGTGCCACCCGATTCATACCTTCTCCGTTGTCACTGAGTTTTGTGATTTTTTGTTCGGCAAGTGAACGATCTTCCGAACTTCTTCTCGAGGCTCTTCCGAACTTCTTCTCGGGGCTTTGGATATCCGGGTTCTTCACATGCTTGTAGTGCAATCTGATGATGTGTAGCTGATTTGCTACGTGCTGCACTTGACGTTCGCGTACTGTCCCAAGCCTTTGCCTGACTTCCTGTTTACTCTGGACGTCTCGAAGATCGTCGCATTTGATTACCAGGATCATCGTTGCCTATGTTGATACACTTAATATGGTACTTGTGCATGCTCTTACTGGAGGAAACCACATTGTAACTTTCACATTTAAAGCGTCACCGATGTTGGAGTTGCACACCCTGTTGGCAGGACCATAATAGCCCTTAAGTCTTGATGGCTTTGATTTTCTGTGATTTTTCATGGGCAGCTCTCTCTTCTTCGTAACACCCCCGAGGTGTTTCAGTTGTGTGCCACGTTCTGCTGATGATAAAGTGGTTCCATATGGCCGGGACCACTGTATATGTTCAAAAATCCGCATGTTCGCACTCCCAGCAGTCTTACTCTGCAGTTGTAGTGCAAAGGCAGTAGTTCTTCAAGCTGATGGAGGAGGTTTTTGGATGGGCATGGTTTGCTCTATGTAGTTTATTCTTGTAGCATCTGCCTTTTTCCCTTTGTGGGATATATTCCAACCATTCCTTCTGGCTCCCCTTGTTGTTGTTTTTGGATGAGAAATGGAGCTGTGACCAGGGGTTTAGTTAAATGCAATGCATTATCTTCGAGAGTTCATTTAGGCCGTTTTCTGCCGTGCCCAATCGCAGTATCATTTTGGCTTCGTGGTTGGTTAATAAGTTTGATCGAACACCACCTTTAATATGTTTTAGAACTGTCCATTTCATTTGTTAAGGTGTGTGGTTTAATTTCAAGCAGTGTTTTACCATTGGTGCTGTTAGTACTTGGCATTTAATGTGTGATTTATGTTGGGTTATTCGCGTTTTCACTTGTTGGGTGGTTTTTCCAACATAAGCTAGACCGCATGGACAGATGACACAATATACCACATATGAGGTATTACAATTAGTAAATTCCTCGTGCTTGATGTTTTTGGTGCCGTACAAATAGTCTGTGCCTTCGACCGTGGTACTACAAGCTGGGCGGTTTTTGATATTTGTATAATTTGCAAGAAAAATGGATGTATAGGACAGTTTTGTATTAAATCAAAAAGTAATGTATAATAATTTGTACAATCCACTATTCTTCTTTTTTAACAAAATAATATGAAGTAAAATCCATGCTTGAAAAGGTACAGATTGTATTTTTCGTGTGTCGTGCTGATCATTGCCACATAAGTAGAGTGATGTAGATCTACCACATTTGTCAAATTGATAGAAGTATTGTGTTCCTTTATAGAAAATCGGCGTAGGTAATACATTTAAGTCTAGGTCTTGAAATACTTATATATAATTCATGGTCACAGAGGTATTTTTTCACGTACACTGTCATACAGATTCCAGCCTCTTGTGTCCCTAACAGAATCGATCCCCTTACCCCAAGCATTACTTTACTAAAGAGGCACCAGGAGGAGCCCAGTGCAAAGGGGCTCCCCAGGCACGAAGAGTGCCAGTATTCATTGGGCCAGTGCCATTTTTCACCAGCTGCCCCACCTGGCAGAGGGCAGCTGTTACACTGCGCAAACTAGTGACTAAGTCCTAGAAAGGGGCTCAGGAGGCACGCTGGTTCCAGGCCTCTTTTTCACAGCTGCCCAGCAATTAGTGGGCAACTGCCACATTTAGGCCAGTTTTGCGCACTTTGCTTTTGTTGCTTTTGCAGCAACCCTGACACTGTTGGACATAGGGCGTTGGCCTGGTGCCAGTTTTCATGTGTTGTGCCCCCGATTAGGCCAATATTACTTGCACTGAAAGATAATTTCGACCAACCTAATAGTTCCATCCTTATTCTTGTTCCCTCACATTAAAAGCGATATCCAATATCTTATTCTTATTGGGATCGTCTGTAATTTTCTTTAAAATTATTAATTCCAGCAGACTACACCGTAGGGCAGATTGGCATATCGGGCACCTAGAGAGAGATATGATCTGGTCTTGATAAAGATGGAACAATTTTAATGAACCATCGAAACGCGTCGACGCTAATTGAATATTCACAATCTACTACCTTAGCATTGTTGGAATATTGAAAAGAAATTATCTTTCAGTGCAAGTAATATTGTATAATAGTAGATGTGTTATCTGTTAAAGACTGATTATATCAGTCTGTTTGTGGAACTCTCTCAAAATGTGTTTTTAAAATTTGTCAATTTAATTTGTTGTGTTTTGTATTATTGCTTTTTTATTTCAGACAACTAAGAAGACTGTTAGGCCTACGCATGTGTATGACATTTTTACTATGTGTTAAAAATAAAAATTTGTGCAATTTTTACTTTTTATGAGAATCCTTTCAATATATATGGCACAATCTACTGGTGTATAGGGTGAGCAAGTTGGTTGAGTGGAATGAAAGTGGAAGTATATGTATGTATAGCTTCTAGCACTGTTTAAGAAGTTTACCGTCTGGGACTCTCTTTACTTGACTGCATCATAGACAGCCCCAGAGAATGGACTCCGAATGCTGCAGAGGGGCCCTGCTCATGCAGGAGCACCCTCTGATGTAAAACCCAGCACCCTGCCTTCAGGATTGATAAGACCTGCCATAGGGGTGACTGAAAGGTTTTAAGTGTAGTCATAGATGTGCAGATATAGGGATACTATATCTGATTAAGTGGTACAAGCACCAGCTTACACAGTTCGCGGTAGCAAACTGTTGGTCTCAGTTTGAATGGTCTCTCATGGGTGACATAATACAGCTGCAACCCATGAGAGGCCCGGGGTACCTATGCCCTTGGTACCTGTGTACCATATACTAGGGACTGACAAGGATACTCCAGAATCCAATCTGGAGTGTACCTAAAGTACAGACTTACCAATTAAAGGGAGAAAGCAGATAGACTGGGTTCCGGAATGGCAGGATCCCAGTCAGACTAGTCAAAAACCATCAAAACACCAGGAAAAAAGTGGCAGTAACCAAGCAGTCAGATCCTATCTTCCTACAGCTACCTCAGTAATGTTATCATTCTGCCATACCGAGTCCAGTAACTTACATATCTGCTTGGCACTAATGTGCGCAGGGCCATGGGCCATAGTGAGAACGGGAAGCAACAACGAGTTGGGCAACAACCATCTCTGTTTCCCTGACAAGTCAGTCCAACACCCTTCCTCGTTCAAGCACCCTGTCCTTTCCTCCCACTCTGCCAATTCATCTGGGGTTGCCTCACTCTGTATTTCCTTGACACTCTCCAGTGTATCTTCAAACATACCATTGTCTGAGACCTACCTAGCGGGACCTGCCACCAACATTTTTGTCATCTTTGATCTAGCTGTCTCCTTAGCTGTTTGGTTTGCAAACCCATTGCCTCTTCCGACATTATCTGTTATGGCTTTGTGAGCACTGCATTTTATTATTGCTAACTTATCGGGAAGTGTCAATGCAGACAACAATCCGTGTATCAATGGGCTGTTCTGTATTCACAGTCCATGCGAAATCAAAAACCCTCGCTCCGCCCAGAAGCGTCCAAAATTGTGGGCCACCCCAAAGGCTGTCGGTATAGATATTTACGGGCAGTCCCTCACTTAACTCACAGGCCCAAAGAAGGGCGACCAGCTCTGCTGCTTGAGCTGACTGATATGAGATACGGGATGTCTCAACTACAGTGTGTAACGTTGTTATCGCATATGCTGTAGTGGTGGTGCCATCTGGTAACTTGAAACAAGAGTCATCGATGTATAGTTCCCCTTGAGGGTCAGATAGGGGAACATCAGTCGGGTCTACCCATCCCTTTGTTTCCTCCTCGGTCCGAAACAAACAATCATGGATGTCACCGTCCTTTTCTTCCGAAGGGAGGGGTAGTAATGTGGCTGGGTTCAAGGTAGCGCATCTTTTGATGGTAATGTGCGGAGAAAATAAGGTGAGCTCATATCCAGTGAAACGTGCACTGGTGAGGTGCTGCTTTTTTGTCTTATTCAAAAGCGAATCCACAGCATGCGGTACCATTACCGTGAGGTCAGTGTCAAGAACGAGCCCTGCCATTTGTCTGATAGAAACTGCCACCGAAGCGGCAGCTCTGGGAGGGCTCTGCCGACGTTATCAAGCATTGCTGAGAAGTAGGTGCAGGGTCTCGGCTTACCACCAAAATCCTTTGTTAGAACAAAAAGCGTGCAACCGTCCGCCTCTTGCACGAAAAGCACAAAAGGCTTCTGGTAATCAGGAGTACCAGGCACAGGTGCAAAGCAAAGCTCAACTTTCAATTGCTCAAAAGCTTGCTGGCATGCAGGTGTCCAAGGCAAAGGTTCATGCACATCTTTGGTGGTTAGGTAAAGAAGGGGTTTTGTTAGTAGGGAGTACTTAGGGATCCATTGCTGGCAATAAGATGTTATCCCAATAAACAAGCGTACCTCACGTTGCGTCTTAGGGGCAGGTATGTTAACAATAGCAGTAATGCGCTCAGGTGTTAGTCTGCGACCATACTTCAACAGTAGGTAACCTCCTGTAGACAATACTGACATTTTTAATGGGACACCTTGTGTCCATGTCGTGCCAAATGTAACACTAATTTAACTGTGGCAGCTTTACAACCATGCTCAGTGTCTGATGCCACGAGGAGGTTGTCTACATACTGCAGCAGCACATTACCAAAGGGGATGTCTAGAGAATCCAATTGGGCTTTCAGAGCTTGACTGTAAATACTAGGGCTTTCTATATAGCCTTGTGGAGCACGACAGAACCTAAAGCTTCGACTGCCTATTGCAAAACCGAAAAGAAACCTACTCTCTGCATGGATTGGTATACTAAACAAAGCGTACTTTAAGTCTATAACAGAAAATAACCTGGCTGAGGGGGGGATCATTGTCAGAATCAAGGTAATGTCTGGGACCACAGGCTACTGGGGAACCACAATCTTATTTGACCTCTCTCAGGTCAAGCACAAAGCGGTAAACATCAGGGTTAGTATAAGATGAATCTGAGGGTGCCTTCTTGACAATAGAAAGAATGGGACTTTTGCATACATTAGCCACTGTCTCTTCAACCACCCCTGACTTAATCAAATCCTGTATTATGTACAGTAAAGCCCTTTCTCCTGCTTGTGAAATTTTGTACTGGGGAATGCGTAACAATTTGATATTTTCTTTAATCTGAATGGAGACCGGCGGAATTTGGAGTAGTCCCACATCCTTGTCACCTGTGGCACACAAAGTATGTGGCACATCTTTAAATTCAGCTGGGAGCTGGGCATCCTTGGCGAGACATTGCTTTACACGGGCCACCCGAGGTCCTACAGTCATGTAGACACCATCAGGAGAATAAGATATTGTGGCTGGTAATCTTTTTAACAAATCTAACCCTAGCAAGTTTTCCCGACAATTGGATGTCAATAAAAAAGGTGAATCAACCATGAAGGGGCCAATGGTCAAGGCCAGAGGCTTTGAAATGGGGCTAACAACCGGTTCGCCTGAGAAACCCACCAAAACCAGACAGAGCTGCCCCTGGGACCAGTTAACTGGAAACAGAGCTATTCGTAGCTCCTGTGTCAATAATAAATGTTTCTGTGGTGCCCTGTAAATCAGCGGTGACATAGGGTCCACGCTGATCTATATGCACCGCGACTGGTCCCTCACCCTGTCCCTGGCTATCCTAGCTGTGAGACAATCCAGTCACCTCATCCATGTCAATATCCGTGATAGTACTGTCGGCTTCGCGGGTCATCAAAATAATTCCGGCTCTGTCTATGGGGTTATGCATCCCCTAACTGCATCTCCCCTCGGCCTCCTCCTCCTCTACCACGTCCTCTATACCCTCGGCCTCTCGGCGCCTCTCTGTTTTTCTCAGGACACTCATCCCGCCAATGTCTTTCCTTTTTACAATATACATATTGGTTAATCCCAAGGGGTGCACTGGAAGTGCCACCCCTATTGGACCGGGGTAGCTGCTGGTCTGACCCGACTCTCTTCCTCTGCCCCTCACAACCTGCTGCAACAACACTCTCGTCTTCAGATCCTTTCTCTTTTTCTCCACCTTCTCTTTCTCCTCATTTTCTCTATGCTCATAATACTGAGCCATGCTTAAAATCACGGACGGGGATGATGTCGTCCAGGTACTTTTCAATGCCCACAACCATGTTGCGATCTCGGGAAGCAAATTAGTGACAAATCTGTTAACAAACAAACGAACGCCACCCTCCTGAGACAAGTCCTGACCACTAAAATCTAGAAACACCCCTTCGAATCCAGTAAAGAAATCCGACACACTCTCATCCTTTTTCTGGCAGCACGCAGTCAACTTATCCCAATCCACCTTCTTCGGTGGGATAAGGGAGTGCATGTAAGTTATAATACGACCCGGTAACGCCAGTACCTCCACCTACGGCTTGTCGCCGGGCTTGTGTTCCTTATCCATTGTCCTGGTCTCATCCCATGTTCCCCCCAACTCCAGAGTATGATCCTGCGTATGGACCTGTCGCCATATATCTACCGATTCATAAAAGGGGGTGGTGATGGACAAAGCATCTGAATTAAGCAGAACACTCCTACCCAGTCAAAAGATCAGGGCTTGTTTTTTAGCTCACTGCACCATCCCAGTTCAGAACCTGGCTACATGCAAATTAGTCTGGCCCTGGCCCAGTGCATCATGGGAACAGGGCAGACCAAACTACCAAGCCAATTCTTTACTGGAAAGGAAACAAGCTTCCGGGGACCGGTTTCTGGCATTGCAGCCGTCATTCGGCCCGGCTTGCTTGAATCCTGATGGTGCAGTGAGCAAGGGACTCATGTCTGAGCATACCCTTCCACACCTGTAGTGGCCAAAACGATTCATAAAAGGGGGGTGGTGATGGACAGAGCATCTGAATTAAGCAGAACACTCCTACCCAGTCAAAAGATCAGGGCTTGATCCATAACCGTTTTTTAGCTCACTGCACCATCCCAGTTCAGAACCTGGCTACATGCAATTTAGTCTGGCCCTGGCCCAGTGCATCATGGGAACAGGGCAGACCAAACTACCAAGTCAATTCTTTACTGGAAAGGAAACAAGCTTCCGGTGAAGGACTGGGCTAATTAAGGCCCAGCGGTGCCAGGGGACAACACCTGAAATCTTCGTGGGTTACCTGTTCTGGCGCACTAATGACAGAGACACGGGACACTTCCTTCGGCGTCAAAGATCAGCGTTTATTACTGCAGGGATACAGAAATCGCAAGAAGTACAACAACGTGTACCCCCTTTTATGAGCCATATGAGCCATATATCTACCAGCACCAGCAGGCCGAAAAAAAACTCTATGTCAGCCAACGTCATCATAATGGAGGAGGCCGCCTCCGTCAACTTTTTATAATCTGCGGTGGGGTTTTTCGGGGATCCGGCAACTGGCTTTTTAAAGATTGGACCTCACTCCTCTTCCAATGAGTATAGATCCACTGTTTCTGGAACCGAGCATCCACCAGTGGCCTAATTATTGTGTCCATGGAGTCGTGCAGTTCTGGAATTTCAGGATGGTAAATGGGATGGATTT
The DNA here is from genome assembly GCF_964261635.1 of Lissotriton helveticus. Classification (NCBI taxonomy): domain Eukaryota; kingdom Metazoa; phylum Chordata; class Amphibia; order Caudata; family Salamandridae; genus Lissotriton; species Lissotriton helveticus. The sequence continues at coordinate 663,837 of NW_027611675.1, forward strand.
CCCTCATAGGGTGCTGCGCCCCTATCAGCAGAACCTTCTGGGGCAGTCTGGTACCCCACTAATGTTATCAAATTGCTATAGACTTCATTCGGAGCCATACCTGTCACATGACCCTGTCTCTTATGTCATAAATATTCTGCGGAGCAACGTCATGAAAGCACTGCTCCCACAACCCTATCAGTGTGGCCGACATGTGCTTGAGAGCCAACGGCTAATAATCTTTCATCACACTCCACACATCTTCCGCGGTATAAATCACATTCCGAGCCCACTGGGCGACTTGATTCACCACGACTATCTTTTCCTCACCACCCAACGCAGAACCCACGAACACTCTCTCCATGCGGTCTCGCGCTGGTGCCCAATTCCCTGCAAGTATCCCCGCACAGGCGTTTCCACATGCAGCAGAGTTGGGGGGCATCGTACCCAAAGGGGAGGGAGCAGAAGCAGAAACGGCCATCATCATGGAGGGGGATAGCGAGGGGGGCAGTGCTGTAGGGGTAAAAGGGAGTGCAGGAACGCTGGAGCCGATAGGCAGAACAGGAGAGCGAACGGCTCCCAACCCCGTCACTTGCAGATGCATAGGAGAGTTAAGGGGGGTCGGGCCGTGGCAGTGGAGCCGGACACTGAGGCATCAGAGGGGGCGGCACTAGGGGCCGAAGACTGGGACGAAGGGACTGTGGGGTATATCCGCTGAAGAGCATAGGGGGTGGAGGACGAGCATCCAATAACTCCTCAACAAAATCATCACCTTCATCTCTCGCAACATAGCATTTATCAGTCTGTAAGCGGAACTTCCTGTCTGTACATTCTATGCCTTTCTCTACTCTCTCCCTCTCGTAGGCCACTGATTTCTGCGTTATCGTCTGTGTCTGCCCCCTCCGGGCCTCGTTCTCTGTTTTCATACGTCGCTGCTTTGCTTCCTTCTGCCACACTCTCAGAGAAACAAACATCGACTGCCTGCTCTACTTAGCGAACAATTCGTTTTGCAAGAAATTCAATTTTGTTCATCAAACGAAACAGTAAGTGGCCATTGAAGCTCGGCATTGTCCCTCGTATATTTATGCCACAATGTGCTAAACATAATAGGGCCAATACCATGTTTGACGTATGCGTCAACATTTGGAGATCCCTCCGGAGGTGCAGGTTGTCTCTCTTCCAATCGAGCATCAGTTGGACAACATTGACACCCAAAACACCCAAACTTACTCAAACAAGGCATCTTAATATAAGACACATGCACTGTCCCCAATGGACAGATAAAACCCCGACCAACAAAATGGTCTGTAAACCAAACCAAAGCAGTCCGAAAACCTTATTCCACAGTCCAGAGACTGCACCAGATTCAGAAAGACAGGCCTCACTAGCCCCAGACCTTTTCAAAGAGTCAGCCAAATTTCCGATTGGTCTGGCAGTATGTTTGCAAACACCCTGTGTCGTTTAAGGGTCCGCAAATCCACCAGGTTCAAGCAAGACAGTCCAAAGACTATACCAGCACTAAGTCCCACCAGCTAGTGTTGTTCAGACAATACCAGGACACAGCCCCACTGGCTAGTGTCGTTCAGACAATACCAGGACACAGCCCCACTGGCTAGTGTCGTTCAGACAATACCAGGACACAGCCCCACCCTTGGCTAGTGTCCTTCAGACAATACCAGGAAACCGCCCCACTGGCTAGTGCGGTTCAGATAGAATCAGGACACATCCCCACTGGCTAGTGTCGTTCAGGAGTGGCGCCACATTGTACCGAGAATCAAATCACTCACCTGGTGCACTCAGGTTGATTCAGATTATCCTCCACTGCCGACTCTTCGGACAAAACAGTCTGTCTCCAAGGTTTCGCCTTCTCAGTACTCAAGCCGGTGCCCACTAGCAGAGGATCCGCCCAATCGGGAGGTCGGGGCAGCTGTGAGAACTAAGCTCGGTCTTATGTATGTGGCCCGATCCGCCCGACCGACCAGACACCACCCTGGCCCCTGCGACCCAGTTACGGTTGAGGGGGCCACACTTTGTGGGGTCCCTGTGTGGGCACCAACTGAAGGAAGTGGCCCTTAGGGGTGACCCGGGTTACTAAGTACCACCTGCTATGCCTTCCCAGGATTGAAGAGTCAGTCAGACAGTAGAGAATATAAACAGGCTTTATTATCAGTTCTCTGCATAGAGAGCCCCAGTCAGACCTGCACCCTAAGATGGACGCTGAGGGGACTGCCTTCCCAACGGGTTACAGTAGGTAAAGAACCTTTCCAGCCATCTCTAGCCCCACCCACCGTGGAAAAGAGCTGGACCTGTAGAATGGGGGCACAGAGAGTTGCACTACTACTTGCTAAATGGGTACACCTTATCAGCGACTCAAGGTTACAGTGCTGGGCCTCAGCGTCTCTAAACGTGGGAGCAGAGCTACACGCTCAGATTGGTATTTGAAGGGAGAACAACTTATTCATTAGCAAGTTGAGAAACAACCTTGGGCAGAAAAGAAAATAACAGTGAAATGCAGTGTTCTTCTGAGGCAAGCAATTCTGGATACATGGTACTAATGTGGGTGCAGCCTAGGCAGTCTAATAAGAATTACTAAATATAAAATGGAGTCACACTTGCTAACTGAGGCCTGCACATTACGTGGATAACTCAGCGGGTTGCATACAAACGTGGCAACGGCTACTAACTTAGCTATATAATGCTAATCTAATGTAGCACAGTGCAAGGATAACACAGCTAAGGGATTTTTCAGACTAACAGAGCCCAAACAAAGCATTAACAATGAGGCTTTCCTCTCGGCACTTAAGGAGGTGCCACAGACAGGAGCATAATGTGTGAAAACCTTCTTCCACTTCAGCCACAAGAGAGGAGGAACTCCTGGAGATATCAAAAAGAAGGGAGGCCATTAAAGATAATGTATGTATGTATGTATTGCGATTTATATAGCGCACGTATCACCCTTAGGCATCAAGGCGCTTGCCTTGGGAACCCATCCTGGTATTCCCCTGTGAGATAGCCCCAGCAGGGTATCCACAAGGTGAAAGCCAGGCATCCCGCCGCGAGGGGCCGTAGTGGAGATTAAGCAAGCTATTGCCCAGAGTCGCAGAGTGTGAACCCGTGAGTCGAGTAGGCACCGGAACGAGAATTATCGAGTCCATGGAATTTTTTAGCCCAAGACCCGGCGAGGCAGGGAAATGAACCCTGGTCCAGGACCGATCTCAGCTTCCGGGTCTGCCGCCTCTAACCCCTGAGCCACACTTCTCCACAATGGGGTGACCCAGTAACCCTCAGAACCTGAGTAAGTATGCTAGAGAAACACAGTGGTTCTGTCGGGGATATCAACTGATGTGTGATCAGTACTTAATGCTCTGAATATAATATGCGTTTAGTCATATAATGAAGTAACACACCAAGAGAAGAAACAATTTCTGTCAAAACATCTAAATTCCTTTACTTGGTATTTTATGTATATACAAATCAATAAGCGGCTGTCAAAAACAAACAATCATTGGCATAGCCAAAAGGTCTCGCCTTTGGGACCTTATAAATATTTATTTAAGCAGCACAATATCTTTGGTGCAACAACATCAACTGTTGCATTGCTAAACACTTATAAGGTCCGAACGCCGAGACCTATTGGCTATGCCAATGCTTGTTTGCATTGTAAGGGCACAGGGCACCGTTTACTGGTACTCGTGAGTTCCACAGACAGAAGGGTGTAAGGGAGCCGTGCAGATATTGAGAGGATCACAATTCACTAAAATGCATAAGGGACAACATCAAGGAGCATGCGGGGGCACACTGCACAGTTTAGGATTGTTGCAGGTAACTGTTCACTAGAGTGGTTCACAGTAGAAAGTGTGCAAGGGCATAGTGCCTAAATGACACTTATTTAAGACAGAGAGAAAAAGCTAGGTCTTCAGAGCTTGCTTGAGCCAACTTCTGTGGTATGCGAGCTGTCTCCACTACTGTCTCAAGTGTCGTAATTGCATATGCAGCTGAGGTCGTGCCATCTGGTAACTTCAAACAGGACCCATCAACCCACAGTTCCGCATCTACATCTGAAAGGGGCGTATCTTGCAAGTCGATGCGACCCTTTGTCTGTTCCTCAGTAAGAAATATACAGTAGTGAGGCTCCTTTGACTGAGACTGAGTCGCAGGATGTGGCAACAAAGTGGCTGGGTTTAGTGTTGCACATCTCTTCAAGGTAATATGAGGTGCTAACAATGTCAATTCATATCCTGTCAGGCGAGCACTAGTTAAGTGTTGTGTCTTAGTCTGATTCAAAAGGGCATCTACTGCATGGGGTACTAGCACCAACAGTTTATGTGACAAAACTATCCTTTCACTCTGACGCATGGACACAGCTGTTGCTGCAAATGAACGAAAGCCCCCGTGTAATGCTCGAGCAACAGGATCAAGAACCACTAAAAAGTATGCACAGGGACGCTGCTTATCACCGTGTGTCTGTACTAAAACTGACAATGCACACCCATCTTTCTTGTGTATATAGAGTGTAAAGGCCTTCGTGTAATCTGGAGCACCTAACACTGGTGCAGAAGAAAGAGCTTGACGTAGCATTCTGGCATTCAGTCGTCCATGGAATGGGCATTGGAGTGTCTTTAGTCAAAAGCGCTAGCAGAGGTTTAACAATGTGTGAAAATCCTAATATCCATTGCCTACAAAATGAAGTCAAACCAATAAAGGCACAAACCTCTTCCTGAGTAGAAGGTACTGGTGTGTCTAAAATTGCTTGAATGCGATCTGTTGTCAGTGCACGGCCCTCCTTAGACAGAAGGTGACCTAAGTAGCTTACCTTCGGTCTGCAATATTGCAATTTCTTTCGTGACACTTTATGACGGTGTACAGCAAGAAAAGAAAGCAAAGACAAAGTACATTCTTCACACAGTTCAGGCGTATTGGCTGCCAACAAGATGTCATCGACATATTGCATGAGAGCCACTCCTTTAGGCAAAACGAAAGAATCAAGCTGTCTCTTCAATGCTTGACTGTAAATACTAGGACTCTCAGTATAGCCTTGAGGAACTCTACAAAATCCATACGATCGATTATTCAAAGTGAAACTAAACAAATAGCAGCTATCAGGATCGAAAAGAAAGCGTTCTTCAAGTCTATCACGGAGAATGTAGTTGCTGTCGGAGGAACCAAAGTACGTAGTGTTGTTATGTCAGAAACCACGGGATATTGCGGTACTACAATCTTGTTAGCTTCCCGCAAATCAATAATGAATCTGTAAATCCTAGTGTCAGTAACTTTTTTCAAAATAGGAAGAATAGGACTGTTGCAAACATTGTAAGGGACTACCTCCACAACCTCAACTTTAATCAAATCATGGACAATGCGTGTAAGTGTTTCTTCGCCTCCTTGAGAGATTTTATATTGAGGCAATCATGGCAATGAAGCACCCTCCTTGACACTAATATGCACTGGTGGGATAACCATCAGTCCTACATCTGTGTCTGAAGTAGCCCACAAAGTACTAGGGAGTGAAGCTAATGCAGTATCTTCTTTAACAAGACAAGATCTCTCAATCACGGGGTAATTGTCATTCAAAATAACACGTACTCCTTCAGGAGAACATCGTATAGTAGCCCTGAAATATTTGAGCATATCAAAACCCACAATATTGTCTGGTCTGTTCGGAGAGAGTAAAAACGGACATGGAGCAGGAAATTTGTCAACATGGAATGCAAGAGGCTGTGACAGTGGGCTAAGGGAAGGTGTTCCATTGAAACCTATCGATATAATGGTTAAGCCAGACAGGGGAGCCCTAGGAACCAAGTGTTTAGATAAAGCGCTAGGAGTAGCTCCTGTATCAACCAGAAACTGATCAGTAGAACCCAAAACATGTGCTGTAACATAGGGACCCTTCTGATCTACTGGAACTTCAACTGATTTCTTACCCCATCGTAGGCAATCCTATGCATAAGCAGAATCTTGAAAATCAGACGGCACATAGTCGGACATTTGATATTGGTTCCGTCTATCAAACGTGTTAACCCATCCTGCCCACGTGTATTAGCATCAAACCTAGCACGATCATCCATGCTTCCTCTAGGCCCTGAATATTCAGAGTGATTTCTCGTTCGTCCCAGACCACGTGGACACTGCTGAGCACGCAGCACCAGACAATCAGAAATCCAATGTCCAAACTGCCTGCAGTAAGCACACTGGTCAATGGACAAATTCGAACGAGTAAAAGACGGAAAAGACGAACCATAAGATCCACGTCTACCTCTATCATTACCTCTGGAAAGCGGACCATAGGCCTTCGGTAATGTATGAAGTAGCACACTGAATGGAAGGAGCTTGGTCCATTTATACCCACGCAGGGGCTCAAAAGAAGGCGGTATAAGTACAAGAAGAAGGTTTTAGATACATATAAGATTATACAGAAAATGCACAGTCAACAAGTGGGAGGAGCTAACAGTTGCTAATTCTGGTAAACACATCCGGACAGTTACATACTAACAGCAGCTGCCTAGACAGATGCAAGCTCAACTGAGCATGTGTGAAGTAGAAGAGGCTAAATATAACGTGTCTCTAGGCAGATTTCAAGGGCAGACAACAGCAAGGTAAGACAGAGCACATGGTGAGCAAACGGTAGCACACGGCAAACAAGATGGCTGCCAGAAATACAAAATGGATTCCACAAAACGGACAAGATAGCCTCTAAATACAGGATGGCTTTCGCTAATGCTAACCTAATCGCTGCCAAATTACAACACACCGGCTGGTAATTAAATAATTTTTTTACTCTAACAGATCACTATCTATTGAAGTGAACAGGAGGTGTCGGCTGACAACCTCCCTGAATATTGCGACAAAGTTAGATGCACAATTGGTAGGACCTCAAGTCGTTTGGCTGTCATCCTCCCCTTGACCTGATGAAGACCCGCCTCTGATGCACTTTAATCAGCACAATTATTAGGGTCGAAACGTCGACGTTGTCGTCTTCATGAGTCCACGCAATTCCCTGACTTGAACAAGAGAATCGTATCTTCCGGTGGGGCATATGCAATGAACTGTGGACTCGCATGTTAAATATTTTTTTGTGTGTTATATATGTTTTTTAAGCCACCCCTGTACAGCACTCTGGGCCCAATTCACAGAACTAACTTAAGACAAAATCCTAAACTTACTTCTTTTGATATTCACAGAACACATTTAGTAGTAGTAAAGTTAGGATTTTGTTTTAAGTTTGACTTAAGACAAACTTAAGACAGACTTAAGACAGACTTAAGACAGACCAAAAGTCGTACGTTTAGGATTTTGTCTTAAGTTAGTTCTGTGAATCAGCCCCTCTGTCACAATATCAGAAAAAGCCACTACCTGTACCACACATCCATTGGCTCATTCACCGTATGTGTACCTTTTTTCGTTTTTGACAGCCGCTTATTGATTTGTATATACATAAAATACCAAGTAAAGGAACTTAGTTGTTCTGACAGAAATTGTTTCTTCTCTTGGTGTGTTACTTCATTATATAACTGAAAGCATATTATTTTCAAAGGATTAAGTACCGATCACACATCAGTTGATATCCCCGACAGAACCACTGTTTATCTTTAAAAAGAAGGGAGGGGCAGTGACATTTTGCATAATGTACATACTCTGTTTAGACCTAGTTACTACTTAAGGGTGAACTTCAGTGATCTGCTTACAGTGCGTAATATCCACAAACCTTATAAGCTGTGCGTAGCAGCGAAACTGCGTGAAACTTCAGCAATTAAAATGTAGGCCAATGCGCGTATTCCCAGAAACATAATTTGCTGTGCGCATCAGCAGAACCATCAGCCCGATTACTGATGGCACATATTTATACAGGGAGGAGTCACTTTAGTCTGGTGCTCAATTACATGTGTAGATGTGAGTCTGGTGGTGCCTGATAACTGAAAGGCACATATTTGTTTACGTACAATTTCATATATGTCTGATTTATTATTCCTATTACAGTGCCTTCTACCTTGAGAAGGCCTATCCTAGAGCAGTGTGTGGACAAGACACATGCCGACAAATCGAGGACAAAGGGATTGGGACATGGTCTAGGAACAACAAATCCTACATCAAACCGCATGTTAAACTGATGGAGAGCAAAGAGCGATATAAAGCAATATACTGAGAAAAAGTAACTTGGAGAATTGCTGCAAATTAAAGTACATTAAAAAAACTAATAAGAACCACATATTCACCGCTGTGTGACCTGGAAGCCGATTATTTCTAAATATATCCTTTGTTTGTGATTCCCTTACAGTGATCACATTATCATCCCCACTGGAAGAGATGGGAGCCTGGGGTGTTTTGTCATTGAAGCTCATTTACATACAAACAGGGGTGACAGCCTGTTCACAACGTACAGCACAAGTGATGTACGTAAAACGCTTGTACACGTAACAGGGTAAAGTGCTTCAGGTAACAGTGTGAGTTTTGAATGACAGGAGCGGGCAGTCTTAGTTTTTTAGACCTGATTGTCTAAAGGGTGCATCTTTAGCTCTTTTAACTGCTTGAGAGAGGGTGGCAGTCTCAAATTCTGGGGACACAGCTACCAACAACACTCCTCATGGTTTTTACTTTTTGCATCTACAGTTGGTGCAGATTCCACCTAAGACCATAACCTTTTCAGCTCGGTGGTCTGCTTCCTGGAATCCGCCTGCTTTGCTTCTGTCGGCAAAGGTAAAAGTGTCATCTACTAAAGTGCCCTTAACTCACTTTTGATAACGTGACTTGAGTAGTACAGTCTAAGGCACAGTCAAAGGTAAAGCAACACAGTGGAAGTCACAAATTTCAATACAGTGTATTAAAAAGAGACAAGAACTTTAAGATGCAAACCAAGGTTAGAAAAACAAGAATATTTGTTAACTATTCAGAAGCAAAATCAAAAGGTCTCTGATTTAAGGATTAATAATTAGCAAAAACAACTGTCCTAAAGGAAATAACAGATACTGTTAGTCATGTACTCTAAACCAAACAAAAAGGTAAATGAATAAAAAAAAAATGCAGGTCCACTGAATCAGTGTTTAAGGTGCGCACAAAATAGTACCTGAACTCACTAGAAATGCTCGAGGGGGCAAAGGTAAGTTCAGTCTCCGGTGATGATTAACACTGGAATTTGATGCTAGGTTTTTCGCTGAATCAGTCTCAGAAGGTGACGAGATGCACAGAAGTTGCTTGAAGTGCAAACTGCCCACAATGTAGAGTTAGGTCCCGCTCTACTCTCTGCGGACAGAGCTGCGTACCGCTCTACTCTCTGTGGACAGAGCTGTATCCCATTCTACTCTCTGTTGACAGAGCTGCTCTCCACTCTACTGTCTGTGGACAGAGCTGTGTCCCACTCTACTGTCTGTGGACAGAGCCATGTTCCGCCTCTAATCTCTGCCGATGGAGCTGTGTCCCACTCTACTCTCTGCGGACCGAGCTGTGTACCACTCTACTTTCTGCAGATAGAGCTGCATCCCACTCTACTCTCTGCGGACAGAGCTATGTCCCACTCTACTCTCTGCGGACGGAGCTGCATCCCACTATACTGTCTGTGGACAACGCTGTGTACAACTCTACTCTCTGCGAATAGTGCAGCCACTCTAATCTCTGAAGACAGAGTTGCATCCCAGTCTACTCTCTGCTGAGTGAGCTGTGTCCCACTCTACTGTCTGTGGAGAGAGCTGTGTACCACTCTTCTCTCTGCGGACAGAGCTGTGTCCCACTTTACTGTCTTCGGAGAGAGCTGTGTCCCACTCTACTCTCTTAGGACTGAGCTGTGTCCCACAGGAAACAATGTTTACTACGCAACAGACACAACGCATTACTTTACAACGTGGTCTTTACAACAACCATGTTGTTGACACGAGTGTCATTACAACCCAAGTCGTTTCAACACCAGCGAATGTGTTGGATTTTAATTCTAATGCCTTACCTGCTGTTGCGCAAACTGGAGTAGGAACAGTAATTAATACTATTCCTAAGTCCAGCGAGCCCCCTAGAGCAATGACTTGCGTTTTAATGACACACGAGGTTACAACACGGTCGTTGTAACAACCACGTTGTAAAGTACTGCTTTATACAGGTACGCATTGTAACGTGCTATATTTGTGTCCCACTCTACTGTCTGTGGAGAGAGACGTATACCACTCTACTCTCTGCTGAGAGAGCTGTGTACCACTCTGCTGTCTGCGGACAGAGCTGTGTCCCACTCTGCTCTCTGCGGATAGAGTTCTGTCCCATTCACCTCTGTGAAAAGTCCCTTTTACTGCAGCATATTGCATAACTATATGTTATTGCCCAGTGTAGCATGCGTTCCTTCCATATTCTGTATGTTTCCCGTGTTAATCATCACACCCTAATACACAGGTTGTTGTCAGTGCTTAATTTGAGTCAGTGGTTGCAGGTAAGGCACATCACACTAATTTTTGTTGGAACTAAACTTGTTTTCCTCATTATAGTCTGCTCCACATCAAAACGGTGAAAGACACACAGGAGATAGAAAGAAAAAAAAACAAGAGAAAAACCCAGGAAATATGAGGAAGAAACGCAGAAACCTGCTAGAGTAGGATAAAGAGGCAGAGAGGGTCTGGTGGTGGATTAAAGAGGCATCAGGTGGAATCAAGACTACACTGCATTGGTATTCAGCACCCGATACTCAGTAGTGGCGGCTGCACCCCTTTTACAAAGTAAGCACTGGTTCTTATTGACGAAAGACAGGTAATTATCAAGCCTGCTTCTTATATAACCATGCTCTCTTTTCTCTCTCTGCTTTCCATTCCACCTTCTCCCACAGCGCTCCCTCTCGTTTCTCACCCTTGCTACTTCCTCCTTGTCTCGTGTCTCTTTTTTTCATTTTCTTGAATATATCCTGCACCTTGCTCTCTTCTTCTCTTTCTCTCAGTTCAATTTATAAATTACTCAAATTAACTATTGCTTTATCAGCACGGAACAAGTCGGGGGTCGGCAGAGTTTGATGGGGTCCCCCCACTATTATCTAGAAAAGGGACTCAGTTCCACCGAGCTCCTTAGCCTGCGACTGGGCATTGTTACTTTCTGCCCCAGCACTGCAGACACAGGCCTCAGAGTGTTTGTAACTATCCGTCCCACTAGCAGCGTCCCCTTTATTTATTTGTGTGAGTGGCGCAAGAGAGGGACAGAAACTTGACAAAATTAGCCCTTCAATTGCTGCTTAATACAATGTAAATGTGAAACACTTTGGGGCTTAGGGGCTGGATAAAGAATAACGTCAGGAAACAAACGCAAATTAAAAGCACATTTTATTTATCTGCTGAAAACTGTTCAAAAATGTAATTTCCAAGTTCCCCATATCTGTTTAAAAATATTTACACTTTGAGTCATTTCTGAGTTTAGTTACAAACTGATAGTGGGCAAAACACATGATGTATAAAAACTGAATCCCAAAACTTCTTTTTACATTATTTTAAGTTTCTTGTTTTTAAAACAGGCCATCGACCTTTCATGTGAAAATTATTATAAGGGCCTGACATCACTTCTTGTGACGTCACTACATGTGACGTCACTGTGATTTGCATATGATAATGGGCTTCTTCACTATTTTCCTTACTTGTGCGCTGTTTATTGGCATGACATGGGTCTATAGGTATTAAAAATAAATATATAAATTCACAGGTGATCAGCCCATTTAGCTGGTGATGTCATACATTGACATGTATTCGGCTGCTTCTTCTATTTTTAGGTGAATATAAATCACCTGCCGTTCCCCCTCCTTCCATTTCTCTTTCTTTTACTCCCCCTTTCTTTGTCTCTCTCGCTTACTTTATCTCTCCTCTTCTCTATCTCCCAAACACTCCTGTTAGCTTTAGCTTCATGACTCTCACTGCCACTTCTGGCATTCATACGACAAATCCTTCAGCACATTTGAGAACAAGGGACAATCAGTGTGGAAGACGAGTTGCTGAGAGTGCAACGGATTGTCCTGGCACATATATGCTTTTGATGTGGGATTTCACTATTTCACCACATTCTTAAACCAGTGTCTGCTGCTTACAGTTGCTCAATTATGGTAAAAAGTAGAGTTTAGCAAGTCACAAAATGAATAGGGAGAGCCAAGTCGGGGAGGAGCCACGGGTCACACTTAGTTATAAGGCCCGAGCTGATCCATCAACCGATAACAGTGTGTAAAAGATTCAGCAAATGTTACTTAAAAACAAGGTATATTTTTGTATTTATAAAGTTTTATATGCTCTTTTATATCTAAAAATAGGTTATTTCTTGAACACTTGTGCTTCGCTTTAGTTCATTACATATACTGCAGTGGCATTTGCTAACAGTAATACATACATTTTATCAATGAAGCTTCCATCTCCAGAGCCCTGACATGTCCACTCTGGGTGGGATGGGTTTATAGGTTTTATCACTAATCCCACAAGTTAGCTGAAAATACCATTGTTAGTCCCAGTATTGTTCAGTGTTGCTTTTACAGGAAGTGTGATCAGGTGCGATTTAATTTTTTTCTTTGTATCTCTCCTTCACCAAATAAAAATCAAGAATGTTTCTTTTCTTTTAATCCACATTGTGCTCGCCTCCAACTGTGTATCCTGTTGCAGCATGTTGCTTTGCTTTGTGTACGCAAGTGAGCAATCTCTGGAAACAAACACTTTTCTAACTTTGAAAATACTGTTATTTGTTTTTCTTCTTTACTGCTAGTCGGGTCTTCTATCAAAAGTCCTTCACACTTTCAGCGCCCTTCTATGTTTTCTCCCTGTGTGTTTTCTGATGACTTTGTAGCTCTGATAATCAATTAAAGCGCTTCCCACATTCATTGCACTTGAATGGTTTTTCTCCTGTGTGAGTTCGCTGATGATACCTTAATGCTGAAGAGAACTGAAAACTACTGTCACATTCACTACAATAATAGGGTTTTTTCCCCCGTGTGTGCTCGCTGATGACTCTGAAGTTGTAATAACCAACTAAAGCACTTTGCACATTCACTGCAATTGAATGCTTTTTCTCCTGTGTGAGTTCGCTGATGGCACCTTAATGCTGAAGAGCTGCAAAAATACTGTCACATTCGCTGCAATGATAGGGTTTATTACCCGTGTGTGTTTGCTGATGACATTGTAGGTCTGATAACTGTCTAAAGCTCTTCACACATTCACTGCACTTGAATGGTTTTTCCCCCGTGTGTGCTCGCTGATCACTTTGTAGGCTTGATAAATGACTAAAGCACTTTGCACATTCAGTGCACTTGAATTTGATTTTCCCCTGTGTGTGTTCGATTATGTGTTTGAAGTTGTGATAACTGACTAAAGAACTATGCACATTCACTGCACTTAAATGGTGTTTCCCCTGTGTGTATTCGCTGATGTGTTTGGAGGTTTGATAAGCAACTAAAGCACTTTGCACATTCACTGCACTTGAATGGTGTTTCCCCTGTGTGTATCCGCTGATGTGTTTGGAGGTTTGATAAGCGACAAAAGCACTTTGCACATTCACTGCACTTGAATGCCTTTTCCCATGTGTGTCTTCGCTGGTGTCTTTGAAGGCTTGATAACAGACTAAAGCTCTTCACACATTCATTGCAATGGTATGGATTTTCCCCTGTGTGTGTTCACAGATGTCTTTGTAGGTCTGATAATCGACTAAAGCTCTTCCCACATTCATTGCACTTGAATCGTTTTTCTCCTGTGTGAGTTTGCTGATGATTCCTTAATGCTGAAGAGTCAAGAAAACTACTGTCACATTCACTACAATGATAGGGTTTTTCCCCTGTGTGTGTTCGCTGATGACTTTGTAGGTATGTTAATCGACTATAGCTCTTCATACATTCACTGCACTTGAATGTTTTTCCCCCGTGTGTGTTCGCTGATGGCTTTGAAGCGCTGATAATCGACTAAAGGTCTTTAAACATTCACTGCATTTAAATGGCTTTTCCCCCGTGTGTGTTTGCTGATGACACTGAAGTTGTGATAACCGACTAAAGCTCTTTACACATTCACTGCACTTGAATGGCTTTTCCCCTGTGTGTGTTCGGTGATGTCTTTGTAGGTCTGATAATCGACTAAAGCTCTTCCCACATTCATTGCACTTGAATCGTTTTTTTCCTGTGTGAGTTTGCTGATGATTCCTTAATGCTGAAGAGTCACGAAAACTACTGTCACATTCACTACAATGATAGGGTTTTTCCCCTGTGTGTGTTCGCTGATGACTTTGTAGGTATGATAATTGACTATAGCTCTTCACACATTCACTGCATTTAAATGGCTTTTCCCCCGTGTGTGTTCGCTGATGTCTTCGAAGGTTTGATAACTCACTAAAGCACTTTGCACATTCAGTGCACTTGGATGGTTTTTCCCCCGTGTGTGTTCGCTGATGGCTTTGAAGGTTTGATAACCGACTAAAGCTCTTTACACATTCACTGCACTTGAATGGCTTTAATCCTTTGTGACTTTGCTGATGACTTTGAAGGTTTGATAACCGACTAAAGCTCTTCACACATTCACTGCACTTGAATGGCTTTTCCCCTGTGTGTGTTCGCTGATGTCTTTGTAGGTCTGATAATCGACTAAAGCTCTTCCCACATTCATTGCACTTGAATCGTTTTTCTCCTGTGTGAGTTTGCTGATGATTCCTTAATGCTGAAGAGTCACGAAAACTACTGTCACATTCACTACAATGATAGGGTTTTTCCCCTGTGTGTGTTCGCTGATGACTTTGTAGGCTTAATAAACGACTAAAACGCTTCCCACATTCACTGCATTTAAATGGCTTTTCCCCCGTGTGTGTTCGCTGATGTCTTCGATGGTTTGATAACTCACTAAAGCACTTTGCACATTCACTGCATTTAAATGGCTTTTCTCCTGTGTGTGTTCGTTGATGTCCTTGTAGGCTTGATAACTGACTAAAGCTCTTCACACATTCACTGCACTTGAATGGCTTTTCCCCTGTGTGTGTTCGCTGGTGTCTTTGTAGTTCTGATAAGTTACTAAAGTACTTTGCACATTCAGTGCACTTGAATAGTTTTTCCCCCATGTGTGTGTGCAGATGACTTTGAAGCACTGATAATCGCCTAAAGCTCTTTACACATTCACTGCACTTGAAAGGTTTTTGTCCTGTGTTCGTGTGCTGATGAAGCTTGAGTAGTGATGACAAACTAAAGCTCTTGCTGCATGTGTATGAATCTTCTTTCTTGGTTGACTGTGTGTGCAGTATTTTACACATTTGATTTCTGTTTTAACAATAAAATGCAATAGCCACCAAATATTTGCCACACTCCTAATACGTAGAAGGTGTCTTTGTAGGTGATTGTGCCTTTATATTGGATTATGGCTATGCACGCTTGTGGGTAAAGATGTATCTTCCTTTTGGCCGGTGCAAATTGCGATAGTCTGTTGTATTGTAGATACAAGAACTCCTCTTTCCTTTACCCGTCAATTGTCTGGCTCCGCTCTGTTGTGCTTTTCTCTGACTGTTGTGAGTTACCCAGAAAGAGTTTACAATTCACCTAGAGTACTAAATGATGGCTTGTCATTATATTAGAAAACAGAGCTCTGCCGTAATCACATCATACTGATCCCACGATCAAAGCTGGTGTTGGACTCTTGTTTATACAGGAGGCGGTTTGTTATTGGTGTTGCCTTAATTTTGTAGAGGTCATTTTTTCGTCTCGTGGCGTGGAGGTGCACAGCTCAGCCTCTTACAATCACTGAACTGCCCTTGATGTTTCATCCGGGATCTGTCAGTTTGTGTGCAGGTTCCTCTGTCGCCGACTGCACTGATGTTTTGCTGAATACTGTAGCTCATTATTTCAGCTATTATTGAAGACTTACGACATTAGCTTCATTATAGATGGTCATTTCATACATTCAAGGATGGTTTTCTGTTGGATGTAAAGATATTTAAAATTACTACCATCCAATGAGAGTGGAAGGAAAGAACAATAAGTGACACGCACTGCACAGAAGTGTAAATAAACCTACCATTATCATTCCATGTACCATTGTCCTACTGATGATATTTAACACATGGATGTTTTGCCGTCTATCAAAGCAGCTTCTTCATTGAAAATCTTACTCAACAGTTTGTTTTCCATCATACCTACTTACCTATTTACTGTTTCTGACCTTGCAATATCTCTGGCAGACATGTTGTGCTGTCTGTTGCTACATAAATAGGAAGTAGATTCAAACTGCAGGAAGAGTGCAGTGTTCCTTGCAGTCAGAGGCTAGGCACGAGGACAATCTGGCGCAAACAATGCAATAAGACAGGCCAAGCACGAGGAGAATCTGATGCAAACAAAGCAATAACACAGGTCATGCACTAGAAGGATTTTATGCAAACAATGCAATGCAACACTTCAATACAATGGAGAAAGGAGTTGGCCTAATGGCTAGCGCGGTCGACCTCAACTCTGTGGAACCAGGTTCGCGTCTCGGCAAGGATGCGCAACATCCTGTGATTCTGGGCAAATCACTTAATCTCCCCGTGCCTAACAAAAATTAATGTGTCCTCATGTAATGCAACTGGTGCTCGTGTAAAGCGCTCTGATACCCGATACCTTCGGGTCAAGTTTGCGCTATATATATCACTCTGCTAAAAAAACAAAAATGCAATAACATAGGCCAGGGACTTGGAGAATCTGACGCAAATAATGCAATAAATGGGCCAAGCACTAGAATAAACTGATGCAAACAATGCAATAACACAGGCCAGGCACTAAGGAATCTGATGTAAACAATTCAATGACACAGCAGGCACTAGGAGAATATGATGACAACAATGCATGAACATAGGCAAGGCATTAGGAGAATCTGATGCAAACAATGCAATAACACAGGCCAGGCACTAGGAGAATCTTATGCAAACAACGCAATAACACAGGCCAGACACTAGTGCTGATGCAAACAATGCAATAACACGGGCCAGGCACTAGGAAAACGTAATGCAAACAATGCAATAACACAGGCCAGGCACTAGGAAAACATGACGCAAACAATGCAATAACACAGGCCACGCACTAGAATAGTCTGATGAAACAATGCAACAACACAGGCCAGGCACTAGGATTGAGGCAAACAATGCAATAACACAGGTAAGGCACTAGGACAATCTGATGCAGACAATGCAATAACACAGGCCAGGCACTAGGAGAATCTGATGCACACAATGCAATAACACAGGCCAGGCACTAGGGTTGATGCAAACAATGCAATAACACAGGCCAGGCACTAGGGTTGGTGGAAACAATTCAATAACATAGGCAAGGCACTAGGATTGATGCAAACAATGCAATAACACAGGCCTGGCACTAGGGTTGGTGGAAACAATTCAATAACACAGGCCGGCACTAGGATTGATGCAAACAATGCAATAACACAGGCCGCCAGTACTAGGAGAATCTGATGCAAACAATACAATAACACAGTTCAGGCACTAGGTGAATCTGATGCAAACTACGCAATACCACAGGCCAGGCACTAGGATTGATGAAAACAATGCAATAACACAGGCCAGGCCCTAGGAGAATCTGACACAAACAATTCAATAACACAGGCTAGGCACCAAGATAATCTGATGCAAACAATGCAATAACTCAGGTCGGGCACAAGGAGAATCTGACACAAACAATGCAATAACACAGACCAGGCACTAGGAGAATCTGACAGAAACAATGCAATAACTCAGGCCAGGCACTAGGAGAATCTGACACAAACAATGCAATAACACAGGCCAGGCACTAGGGTTGATGCAAACAATGCAACAACACAGGCCAGGCACTAGGATTGATGCAAACAATGCAATAACACAGGCCAGGCACTAGGAGAATCTGATGCACACAATGCAATAACACAGGCCAGGCACTAGGGTTGGTGGAAACAATTCAATAACACAGGCCAGGCACTAGGGTTGATGCAAACAATGCAACAACACAGGCCAGGCACTAGGATTGATGCAAACAATGCAATAACACAGGCCAGGCACTAGGAGAATCTGATGCACACAATGCAATAACACAGGCCAGGCACTAGGGTTGGTGGAAACAATTCAATAACACAGGCCAGGCACTAGGGTTGATGCAAACAATGCAATAACACAGGCCAGGCTCGTGGAGAATCTGATACAAACAATGCAATAACACAGGCCAGGCACTAGGAGAATCTAATGCAAGCAATGCAATAACACAGGCCAGGCACGTGGAGAATCTATTACAAACAATGCAATAACACAGGCCAGGCACGTGGAGAATCTAATGCAAGCAATGCAATAACACAGGCGAGGCACCAATAGGATTGCACCCAGTGGAGTTACTAACAGAAAGTGTTTAGTGTCCACCAGCAAGAAAACTTCTATTCTGTCTGTAAGTTCTCTTGAGAGGTGAGCATGTAATAGCTGGCGGGATCCAGGGTACTGTGTGGACAAGAGGGTGGGAGGGCAAAGACTAGTTTTATATGGACTGAAGCATGGGCAAAATGAGCAATATTTTAGGGAAGTATTACCATATAGTAAATGATGCAGAGTCTGTTTTTTTTTTACCCAGGTATGGGATATTATGTACCAAGGGGTGTCAGAGAGATTATAATCTTCCCTACAAGGGTCATATGCTTTACAAAGAATTTCAATACGAGGAGAGACTCTAAAAAGCAGCGGGGGGCATGCAGTGAGAGGAGAGAATGCAGATAGTCACTAACGTTATTGAACAGCGCACAACTTTAGACGCTACGTAGTTACAAGGGAGACACCTGAAATGGGCTCGGCACCTCACATGAATCCAGTACACGAAAGCGCCTTTACACACAGACCAAACATCCTTGGTGGGTCCGGGGAGAGAAGGAGGGGCTCAGAACACAAACTGTGGTACTGAAAATTCTGGACTCGTGTAATAAACTTTGTCGTAGCATGACGATTTTTATATCAAAAGACCGAGAATGGCTAGTACACTATGTACAAGCATTTTCGTTATATTCCAGTAACAATTTCACCTCGAAATCGTCATTTTCGTTCTGAAACCCTTGGCATCCATTTTGTGTTGCCCTTTACATAGGCTATAACACACAGCTAAATTCGATTCCAAAAAGCCACGTACACCTTGATTGACTTTCCCCTGACCTGAGCCTGTTGGAACCATTGCCCCAGGCCGGACCTGTTTGGTCAGTTCCTCTCCCAGTGGCCGAGCAAGATAGCATCATGCCATAAACCTTTTCATCGCACACACACCCTGCCTTATCTTACTTCCATCTGTCCCTGCTCCTGCCTCCACGAGCTATTTATGACATGGGCTGTGATCTTACTGTTTTGGGCTTAGCCGGCCTTGTCAGCTAAAGAATGTATTCATTATGTGGACATTGTTTATGGCTGGACTTATCTTGAAAGTGGGTTTTGCATCTGTGTGCACGTTCTGGGAATGTACTTCAAATATGTGCCCAGGGCAAAATAATTCGTATAAAGGGCCTGTGCTCAGACCATTCAGGAGGCTATCTCATTCAGTCGCTTTTAGGCGTGGCTGGGCGACGTAGCCTCACAATTAAATGTAATAAAGATGTCTTTTCATATTCCAGATTTTCTGTCAATTCCTTGCTGCTTTTAAATGCAAAACTATTGGATAGATCCCTGAGAAGGAGTTGAGGATTTCTAGAACCACAATTGGCGCCCCACGTGGGGCACCAACTGAGGTAACGGGTTTTTAGGAACCCGTTTGGTGCCAGGGGATAACACCCGAAGACCTCTAAATTCTCCCTGTTCCGGACCACAGAAACACGGAGTCTTCTAGTCGCAGTCAGAGATCAAGTTTTATTGGCAGCTACCAAGTAACAGGTGTCCTAGAAGCACGACAAACACGGGTCATGTGTTCTCAGGAGACTGTTCGTTTTTACAGAACCAGCCTTCTCCTTATATACAGAAATAATAGCTGCAAGCAAGAATTCTTGAGTTTATGATATGGCTATACACATATTTCTACAATAATACAAAAGAGCGAAGTCATGTAGGCAAGCCCGTATTTTAGACGTCCAATTCGTGATAGATTACCCAGCTAAGCCCGGAACTCCCATCAGATATCGATGAAACCCCAATAAAGGAAGGCACCTCCTAGTCATAAAACTGGCCATAAACAGGGAACAGGACAGGTGTGTGTTTGTAGAAAGCATGGTTTGCATGTAGTGTATGGTTTGAGGAATGTTATGTATCGATGCTATCGTATTTGGCCACTGGGCGAGGGGCTGCCCAAACAGGTTTGGCTAAAGGCAATGGAGTCATTTGGGACAGGTCAGGGGGAAGTCAGGGAAGGAGGACGTGTCCTTTTAGATCAAGCTCGACCTTTAATTGACTTATCATGAGGGCAAGACGTAAGATGGATGTCGTTCACAAAATGGAGTCTAAGGGGTCGGGACGGAAACTACGATTTGGGGGTGTTGGCGACCCTCGATTATGACGCAAATGTATGGGAATGATGTCCTAATCATTATCGGTTCGCTGACACCAAATTCGTCATGGTACGTCGATATTTTGTGACACGGGTATTGGACCTCGATATCGGGATAACAACAGGGTCCAGATTTTCAGAACCACAAAACATAGAAGGAAGAGCTAGTAGGTGTTCAGGGACATGTTTGGAAATTCGATCCCTCACCTTGTACTCACAATTCCGGAAACAACTCAAGGCCTACTTATTCAAGAAGTCCTTTGAGTAATTTCTAACGGTCCCCTGACCCTTTTTCTTTCTTTCCTCTGGAGTTTGTCAGTTGTAGCGCCAAGAAACCGCTGGTGTATGCGCGCTGTTACAAATAATTTTAAACTCAACTCAAACTCATGTTATTGGAAACTGACTACTCTAGTCAGTAGTGTCATGGACTGGTTGTGGGGACGGTAGTCCCCTACAACAAGCAGCTTTTGCTCCACGGCTAAAAGAAAGGACTCAACCTTCTTACTATTCATTGAATCTTTATTTCGAAATTTTTTCAGTCATAAAAGATTACAGTAAAAACAGTGTACATGAGCAAAAAACATAAAATTATCATTTCATAAAAGCAGATTATCAAGCGAATTATGCAATCACTATGTAGATTCAACCCTGGGTACTGCTGTAATGAGGGAACATCTTTTGGACCACATTGCTAAAAGGAACTTTGAGAGTGCAAACACTATATGAGGTGATGTGTCAGTCTTAAACACTCATTGCAACAGAGCATTTATCAAATCCCATATTCTTGCATAGGGGTACCAGCCAATGCTGTCTGGCCTTTCTGTAAGCGGGGCAGAAGAAGAGCATGTGCAGTTCATCCTCCTTGGTCGCGCCGCATCCAGGACAGGATTTGCTCGTGGAAATCGACCACTTGCCTACAAATGCCCCTAGTGGCAGTGTTCCATGCCTCCATTGGATGTAAAGCTTCCTTGCTCCTACTGGATAGATAATATTCAAAAACTCCTCAAAGGCATAAGAGTGTTTGATTGGTAAAAAGGCTGTTGTCAAAGAGCCAGCTTTGGAGTCTTGCAGCCATATATTCTGTTTGTGATCAATAAAGGACTTCGCAAGCATTTTGCCTGAAACCCCCCTGCATGCCCGTTCTGGATCATACCAGAGGTCCGATAGTCCCATTTTCCCTAGTTCGTTTTTCACGAATGCAAGCCAAGGGATTTTTGCTGCTCTACCATGACACCGCACATCCTTTAGTTCAAGCCTATAATTGGACAGTTCTGGGGTTATCCATAGCCTGCGCCAAAACCTTAAAGGTTTCAGAGATTGCTCATCCTGGATAAAACTCAGTCCTAAATCCAATCTCAGTGGGAGGAGAGGAGTGCTGTGTGGGAGTGCAAGTAACTGCCTCAAACTTACTCTCCACATTAACAATTCCCGGTCTACAGGAGTGCCCCCAAAGTTCCCCACCATTAAGGGCCAATGCCCTCGCCTTAACCTTGTAGATCTCCAAGGCGGGGCTCACTGGCTTGAATGTAGACGTATTTGTCATTTTAAGGATGCCACCCACTAGTTGGGAAAGTTTGAGTTTAGATTTCACCTGTTGGGGACCCCAGGAAAGATTTTCATTGATTGTCACACCCAGGTATTGAAAAGTCTGTACCCTCTCCAATCTAACCATGCCCAGGAGCGGAGTTGGGCGGGTGAGTGCCTGAGGACTGAAAATCATAAATTTCGTCTTATCGGCGTTGACTTCCAGTCCACGGCAACGGCAAAATTCGATAAATGCATCCAGCACACGCTGGATCCCCATGGGGGACTTGGAAAGCAGGAGGGTATCATCGGCAAACATTATCGCTGGCACCCTCCTGCCTGCCAATCTGGGTGCGTCGTTGTTGGGAACTGCATCCAAGTGCGATATGACACCATTCACATAAAGGCAGAACAGGGTTGGTGCCAGGACGCACCCCTGCCTGACCCCCCTTGGAAACTGGAAACCGAGACAACACCCCATCCCTCCCACATTTAACCTGTGCATAGTTTTGTGTATGCAGCCTCATCAGTACCACCAGTATTGCGTTTGGAACTCCTATGTCCAAGAGCACCGCCCACAGTTTGCCCCTAGGTACTAGGTGGAATGCACACCGGAGGTCCACGAAGACCATATAGAGGCTGCCACCCTCCAGTATGGCCGTCTTCCAGAATAGCATTATGAGGTGGAAAATCTGGTCCACAGTAGATGTTTGTTTCCTAAATCCGGCCTGATAGGGACTGAGGATATCATGCTCCTCAATCCACTCTTGTAAACGATCCAGAATTAGTCGCAAGAAGATTTTTTGAGGCACGTCTATGAGGCTATTGGGCCTGTAATTGGTTGGGAGCAGAGGAGAGCCCTTCTTAAAGATTGGGACAATCTCCGCTCCCAACCAAGTACCTGGTATCTCCATATCTCCCAAAATCGTGTTGAAAAGGGCACAGGGGAGCCTGTCTAGGCCAGGGGCCTTACCCATGGCCAAATTCCCTATGGCAGTAAAGACTTCTTGGACTGAGAATTCATGCTCATCGCCTTCCCCCAGTCTAGATGTTGTGATGTATTCCTATAGGTTCTGTATCGATCCCCCTATTCCTGACCCTGTTCTTGTTAATAATTAACTAGCAGCCATCCCACGGTGCAAAAACCGTTATCTGATTAAACCACACCACGGCACAGAAACGTGTTATCTGATTAGGTCATAACGCATGCCATCTAATTAGACAAACGATATTCCTCCAGCCCCTGATAAGGCATACGGAGTTCTCAAAAACCAATCAAACCTATGACAACCTGGGAAAATCCCTGCGGCCATGTTTTGATTTCACCGAGAACTTCAGTAAAGAATGTGCTAACGACCAGTCCGTATGACATCCTTATTGACGTATCTATGTCCATCCTTACGTCAATCTCGACACCTTACAGGTATAAATATTACCGACATTGCCTTAAGCAAACACACGCGGTGGTGACGAGATCGGAGCAGCGAGACGTGCTGAGGAGCCCAGCAGAGAGCGAAGCCCACACGCGCTGCCCCGCCTTCCTGACGCGCTGAGAACGAGACGCTGCTTTTCTCCTGCCGAGAAATCCAGCTCCGGCGCTTCCAAGCGGCCCTCGCGGGCAGCTGGAATATCAAGACCAGAGACGAGAGATACCAGCCCTCAACCTCTCTAGATCTCAGGTACAGAACTGAACAACCCCTTGCAGAGAATTCTTGAGTCGGTCACTTGGCAAAACAAACTTAACTTAAACTGCTACTTATCTACTCCCGCCCACGTATTAGGCTTAGGTCAGGTACACTGGGGTAGGCGTGGTTAGAAGCACCAGTTGAGTACGATTAGTCAAATGTATATATGTATGTATCTATTTTATCAATTTTAAATATCATATGGCTTAGAAACCATATCAATGCTTCTGCAGTATTATTTTATACTCCTGCTTTTATTATATGCACTTTACTTAACCATAAGTATCACAATAATATCGATTCATTTCTCTTGTACGAGAAAAGAGACTGATCAATAAATAACATCTTTTATTGAACACGCCCGTCTCTTCCTTTTCTCTACAATCTGGTGAAACTAAGAATGCACTGAACTGACTGAGTAAAATAAGTTGTCTTTTGTTTTCACACGACTCTAGAGATACACTCTTGATTAGGGGAGAGCAAAGTTGTCATGTTCTATGGTTGTCAGAAACTAAATCCCTTCTTGTCTATCCAGGGAGGTTAAACTCCTCCTTGCCTATTCGAGAAAGTTTCTAGTGAACTCTGAGCTAGCTGGCAAACCCAAAACTTTAAGTCTAATATCATCAGTAGAAGACCTAGTTAACCTCCGTCCCGGGTCTATACTATTGAAGGTATTATTCCAATGCGCAGAGCCTATTGGGATAATAGGAACTACACTACATGGCGCCCAACCGTTTGGATAGGCGATAAAACTAACGCAAGACATTAGAGTAACTCAGTCGTGCTTTTTCACACAGAACCCCTTTTTTCCCATAATACTCCAAAGACGTCTGGAGTGGGTGAAAGGTCATATCCGCCAAACCTCGCAGGAGGAGACTCCTATGTATGGTTCTTGGTTTAGTCAACGTTGAAGGATACACTGTTCCAAAATATTGTGCATCTAATCTTTGTTTCCATAGAAACCTGATCTGCAAACAAACAAAATAACCTTCCTGTCGGTAAAATGGTAGACAGTTTTGATGAAAGGGAGACAGTTAGACTAGCAGCTGAACTCCTAGCAGCTGATAATACTCTGCTACAAAATGACCCGGATATAAAACTCATCCCGGTCAACATAAGAAAATCTATAACTTTAAAACTTATAGAACATGGACTGACATCGAGAGGTGGTACAGTCATATTCGTAATTGAGGCACACGAATATCGGCAGACAGAGGTATTCTATTCATGGATGAACTTTCCAGCAGCAAACGCTGTAACAAAAGAGTTCCACTATTATAAAATAGAGGAACCACCGGATACCTACACTCCTTTCGAGGAGGTGGAAGTACCACTCAAATTCCAAGAGCACCTGCTCTTGTTTAATGGCGCCCTAAAACATAATAATCACATCACCAGGCTCGGTCCACTAGGTAGACCAGGAGCAACGTGGCCGGTCCTAGCCGGATACACACCACATCCAGACATTGAAGAAATGCCTGCAGCAGAGCTTTTAATACAGTTAAAACAAATAATCAAAATACATAGACAATTAGTCCAATATGTAATGCGGACTTCAACAGTCCAACCAGCAAGTAAAATTCCACCGCTGACCCCTCATCAGGGTAACACAAATAAAATTACACCACAGAACATACAGTCCTGTCTAGGTAAAGTACCCGCAAAACGGGAACAAATACCTTTCTGGCTAGCACAAAAAATCACTCAAATAGAGGCGGTGTTTCCAGACACCACCCCTGTAGATAAACACAGGATTCTGACTATCTGTCTTCCAATGGGAATCGCACCACACGTGGAGGACTGTGACACTTGGGGTACAGTCTTTGCTTCCATATACACAAAAACACATGGTGTACCATCCATGTCAGTAATACCAGATGTGCTAAAACAAATTCAAGATGAATATGGTCCAGAACCCGCTTTAACTCTTGGTATGAAATTACTGAAAGACTTCAAGCAGGTCTCGGCTATATTATTAGCCAACATAAAGGGAGAAGCAGCAAACGTGGCGATCCGCCAAAGGTTAAAAGAGACAGATATAGCAGACCAACCAACTGAAATTGCCAGAATCATAGAGAAATCCTATGAAGAACTAGGAAGAGATAGTCTGGATGGAATACCGGTAAAACCTCAACTGATTGAAAGTCCTGAAAAGGTATTTATTAAAAATAATTTAAACACTCAAAAAAAGAGCTGGGATGGAAACAAACAATCCAATCCTAAAGAAAAAAGATTCCAGTCCAAAGGAAGGTCTCCTCGGCGGAGAGAAAGGTCTCCGAACCAAGGACGCAGGTCTCCCCAAAGTGAGCCCTCTGGGAAAAAATACAACCTTAGAAATAGGGATAATATAAAGAAACCTGATAGATATCAAGATAATGATACACGTCCCTCTCAATCTTTTCAGACTTCCTCGCAGAAATCGGAAAGAAGAGGACGATCAGAACACAGGGAAGAGCACGTCAAGTCCAAAGACAAGGAACCTGCTCATCCAAATAAAAAGTTACAATTTCCAAAAAAGAAGGTAGCCAGTATTAAAGTAGTCAAAGATGCCGAGAATACTGAGGACACAGTTGAAAAACGGAGAATGGGCTCAGACAATGCTAGACAGCGCAGCAGAAGTGAGCATAGCTCGCAAAGTCCTTATGAATCATCTGGAGACAGTGGACACGAATGAATATATTCAAGTGGAAACTGCAGACACCAGAGTTAGCAAACCTCACAAAATATATGAAATAACATTACGTATAGAGGGGGATAAGACTAGAAAAATAAGGGGTCTATTTTGGGATAATCTCTCCCAGGGCTATGACATCCTTCTAGCTGAACGAGACTGGCCACCCGCGTTTGTCAGGGAGTGCCCTCATGGCGAAGAAATAATTATGCCTGCCTTCTCAAATCATATTCCAATTCATAAAAAATATACACTTGCTAGAAAGTGGGCAGTAGCTCAAGCTCCTGCTTTATATAAAAATCATGTAGGATGGGATGAGGACTCTCCTCCTCATAAAATCCAGTTAAAATCACAACCTACTGCACAGAGGCAGTACCCAATTAAGCAAGAAGCTAAAAAAACAGGTAAAAGAGATCCTAGATCAACTTGAATACCAGGGGGTGATTGAAACTTGCACCTCACAAATGAACAATCCTTTGTTTCTTGTCTCCAAACCAGACAACTCATATCGTCTAGTTTTGGATTACAAACACCTTAACTCATGTTGCAAAACTTTTGCAGTACAAAACTCACATAGTGCTGCACTAATGAATAACATAGTGCGCAAAAAATACAAAACAACATTAGACATCTCTAATGGATTCTTTTGTCAAAATATAGCACCAGAGAGCAGATATTTGACTGCATTCTCGGTAAATGGCTCGCAAAAAAGTTTCTGCCGTTTACCCCGGGGGCACAAGAATAGCCCAGGATTATTCTCAAAGAGAGTAACAGAATTACTACAAACATACGATGACGAGGCATTATCATATGTCGACGACATTTACCTAACAGATGATGACTTGGATACTCACTTGAAGAGAGTGAACACCATAATACTTGGGTTCGCAGCAGAGGGTTACAAATTCAACTTTAAAAAATCAAGAATTGCCCATCTTACAGTCCTGTTTTTAGGATATGAATTATCAAGTGAAGGCAAAAGCCTGGCTGACAATTTCCTCGAGAAATGTGCTGTACTCCAAGCTCCTAGAACACTAAAAAACTTACAATCAATTCTAGGCTTCCTAAATTTCGGAAGAACATACATTGCAGATTACGCAGAAAGGGTCAAACCCCTTTATGATCTAATAAAACCAGATTTTAAAAGAATCAATTGGCTTCAAAAACTCACAGAAATTTTGAGATCTTTACAAACAGACATGCTAATTAAAACAAAATTAGAAACACGTGATAACACACGTAATCTTGTGATTCGAGTCATCCCAGGAAGATGCGGATTCACATACCTGACCTCTAATGAGGGAGAAAAGGTACCAATTGCATACAAATCACACTTGTACACAAAGGCTGAAATGAAATTTAGTCCAACGGAAAAAATTCTGACCGCGGTACAGACTGCTGTAGCAAAGGAGCGGGCCCTAGCACAAGGTAAACGAATAATCATCCTGACACCGATACCAGCCCTGGAGGCGGTAACAAAGGCAAGCATTCCGAATGCTAAAGCACTCCATCCAAGGTGGATACAGTGGGCTAATTCTCTTGCTGCAACAGACGTGGTATACGAATTTGATCCCAACTTAAAAACACAAGAATTTCTCCAATACGAATTTGAATGTCCTCCGCCAATCGAAATTCTGCCTCTAGAACACTACGGCTGTATAATATATACAGACGGGTCAGCACAACCCGCAGTAGGGGGTAAACAAGCTTACAGTGCTGCGTGCGCGATTGTTAAAGGTCGCTGGCACGAAGGGAAATTTAAACCAGCGGTCACTAAAACACAATCTCTAGGAGATTGTACAGCTCAGCGAGCTGAACTACTAGCATTCAAGATGGCGCTTGAAAATACCGATCGAGAATTCCCCACACTCATAGTGTGCGATTCGTATTATTGCGTTCAGTCTTACAATGAATACTTGCAGATCTGGCTTCAGAATGGTTTTAAGGATGCAAAAGGAGGCACAATCAAGCATAAAATGCTTTGGGAACAAGTAGTTCATTTGCAAAAAGAACTACCAAAGACTCACGTGATACATACACTGTGTCATCAACGTGATGGCGTTCACGTTGCAGGGAATTCATTGGCTGATGAGGCAGCGAAGGCAGCGGTGCAAACGGCTTCCGTAGCCGCCATCACAGGTCAAAAACAAAAATAGACAGCGACATATTACAAGCTGTCAGCGCTACAGAAAAAGATTCGATAGAAACACTCTCGAAAGGCTTTCCAGTGAACTACTCATATATAACTGATACAAACAATGTTCCGTTTGCTCGAATCCCTGGAGTGGGGGATAGGGCAATCCCAAACATGGAACATAGGTTAGGACTTATCATAGCGGCACACGAAGGACTTGCTTCTGTACATGCTGGCGTCTCAGCCACAGTATCGTTATTAAAACAGAGATACTGGTGGCCACAAATGAGAAGACAAACACGGAACTATGTTCTAGAATGTGAAATATGTCAAAAAATTAAAGTATCAACAGTGAGACGACCAGCTCAGACGCCCCTTCTAATCTCGGATAAACTATTAGCTTGTGTTTACCTGGACCACTGTGGTCCCTTACAAAGGGATGGTAACTATAAATATATCTTGGTTGCAGTGGATTCATGCACAAGATTCATATGGATGTGGCCCCAGTAATCGGCTGACGCCAGAACTGTTATTAAACATTTGCGAGTCTTTATCGGCACATACGCAATTGGCATGCTGCATTCTGACCAGGGTCCTGCTTTTAGCTCTCGAGCTTATAAGGAGGCCATGACCAGCATGGGCATTGCATTGCGGTATTCTTGTCCATTTCATCCCGAGGGAAACGGAATTGTAGAAAGAAAAAACCGTGACATAAAGCAATCTATAACAGCGAAGGTATTAGGCTCGGGAGCTGGGTGGGTCAAACATCTAATAAGTGTCCAACGTAGTCTAAATAACCTGCCAGGAAATTCTCTGAGGGGATTCAGTCCGTACGAATTATTGTTTGAAACTAGAATGATGGTCTTAGATCTTGACAGTCAGACTTCAGTGGTTAAAGAAAAAAGCTTTGATATCAAAGATCGTTTGGCTATTTTACAGGACTTAAACGAAACAAGGAAAGACCTGAGCAACATAAAGTTGAAACAACAGCCAACGACCACTGAAGAAAAACCACCTGTCCCAGCAAGACCTGTCTGGATTCCAAAAGTCGGGGATCTAGTCAGAGAAAAGATCGCGGTAAAGAAGGAATTTGGGCCTTCTTACAGAAAAGCAGTTCCTGTCTTGTCTATCAACGGGACAAGATCAGTAGTACTACCGCCCCTTGCTGGTAAAAAGGAGAACAGAGTTGTATCAATCGACCTGATAAAACCACAATCATGTGGCCGATAACAAACAGTAGGCCAAGTGGACTCCCGATGAGTAGTAGAACACCAAGGTTTGCTACAAACACAGAGGTTCAATCTAAGAGGCTACTCACATTTGAAATGCCAACAGAACAACAACAAGGACTATGCAACAATGCTATGGAACTTAAACCTCTAAAAACCCAAATAAAAACATTTAGCAGAGACACACCAATCTACATTGAAGTAACAAATGACTATTCTGCTGCAACAAAAAAAACTGATAAAGCAAACAGCAATCCTGAAGCAATAGGAACAATAGACAGAACGGCATCCGGTTACTTCATCAACTTCAGTGATTCATCTGAAAACCTGAGTGAATCAAAGGAACAAACATCAACAAAAACCTTTAAAGATAAAGCTAAGGAACTTTTTCAACATCTGAAAGAAACCTATCTGATTTCTCCATGGATTGAATTCTGGGTGGCCTTAGGTGCACTTATCCTCATACTTTGGCTCATCATGGTACTATGTTTGGGACACTTCATTGAGGGAAAATATGCTAAAATGGACACAGCAAGCCAGAAAATCAACTTGGTCCTCAAACCACACACGTCGAGAAAAGAGAACTTTCTTCAGTCAACTTCACAGCCAATCCTATACCCGGTGGGGTAGCATGGGACAATACTGATTATGAAATCTATGGTCCGGTTGAAATCCTGAAGTATCCACATCAAATTAAGATCTCATTGAGTGACTTTGTAAAACCAAGCTCAGTTGCTGATGATTGGGACGTTGAAAGCATTAATAATATGATGTCTGACCTAGTGATGTCTGCTAAATTTACAAAACATGATTATTTGCAGGGTTCGTCTAATTATGATAAAATGTTCTGCTATAATCACTATAGTAATCATTATCTGCATAAATCTGCACAACCTAGAAATGTTTTAAATTATAATCAATGGGAACACTGTGCAACCCCTCCAAAAGGTAGCTCAAGAACTTTTTATGACAAATATTCATATTTTTCAGGGTTCAACACAAGTAATGCAGAAACATTTTATTTCAAATTATCAAATAAGACAGGTACAAAGACCATGCTTACAAACACTAAATTGATATATTCAGACTCGTTTTTTGAACAAATGAGTACATTTGGTTTTGATTACTGGGACAAAAATGTTGAAGTAAAAAGTGTTTGGGGTACAAAGGAATGGCAAGTACAAGGGATAGAATCATTGTTTAGAGCCTGCATGATCCCAGAACAAATTATATTTTTGAATGACACTGTTCAACAAACTACCTGTCTTGGCCTAGCCAAAATCAAAGATTTAAACAAACCGTCTATTCCAAAGCCAACAATGAACAGTAATAGCTCTATAGATGAGGAGATAGACGTAAACCATATATTAAGCCAAAACAGAACACATCCAGATTGGAAAAAGTGGTTGATCTGGGCCACAGATACTAATAACTGTCAAGACAGATTCCTGAACAAAATCCAGGGGTTCAAATTGACCATTCCAGACCCTAGATATTCCCAAAGACAACACCCAGGGATAATTACCCCGTACAGTGTGGGCAAGCTCTGCCTTCAATGGCTACAAACATCCACACTGGCAGAAATTAAGCAACACCTAACTTTACTTACCGATGGTGCTGACTTGCGTGATTTCATTATGGGACCGCGCAAACAGCGTCAAAAACGCTTCATAGCAGCCTCTGTATATGCAGCTTATAACGAAGCCTGGAAAATAACTCAAATTGAAACATCAGAGAGAATACGGGAAATTGACCGTATTAATTTGGAAAAATCACTTTCTGTAGTAGACAATGGGTTAATGACTCTGTCCTCCAGAAAATACTCTTTGGACAGCATTGTGTCTTCAGCAATCGACATAATATCGCAAGACTTACTGTTATTACAACACGGTCAGTCCCAATTGCGTTCTATTGTACAACTTGGCTGGACGTTACAAAATCTGCGTTCAGGCTATGTGCCTTGGCGTTTAATCAACACAACGTCACTATTCAATATCTTTAACCTCACTGATAAACAAATCAGTATGGCACAGAAGGGTGCTGATTATACAATCCTGAGCATTGAGAAACTCGAGAGATTACCATTGACAATGTCAGAACGACCTGTCAGTGAATGGAGAATACATGGAATAATTAATATTCCAATATCTATTTTCAGGTTTCAATACTGCCAAAAATATATACAGGCTGGCATGTACGAAAAATTGGGTAAAGGGTACATTAAGTCAACATGGAACTTGCCCTATTCACATGCATGTGTCAGTAATAAAGGCCGGAAAGTGTTTCTTAGTGGCAATAATTGTGCAATGTCACTAAGCGGTACACTTCTGTGTAATGGTATTAGTTTACACGGAGCCTGTGAAGGGTCCTCAAATAACCTTTCATGTCACCAGCTAGGCACACCTGCGACACAAATAGAACCATTCTTTAGGAGACTATCGAACGGGAGTTACATTATAATTGTAGACCGCAGATGTTGTAGCTTGGTGCCCGGAATAGCTTATCTCATAACTACGACTGCGAAGGTCATGTGCTGTGAACGAGTATTGTTCCCCAGCGCAATGCCAGACAGGGAGGCAAGGTTATGGCCGAATTTGAAAATTTCTTCCATTAGAGTTGATACTTTAAGCAGAATGAAAACTGTGCTCCTTCAGACGCCGACCAGGCTCACGTCATCAAAAGAAACGTATGATCTCCAAGTTGCAAGGACAACGGCAGAGATTCATTCATTGTTATCAACTAATTCCCCCATACATTTCGCAGAAATCCTGAACGAAATCTTAAATATTTCTGATACCAGTGGAGTCTCAAATGTATTTAAGACAGTGTTTTCAGGGGCTCTAACACCATTTAAAGCCATTCTGAGTATTTTTCCAGACTTTGTCCATTCCATCTTTGGTGGACTTCCTCTCCTTTTGGGACTAGTGGCAGGAATCCTATTTTTGATTCTGTTATTTCGCTATGGCAAACCGTGTCACAGACAAAACACCTGCGACAAGGGAAGAAACAATCCTAGCCATTGGATACCGGGACTGGATATCTAAAATCCTTGGACTGTCCCGACTTAGAGACCTGAACATGACTTGGTTTCTTTCATTTAGACCTATGTGGCAAAGCTGTGTTTTACCTGTATTAAGGTGCTTGCTATGCGGAGAAGAATGCGTGTTGGACACCTGTCTGACGCTACAATCGGATGCGCCAATGGATGCAGAAACTTTGCTGGGTCCGGTCACGGCTCATGCATTGTGCTGTCCCCAGCGGCTACCAATCCTGATGACGGCATTCGTGGAGACTTCACCACTACGATTGAGGAGTAGTGAGGTTCAAGATGAAAGCAGCATCGATCAGGTACGACCTTCTGTCAGCTATGCTGATCAAAACATCAATGGAGGCAATCATGCTCATGAATGCATGGTAACATCTTTTTCCGAGTTAATGGAACTTTCAC
This sequence comes from Lissotriton helveticus, assembly GCF_964261635.1. Classification (NCBI taxonomy): domain Eukaryota; kingdom Metazoa; phylum Chordata; class Amphibia; order Caudata; family Salamandridae; genus Lissotriton; species Lissotriton helveticus. Next base: position 696,902 of record NW_027611675.1, read on the forward strand.
AGGAAGCTGTTGACAGCTTTTTCGAGAGTCTAAATGATATGATGTTCTCACCAGAGCAGAAATAATGACTTTTGAGCAAGCTAGCACACGGCGTTCCCAACACCCTGAATTTGGCCTTCAACTTTGATAATAAAGTATCATGAACAAATTTTTCTCCAGTTTACGGACAGCGGAACATAATTTTTCAGCGGCCCCAAAATATTTTGCAATTTTTCGGGACACTTATCTTCTGCTTAAAGTAGAAACTATTCTTAGAGAACTATATTTCTATTTTAGGACCTTTAGAGACATTAGCTGCCCTCTGGCCTGTTCATAAATATTTTAATTTGTGATGAAATGGTCTCGCATTTTTTCTTCTGTATTAAGAGCCATTTCATGTGTTATTTTCAATATTTTATTAATAATAATGTATGAATATGCGTGATTAATTTAGCATTTTTCTACTGCTTGAGTGCATATAATGCTTATGATTATTTTTTACTCGTATATTACATAATTTCAAAATGCTTATGGATGTATTTTGGGGTGGTACGGTGTACACATACACTACTGTATATTTACTATGCCTAGATTTGTAAATATGGACATAGTCAGCGTGGAGTGGGTGTGATGTATTCCTATAGGTTCTGTATCGATCCCCCTATTCCTGACCCTGTTCTGGTTAATAATTAACTAGCAGCCATCCCACGGTGCAAAAACCGTTATCTGATTAAACCACACCACGGCACAGAAACGTGTTATCTGATTAGGTCATAACGCATGCCATCTAATTAGACAAACGCTATTCCTCCAGCCCCTGATAAGGCATAAGGAGTTCTCAAAAACAAATCAAACCTATGACAACCTGGGAAAATCCCTGCGGCCATTGTTTTGATTTCACCGAGAACTTCAGTAAAGAATGTGCTAACGACCAGTCCGTATGACATCCTTATTGATGTATCTATGTCCATCCTTACGTCAATCTCGACACCTTACAGGTATAAATATTACCGACATTGCCTTAAGCAAACACATGCGGTGGTGACGAGATCGGAGCAGCGAGACGTGCTGAGGAGCCCAGCAGAGAGCGAAGCCCACACGCGCTGCCCCGCCTTCCTGACGCGCTGAGAACGAGACGCTGCTTTTCTCCTGCCGAGAAATCCAGCTCCGGCGCTTCCAAGCGGCCCTCGCGGGCAGCTGGAATATCAAGACCAGAGACGAGAGATACCAGCCCTCAACCATTCTAGATCTCAGGTACAGAACTGAACAACCCCTTGCAGAGAATTCTTGAGTCGGTCACTTGGCAAAACAAACTTAACTTAAACTGCTACTTATCTACTCCCGCCCACGTATTAGGCTTAGGTCAGGTACACTGGGGTAGGCGTGGTTAGAAGCACCAGTTAAGTACGATTAGTCAAATGTATATATGTATGTATCTATTTTATCAATTTTAAATATCATATGGCTTAGAAACCATATCAATGCTTCTGCAGTATTATTTTATACTCCTGCTTTTATTATATGCACTTTACTTAACCATAAGTATCACAATAATATCGATTCATTTCTCTTGTACGAGAAAAGAGACGGATCAATAAATAACATCTTTTATTGAACACGCCCGTCTCTTCCTTTTCTCTACAATCTGGTGAAACTAAGGATGCACTGAACTGACTGAGTAAAATAAGTTGTCTTTTGTTTTCACACGACTCTAGAGATACACTCTTGATTAGGGGAGAGCAAAGTTGTCATGTTCTATGGTTGTCAGAAACTAAATCCCTTCTTGTCTATCCAGGGAGGTTAAACTCCTCCTTGCCTATTCGAGAAAGTTTCTAGTGAACTCTGAGCTAGCTGGCAAACCCAAAACTTTAAGTCTAATATCGTCAGTAGAAGACCTAGTTAACCTCCGTCCTGGGTCTATACTATTGAAGGTATTATTCCAATGCGCAGAGCCTATTGGGATAATAGGAACTACACTACAATGTATGTACCAGTGGACTTTCTAGATCTGCAACTACTGCGTATAGGGACTTAAAATGGAGCTCCCAGACCGCCGCCTCTATATTCGGTTCAATTGCGGATCTAGGCTCTCCTGACCCTGTACTGACTATAGCCCAGAATCTACGTGCATCTCTAGCATCTAATGAGGAGGAGAGATTAGACCATTTGTCCATATCCCACTCCTTCCTAGCATGGTTCATTATTTCTTTGTATTGTGATCTTAGGGAGCGAATAATTGTTTTATCTCTCCCATCTTTAAGGGCCCCGATAAGCTCTGATTTTACCTTCCTACAAGAGGCGTTGTACCACGTAGAAACAGGCACCCTACGCCTCCTGTTGGAGCCCGGGGGATTAAGAAATTCTGTTAGGCAGGCTACTAGATCCTGGTGCACGCAAAGTCTGGTACCACGGGCTGAGAAATTAAAGAGCCCACCTTCTCGAAGAAAGGTACAACTGCACTATATAGTTTAGGTAGTGCATCTCGTGATACGACCAGTCTATCCCACTTAACTCTGCGCCTGTTGTTGGTTATGGCCAACCCTTCTACCGCGTCCAGGCCTGTTTCCTTTCCATTTGCCTTGGGCCGTGGGCACTCTATCCTCAGGCTCAGTGCATTGTGATCACTGTCCACCCTAAACAATACCTCGAAGTCAACGACCTTCCGCCATAAACATGCCTCCACCATAATGTAGTCCAGTCTTGACTCATGGCCCCTTTTGTTAAAGGTACACTTGGACAGAATGTCAGATGGCATGCGACCGTTGCAAGCCCTGATAGAATTATTCAGAGTTAGGGTCGTGATCTGAATGGCCAGAGGGGAGCAGGACGTGGGGCCTGGCAAGGCGGAATTCCCCAGTGTTCATCCTCGCCCGTCAGGGCTCCCTCATTTAGACCACTAGTGGCTCATAGTGGCAACTCAGGTCCCCGGCCACTAAGTCGTGTATGTCCGTACCAAGGGAGCCAAGGAAGAATGATATCTCTTCAATGGTTTTAGACTCGCTTGCCACGCTTGTTGGGCGTGAGTAGACGTTTACGATGGCAAGTTTGTAGAGGTTTTGCCAGGACAGGAGAACACACTGAATATCATCGGAGTGGGTCGGGATAATCTCGCCCGAGCAGCCCAAGTGTAGGCCAACCCAAATGGTGGGCGTCCCTTGCCTCCCCACCGTGCGAGAATATTATATGCTGCAAAACCCACTCTGTATTGGTCCTCCCTAGCCCAGGTTTCTTGGAATACACATATATCACTGCCGTCCACAAAGGTGCCCCACTCTGGGCGGCCTATTTGTTTGGTAAGCCTGCAACATTCCATGATAGAATTGACATACACTTTGAGTTCCCTATGCTGGACCATGTGCGATCCATTGTGATATTAACTCTCCCCATTAAATTATCAATTCCGATGGTGGGTGGGGACAATATTGGTGAGTAATCATCGACCGCCCTATCCAAAAAATGCATGTTACCACTCATGGGGGTCCCTATTGGGGGATACTGGGCTCCTGGCAACTCACATACCTGGTCTCTCTCCACCAGAATCTGGCCATCCTCAACAACCACACAGTTAGTCTGGGCCTCATCCTGTATATCCTGGTTGACCCTAGTGAGTCAGTCGACCTGGTCCAGGCCACTAAACCTATTGCAGCATGAAATCTGATTCTGGACAAGTGGTTGGTGACCATCCCTGTTCTTCCCTCCCCTCGCTGTTCGACGATGAGATACAAGGGACCAACCCTCATCTGGGTTTGTCAGTTGTTTACTGGGATAAAAATAGGAGAGAGGTCTGACTTCTATCTTTGTGCCTACACTAGCTGATTTCCAAATACATATATAGTCTATAATAAGTGGGTCTCTTATTGCCAGTTAGAGTTTTGGGAGTACACCCTACCCAACCCACCCTTCGGGCCATAGATATTTCAGTACTCATATGTTGAGGGAGGGGTCTATACGCATTAAGCCAATGAATAACTTTATTTTTTAAGGTTGAATATGATTCAACATTCGACGTTCTAATTTCTGGCACCACTGTGAGAATAATTAAATAGGGACTGACTTGAGGTGGCAAGTCCACTTGGGGTTCATTTCAAGTTCTCCTACTTATACCTGCATCCAAAGTGGCACGCCCATCGTAAGAAGTAGTGTCAATCTGTACTCCTCCTACACTACTGGACACTGTGTGCTTGTCAGCCCTAAACCCCCCACCCAATATATTTGGCAATGCATTTGCTCCCCCCGTGGGTTCAGTGGGATTAACAACAACCTGTTTTGTCATAGAAGAGGCAAGATTTTCCTGCGTCGCAACCCCCCCCACTTCAATTGACACATTCCTGTTGGCCTGAACTAATGCATTGTTAACCAAACTATTTAGGGTGGCCACTGTTACTTGTTCGAAGTTAAATAGTTGGCTTTCAATACTGGCAAGTCTCTCTTCCAGTGGACGTAGTATGGCACTCAAATGTGCAGTAATTTTCATGCATAGGCAGTCCTCCCATGTCGATAGTTCTTCCCTGGAAGGGCCTATGCCTGACAGTATTACCGTCTAAATTTCCCAACTGCATAGGTGAGTCGAGTACTACAGTTAAACTTCGCGTCTCAGCGTCCTTTGGGCTTGATGGAGTTACGTGTTTTCGGTGGCTTTTAATTGATCTAGCTCCAGTCTTTTTTACAATGGGCTGCTATTTCTTAGGAATTGCACCAGTGCGGTTACCATGATACTGGCGGGTAATCGGTCTCTCCGGGGTTTTTCCCAGGGTGGATGTGTCCAATCGCACTGAAAAGTCCTGTTGGATCGTTTGGGTATGTGGGGGAGTTTGGGCCGGATCCTTTCTAGGTGAATCAGTTTGGGCAATGGTTTGATCAATGACCATGTGTGCATTATCCATATTTTGATCCCTGGGGACCTCTGGTGTTCGAGCGTTCGCAAGGTGCCCCAAGGAGGATATTTTGGCCATAGCAAGATCCTGCGACACCCTGCGTTCCAATTGCTTAATACCCTGGTCGATTGCTAGATTAGTTCTTATTATAAAATCATCCAGTGTTCCTGTAAGTTTATTGTTAAGTCCTTTGCTTCTGGACTCCCGTGCAGCCATGTTACAAGTGTGTGCTTCAGTTTAAATAGGAAAACGTTCCCTCCACAAAAGGTACTTACAGGTATCTGGCTGCAGTGGCTCCGGGGAAGGGCAAAGAGGGGTGGCCCGGTCCGGTCTCCACCGGGCTCGAACGGGCTACAATGGGCCCGCCCTTGGCCCGGGCTTCCGCCCGGCGACAGCCCGCGAGCGTCCCGCGGAATGGGTGTGTCTAAATAGGCAGGGGAGGAAGCGGGAAGAGGCCCCAGCTGCGGCAGGTGACGAGCCGCTGAGAAAGCTGGTCCTCGCAGTCCCGCGTCGGATTAAGTGTCAGCAAGCTAAATCCGAGCCCCAATTCGGCAGCAGTCCCCCTTCTCCGTTGAAGTCCGTGAAATCCCAGGTAGGTTACAAGAACTGAAATTGCCCAAAGTCTCCGCCTGCGAGCGGCTCCCGCGAAGCGGGGGCCGCAAGGCGTTATATGCACCAGAAGGGAGGAGCGGGAAGAGGCCCCAGCTGCGGCAGGTGACGAGCCGCTGAGCAAGCTGGTCCTCGCAGTCCCGCGTCGGATTAAGTGGCAGCAAGCTAAATCCTTCGCCTTCTCCGTTGAAGTTCGTGAAATTCCAGGTAGGCTACAAGAACTGAAACTGCCCAAAGTCTCCGCCTGCGAGCGGCACCCTTCTTACATGAAAATATTGGTGGGAAGGCCCTTATAAATATGCTCAATACATCTAGCAAATGATGTAAAAAAAACCTTTGCAAAACCCTTAATGAGGTGGGCAATTCATTGTTGGCGATCAACGTTGATTTTTTTAAGCCCAGCTGCTGTGTTTGCATGAAGGAGATGGAATATGTTACTTACCAGTATGCATCTGTTCTTGGCATGTAGGGCTGCTGACATTCATATCTGTGCATAGATCGCCGACTACTGTTGGGTCCGGATGATTGCACATTGTTGTCCTGGAAGAGTCTTCGAAGTATCACGAGATAGGTGGCTCCTCCCTTGGACTACAGTGCGCATGGGCATCCTCTCCATCCCCAGACTGTTTTTCGCCATTGTGGCAGAGATGGAGTATAGTACAGTAAGAGATGTCCATGCAAAGAGTGAATGCTACAGCTGCGACAGGCAACGGGGAGGCGGGTGGGCGAAATGAATGTCAGCAGCCCTACATGCCAAGAACAGATGCATACTGGTAAGTAGCATATTCCGTTCGAGACATGTGGGCTTCTGAATTCATATCTGTGCATAGAATGTATAGCAGTATCTCCCCTAGCGGTGGTTGCCTGTGCCAGCTGCAGCAGTCTGAAAAAGAGTCTTGAGAACAGCCTGTCCTACAGCAGCTTGCTGTTTGGAATGTACATCTACACAATAGTGTTTTGTAAATGTATATGTGGTTGACCATATGGCTGCTCTACAAATTTCGTGTAAAGGAATATTTCCTAGGAAAGCCATGGATGCCCCTAGTTTGCGTGTAGAATGCGCCCTAGGGGAACTGTTAATGTGCGTTTTACTTTTAAATAACATATCTGAATGCACTTAACGATCCATCTGGCTATACCTGATTTTGAAATAGGGTTACCCTTGTGTTGCGGTGAGAAAGCAACAAACAACTGTTTTGTTTTTCTAAATGCCTTAGTTCTATCTATATAGTATAGCAGAGCTCTCTTGACATCAAGCGTATGCAAGGCTCTTTCTGCTACTGTTTGTGGAGTTTGAAAGAACACTGGCAGTTCTATTGTCTGATTTATATGAAAATGGGATACCTCTTTTGGCATGAATTTAGGGTTTGTTTGAGAACTACTCTATTTGCATGTACTTGAATGTATGGTTCTTGAATAGTTAGGGCTTGCAGCTCACTAACTCTTCTAAGTGAAGTAATGGCAATAAGGAAAGCCACCTTCCAAGTAAGAACCTGTATTTCGCATGAGTGTAGTGGCTCAAAAGGTGGTCCCATAAGTCTGGTGAAAACGATGTTTAGATTCCAGACTGGTGAAGGTGGGTGTCTTGGAGGAATTACGCGTTTAAGTCCTTCCATAAATGCTTTAATTGCTGGCACTCTAAACAGTGAAAGCTGTTGCCTGTTTTGGAGATAAGCTGCTAGCGCCACTAAATGTATCCTGATGGAGGAGTAGTCTAAATTGCAGCGTTGTAGGTGCAAGAGATAGCAAATGATGTTTTCTGTAGAAGCATCTAATGGGTTTATGTCATTGTTTCTGCAGTAAAGGACGAAGCGTTTCCATTTTTCTGCATAACATGCCCTTGTAGTGGGTTTTCTTGCCTCTTTGATAATATTCATACAGTCTGGAGGCAAGATTAGGTATCCAAACTCTAGGATTTCAGGAGCCAGATCGACAGGTTCATCTGTTGTGGATCTGGGTGTTGGATTTCTCCATGGCTCTGAGTTAGAAGATTGGGTGTGAGTCGCATTCTTTGATGAGGCACCACTGACAGTTCTAGGAACGTTGTGTACCATGGTTGCCTTGCCCATGTGGGAGCAACTTGGATTAGCGTCAGCGAATGTTGGCGCATTTTGCGTGCCACTAGCGGTATTAGTGGAGCTGGGGGAAAAGCGTACGCAAATCTGCCTGACCAGTTCATCCATATTGCATTGCCCTGCGACTGCGGATGTGGGAACCTGGCGGCAAAGTACTGGCATTTTGCATTTTCGCTTGTGGCAAATAGATCTATCTGCGGGTGTCCCCACTTCCGGAAGAATGGTTGGAGCACATTGGGGTGAATCTCCCATTTGTGCATCTGTAGACTGTGCCTGCTGAGCAGGTCGGCTATTTGATTGTCTTTGCCTGGGAGGTGCTCTGCCATGAGGAACATGTTCCTTTGAATGGCCCATTTACACACACTTTGAGCTAGTTGTGGTAGCTGTGGGGAATGTGTTCCTCCCCGTTTCTGAATGTAATACATAGCTGTCATGTTGTCCGTCCGGATCAAAACAGTCTTGTTGCATAAGTGTTTTTTGAAGGCTTTTAGTGCTAGAAAGATCGCCATCAGCTCCAGTAGATTAATGTGCATCTTCTTTTGTTGTATTGTCCATAGACCCTGGACTGTGTAATTTAGGACATGGGCTCCCCATCCTAGCAGGGATGCGTCCGCTGTTATTACTATTTGTGGGACAGGCTCCTGGAACAGTCGTCCTTTGCAAAGTTTTTGTATATTCCACCAATGCAGAGAGTTGTATGCCCCACTGGTCACCAACACTAGATCCTGTAATCGCCCCTGAGCCTGGTTCCACTGCCTTGCTAGGCACTCCTGTAGCGGACGCATGTGTAGTCTGGCATGAGGGACTATGAATATGCATGAGGCCATCGTGCCTATTAGTTGCATAAACACTCGAGCTGGCAATGAGTGTTGTGGTTTGAACCTTTGGATTAACATTTGCATTCCGTTGATCTGTGCTGCATTTGGGTATGCCTTTGCTGCTAGTGTATCTATTGTTGCTCCCAGGTACTGTTGGACATGGGAGGGTTGTAGGTGTGACTTTGGGTAGTTTAGCGAGTAGCCTAGACTGTGCAGGAGATTAATGGTCTTTGACATGTGGCTGGCACATTGCTGGGCCGATGGCGCGTGTATTAGCCAATCGTCCAGATATGGGTACACATGAATGTGTTGTCTCCTGAGATGTGCCGCCACTGTTGCTAGGCATTTGGTGAACACCCGTGGAACTGTTGTTACTCCGAATGGTAGGACTTTGAACTGGTAGTGCTGTCCTTGAATAGTAAACCCCTTTCTTTCAGATACTTTCTGTGAGCAGGGTGTATTGGTATATGAAAGTATGCGTCTTTGAGGTCTAGAGTTGCTAGGAAGTCTCCCTGGCGCAGCAGTGGTAAGACTTGTTGCAGAGTGAGCATGTGAAAATGCTCTGATAAAATGTACAGGTTGAGGGGCCTGAGGTCCAATATTGGTCTGAGAGAACCATCTTTTTTTGGATTGAGGAAGTATAGTGAGTATACTCCTGTTCCTTGATGTTCGAGTGGGACTGGTTCTATGGCCCCCTTTTGCAGCATACTGATGACCTCTTGCTGCAGTAATGTTATATGTTCCTTTGACATTGGACAGTGTACGGGTGGTATGTTGGGTGGTGTTGATGTGAGTTCTAGGCAATAGCCATGTTGGATAATTTGCCTGACCCACTTGTCTGTAGTGATGTTTAACCAGACTGGCAGGAACTGTTGTAGTCTTCCCTGACCAGTGTTATATGGTCTGGGGGTAGTGCCAAGAAGTCACTGTTTGGTGTTAGTGGATGATCTATTGGCATTGCCTCCACGACCTCTGCCCTTGTTATTATTTCCTCTGTATCCACCCCTGTTTGTGTTTTTATTGTATGTGGATTGCGTATTACTTTTGTATGTGGAGGATTGCTGCGATGTGTTACCTGTAAATGTAAATGTAAATGTAGTTGAGCTTATATAGCGCACAGCTACCCGCAGTGGGTTTCCCGGCGCTTGCTTAGGGAACCCGTCCTGATATTCCCCTGTGAGATATCAGGGTATCCACAAGGTAAAAGTCAGGCATCCCGCCGCGAGGGGCCGTTGTGGAGATTAAGCAAGCTATTGCCCAGAGTCGCAGAGTGTGAACCCGAGAGTCGAGGAGGCACCGGGGCGAGAATTATCGAGTCCGTGGAAATTTTAGCCCAAGACCCACCGAGGCGGGTAATTGAACCCTGGTCCAGGACCGATCTCAGCTTCCGGGTCTGCTGCCTCTAACCCCTGAGCCACACTTCTCCACCTCGCGCTTCTCCTCTATAGTTGGAGCGATGAAAGGAGCCTCTGTGTTGTTGGGACTGAAGAGCTCCCATGGGCTTTGCCGTTTCAGCGTCCTTTTTCATTTTGTCCAAAATTGAGTCAACCGCTAGACCAAACAAACAATCTGGATTTATGGGCTGATTAAGAATTGTGGCCTGTACTTCACTCTTAAATCCAGATATGCGAAGCCATGCGTGCCTCCTAAGCAGTACGCTTGTATTGATAGGCCTGGCAGCTGTATCTGCCGTGTTTAGAGCACACTTCATGGAGGCATTGGTGATGAGCTTTCCCTCCTGTATAAGTTCATCCGCCTGCTCTTTGAAAGGCTCAGGTAAGTGTTGGAGAACTCCTTCTAAACTGTCATAGTGCGCCCTGTCATATCTGGCCAGCAAGGCCTGAGTATTGGCTATTCTCCATGAGTTTGCTGCTTGAGCTGCCACTCTCTTGCCTGATGCTTCTAAAATCTTAGACTCCTTGTCAGGAGGAGGAGCCTCTCCAGAAGTTTGTGAATTAGCACGCTTTCGTGCGTTGGATACCACCAATGAGTCTAAGGGCAGTTGTCCCCTGATGTAAGTAGGGTCTACTGGTGCAGCCCTATACTTCTTCTCTATTCTAGGGTTGATGACACGTGCCCTAGCAGTGTCTTTGAATATGGCATTTGCGTGCTTTAGGACGCCCTTTACCATGGGGAGTGTTTTGACACTTCTTTCTGATGTTGCCAGCGTATCAAATAGAAAATATTCTTCTATAGCATCTGAATGCATGTCTACATTATGGTAGAGTGCAGCTCTATCTATTAAAGAGTTAAAAGCCACTGTGTCTTCTGTGGGTGATGGCTTAGCTGGGTATACAGTTGGGTCTGTAATGGGTAGAGCCCCCTCAGTGTCTGGCTCCCCCCCCCTTCCCCCCCCCTCCATGGCTTTGAATTGGGGTCTACATATGGGTTTTGTGGATATCCAAAACCCACATCTGCGTCCTGATCTTCATCTGGGTTGTAGTCAGAGCGTGCAGGTGAGTATGGTGCATATGGAGTGTTAGGCATAGCTGGAGAGATAGGTTGGAAAAGAATAGGAGAGGTTGCACAGTCTCTCTTCTTTTTGAGTGGAATTCTAGTAAAGTCTTCAGCAGGCACTGGTCTTTTCTTTTTTGTATAAACAGTCACTTTCCCAGTATTTGGGTCAATATATAGCTTGGACTGATCTTCTGTGGAGGGGTCTGGATGGATGATCACCTCTTCCACAGTCTTTTGCCTTAGCGCTGTAGTTTTAGGTTAGACCTTTTTCGGTTCGATGCCTTTAATCGGTTCAACCGCTTTTGGTGCCTGGATCGGTTTTTGAGGCTTTCCGACAGGTTTTGTCGGTCCGACGTCTTTTACAGGTTGCACCACTTTTTTCGGACCGATCGGTTTCGTCGGTTCGGCAACTTCTTTTGGCTGTAGAGGTGTCCTCGGAGCCTGCGGCTTTGGCTCGATGCCCTTCTTCGGATCGATGGACTTTGGCTCGACCGCTTTCGGTTGGTCTACCTTAGGTTTCGCTTTCGGTTCGACGACCGCCTTGGGCGTAGCCTTTTTGCCTTCGTCGACAGCCTTTTTGACTTTTTCGGCACTCGAACTCCATTTGGTCGATTCGACGGCCTTTGGCTTTGAAGGTTTATATGGAACGGTGGCCTTCGGCTCGGTGCCCTTTGGGTTTATCACCTTCGGTGCGACGACGTTCGGTCCGAAGACAGTCGTGTCGATGAGTTTCGGTTTCGATTGAACCGGCCTTGGATTACGGGTCTCAGAAGGCTCTTTTTGTATGTTCTTAGCCCGGCGGTATGGCGGGGCTATAGAAGGAATATGCTACTTACCAGTATACATCTGTTCTTGGCATGAAGGGCTGCCGACATTCATATCTGCAGTACAAAAGGGGGTGGTGATGGACGGAGCATCTGAACCAATCAAACACTCACACCCAGTCAAAAGATCTGGGTTTGACCCATCACCATTCTTTAGCCCACTCTGCCACCCCAGTTCAGACATGGCTATATGCAAATCAGTCTGACACTGTGCCTCATGGGAACAGTCCAGCCCGAACTGCCAAGCTATGCCTTCCCTGGACCGGAAACAAGCTTCAGAGGACCGGTTTCTGGCATTACAGCCATCTTCAGCCCGGCTTGCTTGAATCCAGTGGCAAAGTGAGCAAGGGACTCACGTCTGAGCATACCCTGCCACACTTATGGCGGCCAAAAGCCGTACAAAAGGGGGTGGTGATGGACGGAGCATCTGAACCAATCAAACACTCACACCCAGTCAAAAGATCTGGGTTTGACCCATCACCATTCTTTAGCCCACTCTGCCACCCCAGTTCAGACATGGCTATATGCAAATCAGTCTGACCCTGTGCCTCATGGGAACAGTCCAGCCTGAACTGCCAAGCCATGCCTTCCCTGGACCGGAAACAAGCTTCCGAGGACCGGTTTCTGGCATTACAGCCGTCTTCAGCCCGGCTTGCTTGAATCCAGTGGCAAAGTGAGCAAGGGACTCACGTCTGAGCATACCCTGCCACACTTATGGCGGCCAAAAGTGGTACAAAAGGGGGTGGTGATGGACGGAGCATCTGAACCAATCAAACACTCACACCCAGTGAAAAGATCTGGGTTTGACCCATCACCGTTCTTTAGCCCACTCTGCCACCCCAGTTCAGACATGGCTATATGCAAATCAGTCTGACCCTGTGCCTCATGGGAACAGTCCAGCCCGAACTGCCAAGCCATGCCTTCCCTTGACCGGAAACAAGCTTCCGAGGACCAGTTTCTGGCATTACAGCCGTCTTCAGCCCGGCTTGCTTGAATCCAGTGGCAAAGTGAGCAAGGGACTCATCTCTGAGCATACCCTGCCACACTTATGGCGGCCAAAAGCGGTACAAAAGGGGGTGCTGATGGACGGAGCATCTGAACCAATCAAACACTCACACCCAGTCAAAAGATCTGGGTTTGACCCATCACCGTTCTTTAGCCCACTCTGCCACCCCAGTTCAGACATGGCTATATGCAAATCAGTCTGACCCTGTGCCTCATGGGAACAGTCCAGCCCGAACTGCCAAGCCATGCCTTCCCTGGACCGGAAACAAGCTTCCGAGGACCGGTTTCTGGCATTACAGCCGTCTTCAGCCCGGCTTGCTTGAGTCCAGTGGCAAAGTGAGCAAGGGACTCACGTCTGAGCATACCCTGCCACACTTATGGCGGCCAAAAGTGGTACAAAAGGGGGTGGTGATGGACGGAGCATCTGAACCAATCAAACACTCACACCCAGTCAAAAGATCTGGGTTTGACCCATCACCGTTCTTTAGCCCACTCTGCCACCCCAGTTCAGACATGGCTATATGCAAATCAGTCTGACCCTGTGCCTCATGGGAACAGTCCAGCCCGAACTGCCAAGCCATGCCTTCCCTGTACCGGAAACAAGCTTCCGAGGACCGGTTTCTGGCATTACAGCCGTCTTCAGCCCGGCTTGCTTGAATCCAGTGGCAAAGTGAGCAAGGGACTCACGTCTGAGCATACCCTGCCACACTTATGGCGGCCAAAAGCGGTACAAAAGGGGGTGGTGATGGACGGAGCATCTGAACCAATCAAACACTCACACCCAGTCAAAAGATCTGGGTTTGACCCATCACTGTTCTTTAGCCCACTCGGCCACCCCAGTTCAGACATGGCTATATGCAAATCAGTCTGACCCTGTGCCTCATGGGAACAGTCCAGCCCAAACTGCCAAGCCATGCCTTCCCTGGACCGGAAACAAGCTTCCGAGGACCGTTTTCTGGCATTACAGCCGTCTTCAGCCCAGCTTGCTTCAATCCAGTGGCAAAGTGAGCAAGGGACTCACGTCTGAGCATACCCTGCCACACTTATGGTGGCCAAAAGTGGTACAAAACGGGGTGGTGATGGACGGAGCATCTGAATCAATCAAACACTCACACCCAGTCAAAAGATCTGGGTTTGACCCATCACCGTTCTTTAGCCCACTCTGCCACCCCAGTTCAGACATGGCTATATGCAAATCAGTCTGACCCTGTGCCTCATGGGAACAGTCCAGCCCGAACTGCCAAGCCATGCCTTCCCTGGACCGGAAACAAGCTTCCGAGGGCCGGTTTCTGGCATTACAGCCGTCTTCAGCCGGCTTGCTTGAATCCAGTGGCAAAGTGAGCAAGGGACTCATGTCTGAGCATACCCTGCCACACTTATGGCGGCCAAAAGCGGTACAAAAGGGGGTGGTGATGGACGGAGCATCTGAACCAATCAAACACTCACACCCAGTCAAAAGATCTGCGTTTGACCCATCACTGTTCTTTAGCCCACTCTGCCACCCCAGTTCAGACATGGCTATATGTAAATCAGTCTGGCCCTGTGCCTCATGGGAACAGTCCAGCCGGAACTGCCAAGCCATGCCTTCCCTGGACCGGAAACAAGCTTCCGAGGACCGGTTTCTGGCATTACAGCCGTCTTCAGCCCGGCTTGCTTGAATCCAGTGGCAAAGTGAGCAAGGGACTCACGTCTGAGTGTAAAAACAGTTTCAATCGGGTCGGGGACAATCAATATTTGCCCGGCGTTATTGCCTCTGTGACCCTCTAGTTATTTAAAATCAATGAAGAGGCAGGCGCTGGAGACTGGAAAGCAGGAAACAAGGTTTTTTATTCTCTCCGGAGGAGAACACAACGAAACGGACAGAAGGTATCGTTCTGAGGTGCTCTAACTGTATTTCTGAGGCCTGGCCTCTTATATCCACATTTATGACTTTATTGCAGATTACACATACATGTTTAAAGCTTTGATGTGCGGAAAAGACATTCTCTGAACTCCCCTTTGGGCCCGTTCCCATACACATTTACAGTTAAAGTCCCCACCCTAGTCACAACAGGTGATGAGCATCGCGCAGCTGGATAATCCGCCGATTCACGGAATGGGGGGAGTCTGATCGGATCTCATGGGGTGGGGGGGGCTTTGATCAACCCGGGGATTCTTTGATGGGGGAAGCTTTCTATTGTACGGGGAGGGGCAAGGATGGTATCGGCAGGGCTGGGTGTCGGCTTGGGAACGGGGAGGACAAAACGGGCTCACGGGGAAAAAGGGGGTTTGCATCTAAGGGCCGGAGATCATGAAAGGAAAGCAGGGAGGTGTCGCGCTGGGAACAGGATGAGGGCCGGGGGCAGAGCAGCGCCGAAGAGGGGTTTATGACTCAAGGCAGGTGCAAGCAGGGGGGGGGGTGGTCAGCGTGCAGGCTTGGTGAAGGCAAAGGGCTATGTCAGAGGCCAGCGGCATGCAAAAGGGTTTGTTCTGATCGGGACATCTTAAAATGGCGGGCGCGCACGACAAAAGTGTGGCATCAGGGGAAGAGGCACGATGGCGCAGATAATGTTCACCAAAACGCACTAATTTTCCACAGTCCTCCCTTTAACATATTCAAGACATCTTGCTGGTTCATTTTCTACTCGGGTCTATTGTGGTGGGCATGAGAAAGAAACCGGTAGGAACCCTCGAAAAAAGAGTTGTAAACAATACATTTTGAGGTTCCTAGTTTTTAGGAGGTGCACCTATTTGATAAACTTTGATAAATTATTTGATAAACTTTGATAAATTTGTTCAGCAGGAAAGTCATAGGAATGAAATACAAAAAACGGCGAGCAGCAAGTACATATCATAACGTGAACTGGCAGGTTAATACATATTTCAGATTCGGTTTGGAGCAGGCTCAATACAATGGCGGCTGGGAGAGAAATGAGGCAAAAAACGGTGATTGAGGATGTCAAATGTTCGAAGTTTACGAGTTCTCATTGTTCTTTGTGGTCTTTCGTTGGCGCTGTTGAGCACCGGCGGTGGAGCTACAAGTCCGGCTCTGTTCTAAGTTCTGCGTTGCAGGGCACGACCCTTTCCTCGCGTTTCTGGTCGGAAAGGTCCTTTTCGCCCTGTGTCCTTTGAGGTGATTGTCAGAAAGTTCCGATGGAAGAAGAGCGTTCAAAACAGTCCATAGGGTAGGTCAGAGGAAAAAAAAAAAGGGGGATGGAGCAAGGCCAAATTAGGGACAAACTAGGGGAACGAGAGACTTCAAATAGGCGGGCGTGTGACGGAATTCAGAGAGCGGGGACTGGTCGACAGGCACTGGACGTCGAGCAGGGGCATCAGGTCGACCCTTTCTTTTCATGCTGTCGAAAACAGTGCCTCGTCCTGCAGCTCTTTTCAGTCGTGGTCTCGCCTTGGCTAATGTCGCAGGTGTCCCTTAGTCTGCAGTCGGGCCTCGTGCTCCCACATCCGGTCCTTCTCTCCTCCAACAGCAGTACCCTTAAACAAGTTTGAAAAGACAGTCTTTTAGAAAATTTTCGGATGAAGATAATCAAAAAAGTCTATTTCTCTCCCAGCTCCAGGCAAAGAATGAAAATGTCCGTCATTTTTAACGTTCACAACTGGCATATGAATGACCGGTGGCGGACCTGCTGGATTTACTATGACTTTCCTTCATAATCATTTATTACAGGCATGACAGTTCATCTGATGGTAACCCACCTTCGGGAGACAAATCTGGCAAAGATATGCCGTTCTCTAGAGTTTCACATTTACAAAAGGGTACAGTGAGTCGTCAACATGGTACTACACAGGTATTTTGCTGAGAGACGAACATGGCTAAACATTTCCTTTCTATCGGTGCATCCTGTTTTTCAACTACTGCGGGGTTCATTTTGATGATTTCTTTACCTTGGTCTAGTCTGTTAACCTTGTAAAACATCATTCTGGGTCCTACGTAACCTTTTACAGCCCGGTTACTTAACTAGGAAGGACAGGGGTTTTATGGGAGACAACCAGGGACATAGACAGGGGAGGTAGCGGGGGTGATCGTTTTTCTGGTTTGGGTATTGCGACGATTCGGGGAGGGGAGGGTCGCGTATTCTGAGGTCCTTGTTTTATACTATAGGAGCCGTTGACATGTAGTTCCCTTATTTCGGGCCAGATTAGGGAACCTCTGTCGTCTTACCTGTCCTTTCCCTTACGGCCCAACCTGGGTTCATTGACTTCTAGCGGAAAAGGAGAGGTAATGACGCGGCCTCAGGGTGATTGTATTAAAGACAAATGTTTGTGCAAATACTGACGGTATTTGAAGCCAATTAGGTGGTGTGCTAGGGGCGGCAATCTGCCAATTTCGGGGCTAACCACTCGGAAGAGTGGTAGTGCAAAAAAATAGAGAGAGAGAGTGAGAGAGAGAGAGAGAGAGAGAGAGAGAGTGAGAGAGAGAGAGAGAGAGAGAGTGCAACGGCAGGCTAAATAGTACACGTGCAACAGAGGGGGCGGCAGTGCATTCAAGAAAGGCTATTTAGTGCATTACACAGTAAAGGGTATTCACGAGTCCGCGTTAGAATCTTGTAATCACGCAGTTTGAGCATTAGACAGGGTAGAGGGGACGTGCTTTGAGAAAAGGAAAGAAGAAAAAAAGGAGGTACCATTTTGTCGCACTTTCTCGCATTCTCGGTCCTTTGACCAGTTGGGTCAACGCCTCAGTCACACACACACACACATTCCCTCACAGTTTCGCATCATACGTGACGTGGGTTCATTCGTCCGGTCTGGTTTAAGGGTGATCACTTTTTATCAGGTTGTGCTAATTTTTCGGGTTTGTTCGATACGTGAGTAGTTTGCAGGCGTGCTTAGACACCACCCCGCGGCGCTAGTCCGTTTCGCGTATTTAGACGTGGCAAGGTCTCAGATCTTCGCCACACCTTGGCTGTAATCTCTGATGTAACCTGCAGAGGGAGGAAAAAAAAAAGGGGGGGGGTGGGGGAGACAGCATTCGCGCGCATTCAAATACATGGATTCATAAGTCCTTTACTTACCCTTTACTCGTCTTTCCTCCTTGGGGCAGGGTCCCCGGGGATATGGTTTTCGGAGTCGGGGGGGGTAGTGTGTTCATGTAGGGCGTGTGCGGGGAAACATAAAAAGGAAACCAGAGGGGCCTAGTGCGAGGTATCTAGTCAAAGGGTATATCTCATTATCGGGATCCTTAAACCTCTTTCAACGCCTTGGCATTCTAAAGTTCTTCGGTTCTTGGGTCCCTGCTACTTTGGAACGTTGTACTTTACAGTATTTACATTATTTCATTTCACCCTCCTTTTACATTCCCTCATTTACACCATTCGTTTTACCCATCCTTGGAAGTCACGGTCTTCCTCTACGCGAGAGTTCATGAGTCAGTCGCGTACTTTTAAGACGGAGTGTCGTGTTGTCGATCCGATCCGTCCTCCAGGGCTGGGCAACCATCTTCCTTTAACCTTAAAGAGAGAGCAGAGTAGGGTGCACAGAAAAAGAACTTTCCTACCCATCCCATATTGTTTTAAAATAAAGCATGCAATACCCGTCCATAGTTTCAAAGACTTTATTTTGCAAATTCATTTCAGCATATGGATTAGGAGGGTGTGGTCGTATTTGGTCGGTCGTGGCAATGGCTAAAGTGCGTACAGTGGGGGGTATCGTTTGCAACAGTAAAAACATCGGAAAAGTTTTACTCATTCATTTGTAAGAGACTAAAACGTCTATTAATTGGCTGGGGGTTCGGGGGCATATATTTTCATAATTTAGAAACATAATCATAACAGTTGTAATCAGATTTCCTATATGCATACCGTACGTATGCATCGTAAATGAGGTTTACATCAGTTATAAAGATATAATACATTGTATATTCGTAGTCAACATTTGTAACGGGGATCTTTTCATACTGTTCGTCGAGTGAGCTCTCCTTGTCTTTTCTAGCCAAGTGTACAAAGGATCACAAAAATCTCAGAACATCAAGTTTATATTAGTGCGAAGGAACACCACGAGGTGTTCGTAAGTTCCGATTGATACCAGCGCCATTTTGGGCGGGGCCGGCACAGTCCGGAAGCAGCATCAGGGGGAAATGTTTCCATTACTGGCAGTTTGGACCAGAGTCCTTTTCGGCAGTTCTAGAATTCACGCTAACAGAAGGTGTGGCAATGTCATGTTTGTTTCGTTGGCGATCGAAGCAGCCGTCCCTTACCGGAAACCTGCAAAGGCCGAAGGCTCCGCCGGGGACCTTTGTATGATCTTCAAGGCTGCGGAGATGCTGTCGGAGATGGGGGCTCGTGCTCCATGGGACAAATGTTCGAGTTGTATGGCTGGCCAAAGTTACTCTAGTGGCCGGGGCCCGCCTTCCAGCGGATCCAGACGCCATTTTGAGGCCCTACAGGGGCCACTCTCGTCGAGTTTGCAAGAATGGAAGAGACCCTTTGGAGTGAAGGGAAGAGGTCCCTGTTTTGTGAGAGCGGGACGTTCAGCTGGGGTGCAGCTGTGATGCCCCCACCTGGGGGGGCGAGGGAGACTCGTTCACATCGTCTCCTTCTCCCGGTGCACTCCATGCCGCTCCTTTTCATCGCCCTGCATGAAGGCCTCTCCACATCCGGTGTTCCCCAAGCGTCACCATTGTACGTTCGGTGCTGCGCAAATACTGGGGTGCCACCATTGTGTGTTCGGTGCTGCGCAAGTACTGGGGTGCCACCATGGTGTGTCCGGTGCTGTGGAAGTATGGGCACCATCGCCTGACTGGGGGTGTTCGGCGCCGGGCTGGGGGCTGGGAAACCTCCTACCGGTGGAGGTGGGAGAGGCTCGTCCGCGTCGCCTCTCCCTCCCAGCCCAACTTGGACAAATTGTTGTGGAGGTACGTGCAGGACATCCCGCCGTCCAGGACTGCTGCGGCTGTGACGGAAGAGAAAAGGAAGAGGTGCCTCGCTCTCCTCTTGACATGTGGCGGGACTACCTTAGTCTTTCCAGGCCCGTTGCGGCCGGCCAAGGAGACATGTGGCGGGACTACCTGCAAATGCCCAGGCTGCGGGCTCCTGCCTCTCCTCCGGCTCCCCCATACGTTAAGATTTCCTGACCAAGAGTTGGCGGCGGGGCTCGCCTTATATGGGTTGCCGTTGGTTGGGCGTAGCCGTAACCCTGCCCTACTTTGGAAGGTTCCAGAATGGGGGGGGGGGGCGAATGTTCTGTTTGACTTCCATTTTCTACAGTTTATCGTTATTATTCCTTGTTTGTTGTGTTAAATTAAAAGTTCAAGTTTATTAATGTTCTACGGATTTTGTTTTATCGTTTCTTTCTTTCCAGGTTGCTTTTATGCTAAGTTTCTGCTAACAGGGGTCGAGTAACACGGAAACACGTGTAGAGGGGTGACGCAGATTTGTACATTACATACACACGAACTCAGACGGGGGACAGTACAAGTACGACATACAAAGACCCAAGACAAATATAAAAACAGTTATTGGTCATAATTATCTCTTTCCGTCTGTGAATTTTAAACGAGGCTGGGTTCCCGTCTTGACATTGGCCGACCTAGGAGAACTTGATCATGCCGCTGAGATTTTCCTGGCGAAATCTGTGCCATCGGGCATAATCAAACGTGGTAGTTCTGTCTGGTCCGTCTATGTAAGTCGGGTTCTTCTCTGTCTCGCGCCTTTTCTCGTACTGTCGGTCTGTCGTTCTTGTCGGCCCTTTGCCTTTACTCACGCTCAGTAGAGTCGGGCATTGGGCTTTCCAGTGTCCGACATACCTACAAAAAGCGCATTGGTCTGACCCTAAGTCTGGTCGTCCTTTGTATAGTGTCGGGGGATAAGTTGTGGGTAGCGGTGTCCTGGGGTTGTCCTGTCGGTATATTTCCCTACTTGGTTTATCCTCGTCTTTTCTCTGTCGTTTCGTAGCCTCTCTGCGCCACATACCGAGACTGTCGAGCATAATTGGCGTCGTCTTATTATTTCGAAGGGCTATTTCTAACGTTTCTATTTTATCAAGGTCAAAGGATCCTGCCAGTGGCCACTGTTTGTCTTGGCTATCTTCGGTATACCTGTGCCATAATTTATTATAAGCTATGGTGACTAACCCATAGTTTATGAACATGTCCTTATTAGGGGTGCCTTCTAGTGGAGCCATATGGTCCACCTCTAACACCCGGTCCGGGCTAAACAGGCTATTTATCAATGGGGAGAAGACAGACATGACGGCTCGTAACGAGGGACTAAAAAGTCAGCACTGCCTATCTTATCACTAGGTGCAAAGACTAGACAGAATATTTCTATTCTACGTTGTTTGCAGGCAGTGAATACCTCATGGATCCAAAAAAAACCAATAGACCAACAAAATAACAATGGGGAGAATGAGTAGGACCGCAAAGATCTGCGTTACCTACCCTTTTCACTATCTGCAAAAAGGATGGTCTCTTCCCTGCTTGCAGACAGAGAATCTCCAGGAAACAATAGTTTGTGAACAACAGTTCAGTTTCAAGCAATTATTGAGTGGGGGAGAAAAAGAACAAGCACGGCTGCTACCCTACTTATCCTCCACTGCTTGCAAAGGGAGAGAGAGCCTGTTGCTTCTCCGTTTGCAGACAGTGAATCTCTAAATAAAAATAAACAAGGCAATACTAGTATTTTTGAACAATCAAGCAATCAAAACAAATTCTTTCGCAACTTGTCGTGGCAACACGACCTTACCCGGACCATGTGGACAGTTTCTTGTCTTCCGAATCCAGCGCCCGATCGTCCTCTTTTTCTCGTATTTCTCACGGCACTCCTGATGGTTCCCAGTCAGGACCGTAGATCACTCGAGAGAGGTCTGTTCGGAACTAGTGAAGTTCGGATGATCGGCTGCCAGACGAGGGTCTATTGGGCAAGAGCTCTCCCGATCGTTGCAGTCGTTCACTCTGTCGTCGGGACCTCTCCCACTGGATCCACGAGTCGCTGATGGGCCCCACGCTTGGGACGCCAATTGTAAAAACAGTTTCAATCGGGTCGGGGACAATCGATATTTGCCCGGCGTTATTGCCTCTGTGACCCTCTAGTTATTTAAAATCAATGAAGAGGCAGGCGCTGGAGACTGGAAAGCAGGAAACAAGGTTTTTTATTCTCTCCGGAGGAGAACACAACGAAACGGACAGAAGGTATCGTTCTGAGGTGCTCTAACTGTATTTCTGAGGCCTGGCCTCTTATATCCACATTTATGACTTTATTGCAGATTACACATACATGTTTAAAGCTTTGATGTGCGGAAAAGACATTCTCGGAACTCCCCTTTGGGCCCGTTCCCATACACATTTACAGTTAAAGTCCCCACCCTAGTCACAACAGGTGATGAGCATCGCGCAGCTGGATAATCCGCCGATTCACGGAATGGGGGGAGTCTGATCGGATCTCATGGGGTGGGGGGGGCTTTGATCAACCCGGGGATTCTTTGATGGGGGAAGCTTTCTATTGTACGGGGAGGGGCAAGGATGGTATCGGCAGGGCTGGGTGTCGGCTTGGGAACGGGGAGGACAAAACGGGCTCACGGGGAAAAAGGGGGTTTGCATCTAAGGGCCGGAGATCATGAAAGGAAAGCAGGGAGGTGTCGCGCTGGGAACAGGATGAGGGCCGGGGGCAGAGCAGCGCCGAAGAGGGGTTTATGACTCAAGGCAGGTGCAAGCAGGGGGGGGGTGGTCAGCGTGCAGGCTTGGTGAAGGCAAAGGGCTATGTCAGAGGCCAGCGGCATGCAAAAGGGTTTGTTCTGATCGGGACATCTTAAAATGGCGGGCGCGCACGACAAAAGTGTGGCATCAGGGGAAGAGGCAAGATGGCGCAGATAATGTTCACCAAAACGCACTAATTTTCCACATGAGCATACCCTGCAACACTTATGGCGGCCAAAAGTGGTACAAAAGGGGGTGGTGATGGACGGAGCATCTGAACCAATCAAACACTCACACCCAGTCAAAAGATCTGGGTTTGACCCATCACCGTTCTTTAGCCACTCTGCCACCCCAGTTCAGACATGGCTATATGCAAATCAGTCTGACCCTGTGCCTCATGGGAACAGTCCAGCCCGAACTGCCAAGCCATGCCTTCCCTGGACCGGAAACAAGCTTCCGAGGACCGGTTTCTGGCATTACAGCCATCTTCAGCCCGGCTTGCTTGAATCCAGTGGCAAAGTGAGCAAGGGACTCACGTCTGAGCATACCCTGCCACACTTATGGCGGCCAAAAGCGGTACAAAAGGGGGTGGTGATGGACGGAGCATCTGAACCAATCAAACACTCACACCCAGTCAAAAGATCTGGGTTTGACCCATCACTGTTCTTTAGCCCACTCGGCCACCCCAGTTCAGACATGGCTATATGCAAATCAGTCTGACCCTGTGCCTCATGGGAACAGTCCAGCCCGAACTGCCAAGCCATGCCTTCCCTGGACCGGAAACAAGCTTCCGAGGGCCGGTTTCTGGCATTACAGCCGTCTTCAGCCGGCTTGCTTGAATCCAGTGGCAAAGTGAGCAAGGGACTCACGTCTGAGCATACCCTGCAACACTTATGGCGGCCAAAAGTGGTACAATAGGGGGTGGTGAGGGACGGAGCATCTGAACCAATCAAACACTCACACCCAGTCAAAAGATCTGGGTTTGACCCATCACCGTTCTTTAGCCACTCTGCCACCCCAGTTCAGACATGGCTATATGCAAATTAGTCTGACCCTGTGCCTCATGGGAACAGTCCAGCCCGAACTGCCAAGCCATGCCTTCCCTGGACCGGAAACAAGCTTCCGAGGACCGGTTTCTGGCATTACAGCCATCTTCAGCCCGGCTTGCTTGAATCCAGTGGCAAAGTGAGCAAGGGACTCACGTCTGAGCATACCCTGCCACACTTATGGCGGCCAAAAGCGGTACAAAAGGGGGTGGTGATGGACGGAGCATCTGAACCAATCAAACACTCACACCCAGTCAAAAGATCTGGGTTTGACCCATCACTGTTCTTTAGCCCACTCGGCCACCCCAGTTCAGACATGGCTATATGCAAATCAGTCTGACCCTGTGCCTCATGGGAACAGTCCAGCCCGAACTGCCAAGCCATGCCTTCCCTGGACCGGAAACAAGCTTCCGAGGGCCGGTTTCTGGCATTACAGCCGTCTTCAGCCGGCTTGCTTGAATCCAGTGGCAAAGTGAGCAAGGGACTCATGTCTGAGCATACCCTGCCACACTTATGGCGGCCAAAAGCGGTACAAAAGGGGGTGGTGATGGACGGAGCATCTGAACCAATCAAACACTCACACCCAGTCAAAAGATCTGCGTTTGACCCATCACTGTTCTTTAGCCCACTCTGCCACCCCAGTTCAGACATGGCTATATGTAAATCAGTCTGGCCCTGTGCCTCATGGGAACAGTCCAGCCCGAACTGCCAAGCCATGCCTTCCCTGGACCGGAAACAAGCTTCCGAGGACCGTTTTCTGGCATTACAGGCGTCTTCAGCCCGGCTTGCTTGAATCCAGTGGCAAAGTGAGCAAGGGACTCACATCTGAGCATACCCTGCCACACTTATGGCGGCCAAAAGCGGTACAAAAGGGGGTGGTGATGGACGGAGCATCTGAACCAATCAAACACTCACACCCAGTCAAAAGATCTGGGTATGACCCATCACCGTTTTTTAGCCCACTCTGCCACCCCAGTTAAGACATGGCTATATTTCAATCAGTCTGACCCTGTGCCTCATGGGAACAGTCCAGCCGAACTGCCAAGCCATGCCTTCCCTGGACCGGAAACAAGCTTCCGAGGACTGGTTTCTGGCATTACAGCCGTCTTCAGCCCGGCTTGCTTGAATCCAGTGGCAAAGTGAGCAAGGGACTCACGTCTGAGCATACCCTGCAACACTTATAGCGGCCAAAAGTGGTACAAAAGGGGGTGGTGATGGACGGAGCATCTGAACCAATCAAACACTCACACCCAGTCAAAAGATCTGGGTTTGACCCATCACCGTTCTTTAGCCACTCTGCCACCCCAGTTCAGACATGGCTATATGCAAATCAGTCTGACCCTGTGCCTCATGGGAACAGTCCAGCCCGAACTGCCAAGCCATGCCTTCCCTGGACCGGAAACAAGCTTCCGAGGGCCGGTTTCTGGCATTACAGCCATCTTCAGCCCGGCTTGCTTGAATCCAGTGGCAAAGTGAGCAAGGGACTCACGTCTGAGCATACCCTGCCACACTTATGGCGGCCAAAAGCGGTACAAAAGGGGGTGGTGATGGACGGAGCATCTGAACCAATCAAACACTCACACCCAGTCAAAAGATCTGGGTTTGACCCATCACTGTTCTTTAGCCCACTCGGCCACCCCAGTTCAGACATGGCTATATGCAAATCAGTCTGACCCTGTGCCTCATGGGAACAGTTTGGCCCGAACTGCCAAGCCATGCCTTCCCTGGACCGGAAACAAGCTTCCGAGGACCGTTTTCTGGCATTACAGCCGTCTTCAGCCCGGCTTGCTTGAATCCAGTGGCAAAGTGAGCAAGGGACTCACGTCTGAGCATACCCTGCCACACTTATGGCGGCCAAAGGCGGTACAAAAGGGGGTGGTGATGGACAGCGCATCTGAACCAATCAAACACTCACAACCAGTCAAAAGATCTGGGTTTGACCCATCACCGTTCTTTAGACCACTCTGCCACCCCAGTTCAGACATGGCTATATGCAAATCAGTCTGACCATGTGCCTCATGGGAACAGTCCAGCCCGAACTGCCAAGCCATGCCTTCCCTGGACCGGAAACAAGCTTCCGAGGACCGGTTTCTGGCATTACAGCCGTCTTCAGCCCGGCTTGCTTGAATCCAGTGGCAAAGTGAGCAAGGGCCTCAAGTCTGAGCATACCCTGCCACACTTATGGCGGCCAAAAGTGGTACAAAAGGGGGTGGTGATGGACGGAGCATCTGAACCAATCAAACACTCACACCCAGTCAAAAGATCTGGGTTTGACCCATCACCGTTCTTTAGCCCACTCTGCCACCCCAGTTCAGACATGGCTATATGCAAATCAGTCTGACCCTGTGCCTCATGTCAGCTGCAGCAGTCTGGAAAAGAGTTTTGAGAACAGCCTGTCCTACAGCAGCTTGCTGTTTGGAATGTACATCTACACATTAGTGTTTGGTAAATGTATATGTGGTTGACCATGTGGCTGCTCTACAAATTTCGTGTAACGGAATATTTCCAAGGAAAGCCATGGATGCCCCTAGCTTGCATGTGGAATGCGTCCTAGGGGGAACTGTTAAGGTACGTTTTGCCTTTAAATAACATATCTTGATGCACTTAACGATCCATCTGGCTATACCTGATTCTGAAATAGGGTTGCCTTTGTGTTGTGGTGAGAAAGCAACAAACAACTGTTTTGTCTTTCGAAATGCCTTAGTTCTATCTATATAATATAGCAGAGCTCTCTTGACATCTAGAGTATGCAAGGCCCTTTCAGCTACTGTTTGTGGGTTTTGAAAGAACACTGGCAGTTCTATGGTTTGATTTATATGGAAATGGGATACCACCTTTGGCATGAATTTAGGGTTTGTTCTGAGAACTACTCTATTTGCATGTACTTGAATGAATGGCTCTTGAATAGTTAGGGCTTGCAGCTCGCTAACTCTTCGAAGTGAAGTAATAGCAATAAGGAAAGCCACCTTCCAAGTAAGAAATTGCAGTTCGCATGAGTGTAGTGGTTCAAAAGGTGGTCCCATAAGTCTGGTTAAAACAATGTTCAGATTCCAGACTGGTGAAGGTGGGTGTCTTGGAGGAATCACGCGTTTAAGTCCTTCCATAAACGCTTTAATTGCTGGCACCCTAAATAGTGAAAGGTGTTGCCTGTTTTGAAGATATGCTGATAACGCAGCTAAATGTATCCTGATGGATGAGTAGGCTAAATTGCAGCTTTGTAGGTGCAAGAGATAGCAAATGATGTTTTGTGTAGAAGCATCTAATGGGTGTATATCGTTGTTACTGCAGTAAATGACGAAACGTTTCCACTTAGCTGCATAACATGCTCTGGTAATGGGTTTTCTTGCCTCTTTGATAATATTCATGCAGTCTGGGGGCAAGTTTAGGTATCCAAACTCTAGGATTTCAGGAGCCAGATCGCCAGGTTCAGCTGTTGCGGGTCAGGGTGTTGGATTTCTCCATGGCTCTGAGTTAGAAGATTGGGTGTGAGTCGCAGTCTTTGATGAGGTACCACTGACAGTTCTAGGAACGTTGTGTACCATGGTTGCCTCGCCCATGTGGGAGCAACTAGGATCAGCGTCAGCGAATGTTGGCGCATTTTGCGTGCCACTAGCGGTATTAATGGAGCTGGGGGAAAAGCATACGCAAATTTGCCTGACCAGTTCATCCATATCGCATTGCCCTGCTACTGCGGATGTGGGAACCTGGCGGCAAAGTACTGGCATTTTGCGTTTTGGCTTGTGGCAAACAGATCTATCTCCGGGTGTCCCCACTTCCGGAAGAATGTTGGAGCACTTTGGGGTGAAGTTCCCATTCGTGCATCTGCTGGCTGTGCCTGCTGAGCAGGTCGGCTACTTGATTGTCCTTGCCAGGGAGGTGCTCTGCCATGAGAAACATGTTCCTCTGAATTGCCCATTTCCACATTGTTTGAGCTAGGTGCGACAGCTGTGGTGAGTGTGTTCCTCCCTGTTTTTGAATGTAATACATAGCTGTCATGTTGTCCGTCTGGATCAAAACAGCTTTGTTGAGGGACGTGGCTAGCAGCATGGCCGGGTGAGTCGCACTCTGCGCCAGCTCCGGCTAGCTGACTTCATCCGACTTCACTGACTACATTCACCGGCTTTTAAATTACCACATATTGTGCTAAATACCTAGCGGAGCACGGCGGCTGCCTCCGCCCTCAATCCTGTGCAGCGGGGACGCCGAAATCAACCCAAGACGGCACCCTGATCCGGAGCCGGAGCCGATTCCAAGATGGCGGTGGCCGCGTCGGATTGCCGAGGGATCCGGGGCTCTGGCCTGGGCGCCGCCTGAGGGCTGTGGAGGTGTGGTCCGGTGGCGCTGAATATCCTTGGGGCCTGAAGCTGCCCCAGAGCTATCCTTTCCCTCATCGGGACCTGCCCGGACTTTGCCGCAGCGAGGAGCCGGAGTGGTGGGTCGCCCGCTTGCCCCATCCCCCCCCAAGCGGTGCTGAGGCCTGGGGAGAGGGGTGCCCCGGATCCGGGCCCCTGGCGAGACCCGACGTCGGGACGGTCGCGGCTGCCCCGGCGGCATGAAGAGCCGCTCCGCTCTCCAGACACACGGAGCCGCGTCGCGTCCCTGAAGGGAGGAGGCTGACCCTGCTGCGGCCCTGAGATTGGTGAGAGACAGAAGGTTTGGAGGCGAGCGGAGAGGGGGTCCTGTTCTGTGGCTGCACGTCCCGTTTCCTCTGCCCATGGCCCATAATCTCCAGAGGGCAGTTCCAGGCAAGGTGAGGGCTTGGGAGTGGGCGTGTACTGCTGCTGCATAGTTGAGGACGACGTGCCTCTGGGACGAGAGATAACCCACCAGACCCGACCTAGCCGGTCTCCCCGGCTCCACCGCTACCCCGGCTCACCGCGCACAGACACCAATAACTGCGGATTGAGGCCCCTGTCCACCGGGTCCCCCGTCCTTGCGACTGTTGGCGCTCCTCCCCGGGTGTCCTGCTGGGCCCCCACTCTGCAACCACGGTGGAGGGAAGAAGTGGCCTGCGGACGCATACTCGCTCCTTGGACTCTACCCTTCCCCTCCCGCGACAGAGGAGTCAATCCGCCATGGGGAAGAAGGAGGCAGTCGCGAAGGCGCAGAAGCAAGGCCTCATAGACAAATTCGCAGTGGCTCCTTCAAATGGTGGCGGAGACGTGACGGGATCGAACTCGGACACTGCTCTTCTAATGAATGCGATCCAGGCCTCCAGAGCAGATATCCAGGCGTCCAGAGCGGCCCTAGAGGTGAAGATCAGAGAGGTGGGGGTGGAGGTTAACCTACTGCAGCAGGACATCCGAAACCTTACAGAGAGGGTCACCACGGCGGAGGCGCGGCTGGGGGAAGCAGAAGATGTCATACACGGCCTCCGGAAGGACGTTAAAGACTTACAGGCAGTCCACAAACAGCTCCTATGGAAGGTGGACGATGCGTAAAATAGGGCTAGGCGGAACAACCTCAGTTTTGTGGGTTTTAGAGAAGGAATTGAAGGGACCGATATGGCGCGTTTCTGCGCACTTGGCTGCTGGGGACTCTGCCTCAGGCGCGCTTCTCTATTTGCTTCATCATTGAAAGGGCGCACAGGGCGCTCATGGCCAAGCCGCTGGCGGGGCGGCCCCGAACGATCATTGCGAGGTTCTTGAACTTTGCGGACAGAGACCTGATTCTTCGAGAAGCCAGGAAATTGGGAGAGATTCGATTTGAGAACTCACAAATAATGATTTTCCCCGATTACGCCTGGAGGTCCAGAAAGCCTGACGCTCCTTTGACACTGTAAAGGCTAAACTCAGAGAACTAAAGATACAATACATGCTCCTCTTCCCGGCGAAGTTACGGGTCATATATAAGGACAAAACATACTTTTTCGTCCATCCGGATGATGCATGGCAGTGGTTGGAGGAACGCCCGCCCCTCCGCAGGCGAGAGGGGAATGAGACGACCACGTCAAGGACAGACCCCGTGGTTGGGAACCTGTGGGAGCGAGTGCAGCCGCGGAGAAGACAGGGATCACGGGGAGTGAGGAGGACGCAATCGACACCGTATCCGTCTCAGAATGGGCCCCCAAGGACGGAGAGAGACTCTGGCTCCCCGCGGCTCGATGGCCCATCAGGATCTAGGTTCAGCGCTCTGGCTGTAGAGGAGCATACAGAGATGGAGAGCGAAACGGGTGGCGACATGTCTGGGGCTGAGGAAGGAGAGGACCAGTCGCTTCACCCGCTAGTAATGGCAATCCAGGAACAAGAGAATGGGCCGGCCACGGGTGGACCAGATCCGCCGGATGAGACTGTTCCCCGCAGCACTTGACTTGGCAGGATGGTGTATGAACAAGATATCAGCTAGAGATTTGAGAACCAAGCCCGGCTCCACAGTACAATTAATCAAGCAATTACAATACACTCTACGAAAAGAGATAAACCAAAGACTTCACGCTACGACCCTAATACAATACCATAGGGTAAAACGTATCCCTAGGGGACTGAGAATCTCATTGAGACCAATGCTGTTCAAATTTAATAAACCATTTCTTGCACGTTGGTTTGCAATACTAAACAAATGTTCGCTAGATTTAGTGCTCTTGATTGTTGAAGAGCTGTCTAATGTTTTAACCCCTTGCATGCTCATGACGGAACGGTTCCGTCATCAGCGTCGGTGCTCCGGTACTGATGACGGAACATTTCCGTCATGAGCCAATACGGTTTTAAACCCTTCATCACTGCAGCGAAATTCGCGCAGCACTGAAGGGGTTAAAGGAACTAGAGTCTGAGATTAGTGACATGAAAACTGAATTGGCAACATGCATGTCTGCTGAGGACATGGATAAGACTCTCAAGGAAATTAATGAGAAATTAGATGAACTCACGAAAGAGGTTCATGAAAGGAAACTGCGCAAGTTTAAGCGTGATACGCTAGATTATAAACTTGATGAGGTGTATAGCTGGGCTGACAAACTATGCGCAAAGAAGAGTGTTTAAGAAACCAACCACTAATACTTCAGAAGAGAGTTTGGCCACAGATCAGGACATTTTACCTACACGTCCCCCAGTAGAAACTGTAGTAGCAAGTTCAAGTGCAGAAGGTGCGACAAGTAATCAGAGTAGGGAGCCTTTTTTAGAGGGAGGCCACAGTTCCAATCATCCACCGGAAGAACACACACAAAACAAAACAAACGGACAAGGAGGGGAAAAGGGAAAAAAACAAGATGCAGTAAGACGCAATCCAAAGAGGAACTGATTATGAATATTTCTGACATAGAACTAAGTCCCATGCAAATAGCAGTATTGAACAAGGGCATGTCTTTTGTGCCGACCTATCAAAGTAACGAACTTGAAACTGAAGTATCTTTCTTTAAATTTATGAGAAAGTTGAGACTTAGGTGGTTTTTTCATCACACTACTTTAGAGAGCTCTGCACCTACGGAAGAGATTTCAATAACTAAGAAAATCTTTAAACCGAAAAGTCTGTTTATGTCACCTATGTCACATAAAGCATTAGACCTGTTTGAGACATTGGTCAAAAAAGATTTTGCACAATTGAGATATCAGGGCAACACTAAAAGAAACATGACAAAGCAAGAAACCATAGTGTTGAATGAATTGGCTTCTAATGGGGCACTCACCATAGTTGCTGCAGACAAGGGTGGAGCACTTGTTGTGCTCAATTCTGCCCATTATCATCTTAAGGTAGATCAACATGTGAAGGACACCAACACTTACGTACAGCTAGAATCAGATCCTACCATAGAGTTCCAGAGAATTCTTTCTCAGATTTTGCAAAGAGCCACTAACTTGGGTTGGATTGATGAACAGACACGTAGATATCTGACCACAGAACATCCCAGTCGACCGTACATGTATATGTTGCCAAAAATGCACAAAGATCCGAAAGACCCACCATTCCGGCCAATTGTGGCAGGCTGTGGGTCATTACATGAGCCACTAGGCAAATATTTGGATCATTATATGCAACCTTTAGTGCAACAATGGTCAACTTTTGTGCAAGACACCACTGACTGTCTAAAAAAACTGCAGAGAGTAATCTTCTCTGCTGACGATGAACTGTGGCTATGGACAGTGGATGTATCAGCACTCTATACATCTATCCCACATATGGAAGGGTTAGAGGCAACAGAATGGATGCTTCTGAGACATGAATACGAGGAGAGTCAAAAAAAAATCTTCTTGAATTGTTGCAATTTTGCTTATATCATGGATATTTTCAGTTTCAGAATTGTTTTTTCCTACAAAAGACTGGTACCTCTATGGGGTTTACAGGGGCACCGACATATGCGAATATGTTTATGTCCATATTTGAGGAGCAGCATATACTACAGAAAGTTGAGTGGCAGGAACATCTAGCACTATACCTAAGGTACATCGATGATATACTGGTATTGTGGAAAGGGCCTGAGGGGAAATTACGAGAACAACTTGAAGAGCTAAACACATGTCATGCTTTTATCAAGTTCACACACACTATCAATTCTGAACAGATAAGCTATTTGGACATACTAATTCAGAGAAAAGGAGACACACTTGAGACGAGTGTGTATAAGAAGCCTACTGACAGGAATAATGCCTTACCTTTTGATAGTTTTCATTCACAGTCGTTGAAGAGGCATTTACCTTTGTCGCAGTTTATCAGAGCAAGAAGGATATGTTCAGATGAGCACCAAGGAATTGTTACGATTAAGAGTATGCGTAATGATTATAAGGAGAGGGGTTACCCAGAGACAGTACTTGAACAGACTGAGAACAGAGTGAGAACTATGTCTAGATCCACAATGTTAGAAAAGAGTGAGAAAGTGAAAGCTAAGAGGGAAGTGTTTGTATTAAAATTCTCTACCGCTGCGGCGGCCATTAAGAAATGTATAAGAAAAAGATGGGAAATTATTGAGCAAGAACCTGACTTCAGGGAAGAATTTTTTGACAAACCACTGTTTGCACACTCTAGGTCGAGGAACCTTAAAGAAATCTTAAAAGGTCGTAGACATGAAGAAAAAGATCTTGGGCAAAAAGGCATGATGAAGTGTCAGAACTGTGGACATTGTGGTAACGTGTTGGTTGGTAACTCATTTGCACATCCGCAGACAGGCAAAAGGATTACACTTAAACATACATCAGATTGTAACTCTAGTATTCTGATATATGCAATCAAATGTCCATGTGGACTTGTTTATGTTGGGCGCACCACAAGGAAGGTGAAGGTGCGAATGACTGAGCACAAAAGTATGATACGTACTAAGAATATGAAATCGTGTTTGGCTGCACACTGGCATGAACATGGTCATACAATACCTCAATTGAGATTTACTGTATTAGAGAGATTGGTGGAGACACCGCATGTTGATGTAACCAGATTACTGGCACAAAGAGAAACTTACTGGATAAAGTCCCTAAGGACACTGATTCCCTATGGACTCAATGATAAGATCGAGATGATTTGCTTTTTGTAAATAAAATGTATTTGTACTGTATTAATATTGAATTCTTATTGCATGGGACCACATTTATACATAATCAGATTCATGCTCAAAAAACCTCACCAGCACTGACTTTATAAAAAAAGGGATTCGGTATAAGATTTTTTTGATAACAGTTTATATGTGTGCCCACTGGTTTATTAGTAGGTTAGATGTTAATGCACTAATCAGGAGTCGAGTATATGAGAAAGCAGATATGTTATTAGATTATACCTTAGTTTGTTGATCGAGCGTGTGAAAACGGACGCCATCTTGGGAAGAGTGATTGGGTTCTATAGTCCTTTGTTGATGTTTGTAGCTAGGGTGACGTCACACGCCAACTTTAGGCACTCGGAGATCGTTCCGAAGTATTGGGATAGCGTTTGGAAGCTTACACGAATGTACAAACGACGAAATAGGTAAGATCTGGGTGTATTAGGGAGGTATAGCACTGGTTTTAAGTCTCTTCGTGAGTAGAGAATGTAAGCTTATGTGGCGCTATTATTATTGTATTCTAGGAGAGGGGTAGAGATTAAGGTGAAGGAGCGCTGCGGACATTATTCGCATATCGTGTTCGAGACAAGTGAGTGACTATTTTGTGATATACATAGAGGTTTATTTATTACCCACATGTTATCTTAGATAATTATGGACATCATCATTTTTTCAATAGAAGTTCGTTAGCAAGCTGATAAGCAGTTTTGATACACCACGCTTACCCGTTCGATTATCACAAGTGAAGGTAGGAGTGAGTACAAGTTAGTAGCATGATTTTATGGCACCTGAATGCACACATGGTTTTTTGGTGAATATCTCTTGGGCACTGATTAATTATAATTGACCAATTATAACTGTACCTTTAGTTGACGTTTTGAGTTGCACACTTTTCAGGCACTGGCGAACTTGTAATTACCAATTGGATCTTTTTTGGCGTTTTGAGCACACTTCTCAGTCACTGGCGAATTTTGGTGAGCATGATTACTGGTAGTATATTATATGTGAGTACCTAGAGGGTTACTAGTTACTCTCTGGTTTCTGATAAAATATTCTGCGGCTGACAGGAGTAGAATGAATTTAATTTATTATAAAGTGTTAATAACTTATCAATATTTCATGTATAGTGATAGATTTCTATGTTATTTGTAGAGGATTCCCCTGATGAAGGTGCATGCCGAAATGCAATGGGATATGTCTTCATATGTTGATATTTGGAAAGCTGTTTGAAGAGTTCAAGCGAATCTAACTCATGATGGAAAAAGAAGAATAAAAACCTTTTATTGAAGAAAGAACAAAGAATTTATTTATGCTAATCTTGTGTTTTGTTTAGGCTTGCTATTATCATTTATAGAGATAATGCAATGTGATGTTTAACTATTGTCTGTATAAGTAATTGTTTAATTTTTGGAAATAACAATTTTTGATATGATTATGGTTTGATGGCACATATAAAATTGTGAGTATAATTTGCACCACGTAATTGTGGGCCAGTGGACAGTGCACCCCATAACACAGGCTTCTGTGGATTATCTACCAAGATATCAGCTAGACCATATGGAAGCACGCAAGTGACTCACACGCACCCCTATCTCTTGGGTTTAACACTGTTTTTCCTTTTTGATTGTTTCTTATAGTTATATCTTCTTCCTATAGAGAACTGATATCCAACGTTGTGAACTTTGGACTACCTGGTCGCTTTGACCATTGTATGATTAACGAGTTGGGGTAGATCTACAGGGGAGGGAGATAATTGGGAGGACGACAGACCTTTTCCTGCCAATACGGCCTATCGCACGGGGAGGTAGAAGATGGGCCTGTTGGGGGAGGAAGGTAGGGTGGGGGCAGAGAGGGAATGTTGGGGAATGTTTTTGCATCGAAGTAAACAGCCAGAGGATGACACATGGGGGGAGGGGGAGGGTGTTGGGGGGGGAGGAGAGGGGGGGGGTTTCGCACCAGGAAAAATGCATACACTAGTCAGGCAGACACGTACACGGAGCGCCGCACTCCTCCGCAATCAGTCAGCAGGTTTCCGATATTACCTAGCACACTCTATCAGACGTCGGCTTGCAGCCTGCGCCGACTCCCCCCGTGGGCTAATGGGCCCTTAGTCACTCACCGCCAATATGATTGTGGAGAGCCCTGAAGGGGATACTGGACATAGTGGGGGCATTAAGGTGTTGACGTGGAATGTAAACGGCCTGGGTTGCAGGATCAAGAGAGGTCTAGTCAATAATTATGTCAAACGGTCGGGGGCAGATGTGGTATTCCTTCAAGAAATGCACCTGCTAGGCACTAAGTGCGCATTCCTGGCAAGGGGCCAGTATAGGGTTCTAGCACAGGCAGGGTTTACATCGGGTTCCAGGGGAGTGGCAATACTGATTAAAAAAAAAACAATGAAAGTAGCACAGATCTGGAGTGACTGCCAGGGTACATATGTAGGAGTGAGAGGGACGTGGGGCAGGAGAGAATACACTCTTATCTCGGCCTACGCTCCGCCTAAACTGCAGGCGGCAACTTTGCAGGGAGTGTCAGACATCATCCTCAACACCTCAGACACGACTCAAATCATTGGGGGAGATTTTAATGACGTAATGAATACGGCGACTGACAGGACGGGTGACCGAGACAGACCCCATACTACGACCCCGCTAGCCAAAGTTATAGTGGCACTGAGCCTACTAGATGTGTGGCGATGGCTAAACCCAGACAAGCAGGCATACTCCTTCTTCTCGGGGGCGCACAAAGTCTACTCCCGCCTGGACTACATCTTTGTGGCGAGACAGGCGCTGCAGGTAACAGACTCAGCAGAGTATTGTGCCAGAGGGATATCTGACCACTCACCCCTGGCGGTACAAATTGGTAGGTGAAAGAAGGAAGGCCCCGCAATTCTTAGACTCTCCGCTTGGGACTGGCAGGACCCGGACATTATAAAGGGGCTGAGAGCTGACGTGAAGGTATACCTAGCGGAAAACGTAGGGACCGTGGACTCCCGGGTGGTGCTATGGGAGGCGCTTAATGTAGTGCGTAGGGATAGGGCTCAATGTAGACTGGCAGAGGCTAGGAAACAGAGACAGTCAGAGATCCAGACCGTGGAAGCCTTAATATTGCAACTAGAGACCGAACACTTACGCAAGAAGGACACGAGGACCCAGCAACGCCTCACGGATACACAGGCCCAGTACAGACAGCTGGTGACGAGGGAGGCTAAGACGCAGGCACTAGCCACTCTCCATCGCATTTACGATATGGGATATAAAACTGGCAAACTTTTGGCATGGCTTAGCAGGAAAGAGAGAGATGAATGCTGGGTGGACAGGTTACGTATGGGTCACGCCGATTGGATATCTACTGATGCCGGGATAGCTGACGCATTTGCTAACTACTACGAAACCCTATATAAGGCCCATGATTTGGGATCCAAACTGGACGCATTGCAATTCATGTCAGACATCACCCTTCCAACTCTCGAAGACACTGACCGGATAGACATTGAATCCGATATCACCGAGGAAGAAGTCAGGGTGGCGCTAACGAAACTTCGAGTGGGTAAAGACCCGGGCCCCAATGGATTCCCGGCAGAGTTTTTCAAGAAGATGGCTGACCTCCTGACCAGACACCTACAGGGCCTCTTCTGAGATGCGGAGAAGGAAGGACGGTTCCCACTGGACCTCAGGCAGGCCACAATCGTCCCAATTCATAAACCGGCGGCGGACTGCGCATCTTATCGCCCCATCTCATTGTTGAACGTGGAAGCGAAGGTATATGCCACGATACTGGCTCTTCATATGAGAAAGGTCATCCCGGGATTTATCCATCAAGACCAGACGGGGTTTATCCCGGAAAGGGCGACTAGGTACAACCTCTGAAGAACACACAACTGTCTCCGGGAGGTGGAAGGCAGAACAGAGCCACATTGGTTCTTGTCATTAGACGCCGAAAAGTCATTTGATGCTGTCCATTGGCCTTTTTTGGAGGGAGTGCTGGAACGTATGGGCTTCGGACCCAAATATAGGCGCAAAATTGGAATGCTCTATGTAGACCCTGGTCCCCGGGTAAGAGTTAACGGAATGATGTCGAGGGCTTTTCCCATCCAGCGGGGAACCCGTCAGGGGTGTCCCCTATCGCCCCTGCTCTTTGCCTTGACTATCGAGGTGCTGGCTTGCGCTGTAAGACAAAATGAGAGGATTACGGGGTTCCGGGTGGGACCGGCAGATGCACAGGGCGAGAAGTTATCAATGTATGCGGATGATGTGCTGCTGTACATCACACAACCACAGACCACACTACCGGCGCTATTTGATGAGCTGGCAAGGTATGGCGCTAAGTCAGGATATCCGATCAAATGGCACAAATCGACGCTCTATGACCCCCGAGGTCGGACGGACTGGCTCCAGCTACCACCGAGACTACAAACGACTGACGACGGATTCCAGTACCTAGGGATATTTCTCACAACAGACAGTGCCCTCTCTTATGACCGTAATGTTAACCGTGTCATACGTGACTTTAAGCTTGACGCCAATAGGTGGCAAACGCTTCCCCTGACGATACTTGGGCGGGCAGCTATGTTCAAAATGATCTCACTCCCAAAATTCCTCTATGCCTTCCAGAATGAATACTCCCTAGTCCCACCTAAGACCTTTCGGGATATCCAGGCAGAGCTCTGGTCCTACCTCTGGTTGGGAAAGCACCCTAGAGTGGCATTGGCAACATTGCAGCGGCACCAGTATGATGGCGGGATCTCCCTTCCTGACCTTGAGGCTTACTACTGGGCAGAACACCTCACCCCCATTAATGATTGGATACACGCGACTGCCACACACCCCACATATGCTTTTGAATGGTACACCATGGGTGCACATTCATGCCTACACTACATATATGGGGAGAAGGGTCAGACCAGACTACTACCGGCTACGAAGATCACGCTGAGGGCATGGAACAGAGTCTCGAATATTACTGGGTGGACACATAGACCTACGAGGCAGACCCCCTTATGGGAATGCGCCTGGCTCAAAGAACTTGGCAAGCTTAGGGGGTTCAAGGGATGGGACGCTATCGGCATTTCCACTCTGGGGGATGTAGCCAAAGATGGAGCCTTGAAACCCTTTGCCTCCTTGCAGGCTGATTTTGGGCTACACCGCTTCCAGTTTTTTAAGGACATACAATTACGACATGCTTGGAGGGAGGAAGTCACATTACGAGAGCCGCTCCCAGAATATGCGCCGCTGGAGGGCCTCTTATTACAGGAAAAGATTCCTGACAAAGCTGTGTCCCTGACTTACAAGACGATCATGAACAATAAACCAGATAGATTGGAGGGTCTTCGAGCCACGTGGGAACATGACGTAGGGGAGATGGATGATGTCGACTGGGGAGCGGTTTTGATGCACCATAGGGAAGTGGCCATCAAGTGGCCATCAAGTCCCGCTTGCGCCTGATCCAGTTCAAGGTCCTACACAGGGTGTACTATGACAGGATACGGCTCTGTAAAATGGGGAGAATAACTGATCCTAGCTGGCTCCGTTGCGGACATGATGACGGGGGTTTTCTACATATAATATGGTCCTGCCCAAAGATTCAGGTGTACTGGGAGGAGATCACTGCAGAATTGAGTGAGGTGCTAGAGATAGACATTCCAATAGACCCGAAGCTCATCCTTTTGGGAATGACTAATGATGTAGACTTGGTCCGTCCACTTGTGGAAAAGTAAATTTTGCCATGTTATATGTGCCTACGTGTTCCCCATCCTATGCTATATGTGCATGATCGATATGCATGTATTCCCTTCTGATCGATTAAAGACGCAATTACAGTTGTGTCCATCTCTAGTATGCTAGTTTCCAGTCCTTCGTGAATACAACGAATATCAGGCCTATGTAAAGCTACGTTGCCACGTTTTACAGTGTGCACGTTAATTCATTGAATTGTCCCCGTTTCTAGGCCTCAAAAGGGCCCGGACTCCGATTCAGCTCCTGTTCCCTGAACCCTCTCCGAGGAGCGATACAGCCCCCACCTGTATCCCTGACCCTTCACTTACTTTCATGCCTCGCAGTGCCCGGCTCGGCCTGGCTCTGCCTCCCAGTCTGCCAAAAGTATGTTATGATTCTAGCTATCAGTCCAGCCCTCCTTCTCTGCATTCCTAAGCTACTGAATCGCATCAATAGTTTCCGTCATGGTCTAGCCTTTATGTCTCCATGTAAGAGAAATACTGTATTAATATTCATAGAATATTCCTCGCACAAGCACTACATGTAGAATAATGCATGCATCAGTCTTAATGTCTGTTAGCCTTTGCTCTGCTAACTTTTGGATTCTATCAACATGTTCTCTAAACACTAGATACTAGATAGGCTTTAGGTACATGTCACTCTGACACTCCAGACTTTAGTCTCCTCTTCTAGCGCAGAAGTCATAGCCCCCAGTCCTCCTGGTAACACGTCATTATCAGTTTGCGCGCATCACTAGGTTAGAGGTCCCAGCTGCTCAGGTAGCCCCCTCCATGTTTCCGCCCCGTTTATGACATATTCTGTTACGTTTACATCACATGTCTATGTATACGCCCTGTACACGCCTTCTTGTTACCTCATTTTGCCTTATCTTTCGCGACTGTTACAAACTCCGCCTACTGCTACGCCCACTGTATTGAATGCAATGTATTTGTTTAACTATAAATATTGTGCACTGTTATTAAAAGTTACCCTTATGCTCCCAGATCCTGCCCCCGGCAGCTGCCATCCCATTCCCGTACAGGCTGTCCTGTTCCTGTCCTTTATGCTTATTAAAGCCTGTCAACTCCAGCTACCTCGAATCTTGACTCTTATTTATTGAGCTAACCGTTTATTGATTATAGTCAAAAATAGATCAGGTAATAATTTATTTATTTACCACATAATGGCGCCCGAACAGGGACTTGCCCATTCCCCACGCGCCGGAGAAGCCACGCAGGCCCCCTGATCCTCTGCAGCCGTGACGGAACCATAACGTGCACGTGCAGATATTTCTGCTTCAAGTATCCCTCAGGCCCACGGAGGAGACGGAGGTTGCGGTCCAGCGTCCAGACGAGGCGGTGGAGGAACGCGGCGAGTCCCGACCAGAGCCCAAGCCGAGAGTCCAAGGTCCGAGGTATCCGGAGGCCCACCTGTAACTGAAGTCCGAAGTTCGTCCGTCCGTCGTCGTAGCAGTCCAGTCCAGTCCGAGGCCTTCCGTTCTTGCTGCCCGGTGAGTACCGTTGCTGGGGTAGTATCTAGACAGGGTCAATTGATTTGTCTCTGGTCCGTGGGTTTGGGTACACAGATCCAACACGAAGTGTCCACCTAGGTGGATGCGGGTCCTGACGTGTCTCTTTATGGGACCGGTAAGTTTCGTACTGTTTTAGCAGTGCATCTAGTCATTCTAGTAAGTTCTGTTCTCGAGAAATTCATGTGTTCTGTTTTCAGTATTCCAGGTAGTATTCTGGCCGAACCGTTATTTTTAAATGTTATTCCATGTGTTTTCAATGTCGTGGTATGAATGATTTGTTTTCAAGTAATTATTGTGTTCATTGTGTATTGTATTGTGTCCAGACTCTAGCATAGTTATGCCTCTGTTCTCAAAGTTACGTCAGTTAAGAACTAGAAAAGGTCTGCTCGAGGAAGCAGTTCCTGTCCCGCCTAGGGACAGTCCAGGTCATTTTATGTATCAAAAGCATGGCATAAGTGCCATATTATATCTAGATTTATGGGTGGAGTACACCAAACAATTAGAGGAAAAGTATAGATGGCCCGTATCAGGTACGTGGGATGCCGAGTGCATCATGCGAGTAGAAGAAGCATTATGGAAAAAGAAATCCAGACAGTCCCAGAAAGATGCCATCGAGTTATGGCGCAAAGAATCTCATAAAAGAACCGAAAAAGAAATCAGAAAGTCAGAATTAAGTAGAGAATCCTCAGAAAGAGCCCAAGAAAGGGAATTAATCGAAATAGGTGAACGAGTTAAAGCCGAACAGTCAGACAGACAGAGAAATGCCCTCATTAAGGGTATGTATCCTCTTCTTGCCGAGGGCTTGCCAAAAGCAACCCCGGAAGCACCATGTAATTTTCCGCCGCCATTAGTTCCGATTAAGCTACGTCACAAACCGACCGCAGCTGATATTTTTCTCTCGTCCTATTTGGACGACACAGTCCCAGAATATGCAAACCCTGCTCCGCCAGCTCCTGTAAATAATGTAATTCCTGTTCCTCCAGCCACCGGGGCACCTGTTACAGCACCTGTTACGGTACCCCCGGTCCAGCCCGTAGTACAAGTACCCGCTACATCGGTCACTCTGCCAGCACGAAGAGTATCAGTCGACGATTCCAGTTTAGGGGCCGCGGGAGGAGGTCCTCCTGGTACCCCGCCACCACACAAACGTATAACGTTAGTCGAGTTACATGAACGTGCGTTACAGCGTACGCCCAAATATCAGTCCGTCGCAGAAATCAGACGAGCTCTCACCGAATGCCGTTATGATCCAGTCCCAGGCGACGATAATATGGTTATATATTCATTACGCGTAAGACGGGTGACCGAGTATTTGGACACCCTACCGAATATGAAAGAAGATCTAGACAGAATGTATCGTTTCATCCGTACAGGGGATGATCCAGAAAGCATTGGCGAAATCATGTCTCTAAGGAAAGCTGAGACCCAGCTCATACTATTAAAGTTTCTAATCAATTGTTTAGTAAGGGAACAAGATTGTCCGACTAAAGATCCGATCGAAATGAAAGTTCTGACAAGGTGGAGTGATAATATAGCCGAGGGTAGACACAAGACACTCAGTAGTATAGAGAGTATGTATAAGAAAATTCGTAAGGAAATAATAAGGTTACACGAGAAACGCAAAGCAGCACAAGTAAGCGAGAAGGAAAACGACTCTTCTACTGAAGAGGTAGACGACGAGAATACCGCCAGAATAGCGTATGTAGGTAAATCTAGATTTCCAGACCGCCATTTACGCCTGGAACACAAGAAAGTCTTTCATCTTCCAGCACCAGAACAAGATTCTCTAGAACAAGTATTTCAAGCTACCGACCACATTCTGAAATCACGAATCGGTTATAGTGAACTTAGTACCATGCATGAACAAGAACTAGCCCGATCAGCAGTCCGATGGATTACTGATTCTACCACTTTTCCAGACGAAATAGTGGCACAAATGTTTCTGAAACTGCCCCCAGCCGAGCAGCGACTGGTGGGTATGTATATGATCCAGCACCTCATTACACTGTATGAGGGACAACATTCTGACCCAGGTCCGTTACATGATGTTCTGAACGAGTTACTCCAGTATAAATGGAAAGGTTTAGGTACCGATTTAATTAGTGTCATTCTAGAACAGCGCCACAAATATAGAACGTTTCTGAATCCGCATTTTGTTCACGTCTCACCTCCAGAAAGTAAACCATTTTACATAGATAGACAGCATCCATTACGGGAAGTACACCCAGTTAGGACAGAGGGTGGTGAAATGCAACGAGTATTTGTTTACACCCACATCACAAAGATGGAACTCTTAGAGATGAAGAAATGAATTCCCTGTCACGACAAAGATCCAGCAGGGTTCCATCGAGAATTAAAAGACATGCTCCGTATGGGAGAATACACGTACCCAGATATCATTAAAATGTTAAAGGTCCTGTTGCCCGCAGGGGTATATGAGAAACTCAAGGAAAAAGAATGGGAGGTGGGAGAGAAAAAGATCGATTGGACAGCTCTAGAAGCTGAAGATAAAATACGAGTACCAGTTACCGGTCTTGGGGAGAAATGTAAAGAATTGCCAGAGTTATTGATTCAAGTTTTGCCAAGATTATTAGCCACGAAAAAGGAAGATTGGGATGCAATCTCAGCATGCAAACAGAAACAGGATGAAGACACTAGTGATTTTTATTCTAGATTTGAAAAATGTTTCATTATCAACAGTGGTCTGAAGACAGGTAGCGAGTCATACCCTCATCTTTTTGTTACTAAACTAGTCGAGAATTCAAGCCCACAAGTTAAGAATCGGGTTTTGAAAGTCGAAAGTACCTGGCAAGCTAGTATCCCGTCACAAATGTTACAGATGCTCCAGTATCACCAGAACAGAATCAGGGAAGAGCAAGAACACGAAAGGAGACGTATGAAAGATACGAAAATGAAAGTACTAGTTGCACAATCTGTTCCACAAGACAGTCAGAAGAAGGGTCCGAATCAAGCCAGTCATCCTGTAACTCCCGTTAAAGGGACATGCAATTATTGTAAACAGCCAGGTCATTTTATAAACGAGTGTGCAGTTCTGAAACACAACATAGCTACTGGTAAGACTAAAGAAAGACCACGTCCGCCTAGACAAGAGCAAGTTTCAAAGGCTTCTCAGTCACCACAGAATGCACAACAGACAGTTCCAGCACCGCAGCCTATCGCTGCAACACAGCATGTTACACAGCAGATGTACCAGTATGCCCAGACAGAGTATCCAGAGTATCAACCGTATTCATGAAACAGCCTAGAGAGGGAGGTAGGCTTGCCTCTCATCGAGATACCTGTAGATCAAGAGGGTCCCTATGTACATAGTCAAGTATTGGGGAAAGACAGAAAGTTTTTGATTGATACAGGGGCAAGTAGGACTACTATCAGTCATGACGAGGTTCCAGGGGCTCCGCTCTCAGGCTCTAGAAATGTTTCCCTTGGATTTTCAGGAAAGCCTATAGTTAACGAGATATCAAAGCCAGTTACTCTAGAAGTT
The DNA here is from genome assembly GCF_964261635.1 of Lissotriton helveticus. NCBI lineage: Eukaryota > Metazoa > Chordata > Amphibia > Caudata > Salamandridae > Lissotriton > Lissotriton helveticus. The sequence goes on from NW_027611675.1 coordinate 740,421, forward strand.
GGTCCATTGTCCCGAACTACTGATTTATTACTCAAGAAAACTTGTCCAGAAAATTTGTTAGGCATTAAAACATTGAAAGAATTAGGTGCAGTTATTTGCTGCTCTCCAGAAGGAATACGATTGTTTTTAAGGGATTTTAAAGGTCATTATGTATTACGAGATTTTGATCCAAGATTGTCCAATGTTCCGCAGCATTTATGGGCGCAAGGTCCAACTGATGTAGGTTTTATGCAAATCACACCCCATCATGTGACTCTCAAGCAAGGTATAGTCCTGCCACGAATCAGACAGTACAGATTGCCGCCTGAGGCTGTAGCAGCCTTATCCAAAATTATTGATGAGCTCATTGCTCAAGGAGTGGTTGTAGAAACTGACTCCAATATATGTAATTCTCCTATCATTCCAGTCATGAAACGTACTGATCCAAATGCACCTCCAGTATATCGATTAGTGATTGACCTTCGAGAGCTTAATAAATGTATCATACCCCAGTATCCAGTAGTCCCAGATATTTCATCCCTATTGACAGCTATTGATTCTGAAGCTACATTTTTTACTGTCATAGACCTCAAGAATGCATTTTTCAGTGTTCCGATTCATCCAGATAGCCAGTACCTTTTCGGTTTTTGTTTAAATGGAAGGAACTATAAATTCACACGAGCTCCTCAAGGTTTCACAGAAAGTCCTAGTATTTATAGTCAAGCACTTAAGAGACAACTAGACAATATTCACATGCCAACTGACACTGCCCTGCTCCAGTATGTCGATGATCTACTGATCACAGCCCGTTCTGAACGTGATTGCGAGCGAGCGTCACTAACAGTTCTGTATTTCCTAGCCGAGATGGGGCACAAGGTGTCCCCTTCGAAGCTCCAGTTCTGTGTCCAGCAAGTGATCTACTTAGGCCACTTACTGTCCAAGTGGGGTAGGCAGTTGACACCAGACCGTATCCAGTTAATAGCGAGTCTTCCACAGCCCAAGACACAGAAGGAGGTACGTGCTTTTATTGGCCTTACTTCTTACTGCAGACAATGGATTCCTCAGTATGCATTTCTAGCAAAGCCACTGATACGGTTAACGACACAGGAGGCAGCCGTATCGACTGTCCTCCCTTGGACATCTGAACATACACTTAGTTTCAATGAATTAAAGAAAGCTTTATGCCAAGCACCTGTTCTAGCTACACCGAACTACAGTAAGTCTTTTACACTTTTTGTCACAGAACGTGATGGTACTGCATTATCTGTTCTAACACAAGATCAAGCCGGACAGTACAAGCCGTGTGCTTATTTTTCGAGCACATTAGATCCAGTAGCCCAGGCTTTGCCTGCGTGCCTCAAGTCAGTTGCAGCCACAGCTCTAGCTATCAGACAAAGTGATTCCATAGTATTAGGACACTCCCTGACAGTACAAGTTCCACACTCCGTGGAAGTTCTTTTAAACCGAACACAGACTCAGCACTTGACAATCGCACATTTAACAGGTTATGAACTGACATTGTTCCAGCCACACATAGAAATCAGACGTTGCAACGTTCTAAATCCTGCTACACTGTTACCGTCAGTTACTTCAAATCCTGCCACACATGATTGTGTGGAAGTCATTAACACTATGACTAAGCCAAGACAAGACCTGACAGACATTGCATTACCTGATCCCGACCTGACACTTTATGTGGATGGTTCATGTATGAGAACTAGTACAGGAGAACTAGTAGCCGCGTATGCAGTGACTACTGACACCGAAGTTATAGAAACACACCGTATTGACACCTTGTCTGCTCAAGCAGCAGAGCTAGTTGCTCTGACCCAAGCCTGCATACGTGCCAAGAACCTGAAAGTAAACATATATACAGATTCACGTTACGCATTCGGAGTTGTACACGACTTCGGAGTGCTCTGGCAGGAGAGAGGTTTCATGACTTCTCATGGAACCAAGATTCAGCATGGTCTCCTCATTCAAGCTCTGTTAGATGCAATACATTTACCGACAGCTATCGCTATTATGAAGTGCAAGGCACATACGAAAGTTACTGACATCATTTCCCAAGGTAATGATCTAGCAGATCGAACAGCCAAGCTTACAGCTCAGACACCAGACATTCCAGTTAACAAGACACAGACATCCACTCCAGAACAGACTACTTGTATGACAGTTAAGGACCCTACACAAGATGTCATAGATATACAGTTACATGCTACTCCTGATGAAATCAAGAAATGGTCCGAACAAGGAGGGGTCCAGACAGATCAGGGATGGTTGACGAAGGGAAAGGCCACATGGTTTCTCCCCGACTCTATGGTTCAAGTTATTATTAATACCGTACATAGTCCAGCACATCTAGGAGAAAAAGCCATGTTAGGCAGTATTCAGAACCTTTGGTTCAACAAGCACTTACGAGCTGCAGCCAAGCAGAAAGTCCGTACTTGTATGATATGTTGTCAATTCAATCCAGGTAAAAGTGTCCCGGTGGAACAAGGTGGATTCCAGCCCCCTGACCACCCTTTTGAAGTCCTCCAGATGGATTATATTCAGATGGAGCGATGTCGAGGTTTCAAGTATGTTCTTGTAGTTGTATGCGCTTTGTCCAGGTGGACAGAAGCATATCCAGTTCCAGATTACACAGCAGCGACCACTGCCAAGCAGTTGGTTTGTGAATTCTTCCCCCGCTATGGACTCCCTAGGGTCGTGTATTCTGATAACGGTCAGCCATTCTCATCTGAGCTCATGAAACATGTTTCCCTTTTGTTAGGGTACCAGTGGAAGTTCCATTGTGTGCGCCATCCTGAAGCAGCCGGTCTCGTAGAGAGACATAATCAGACCTTGAAAATCCGTATTGCCAAGATATGTCAAGAGAAAGGTGTAGACTGGCTAGTTGCCCTGTCAGTTGCTTTATTCTTTATGCGCATGGTCGCACATTCCAGATCAGGTCTGTCTCCTTATGAGGTCGTATTCGGCCGCCCCCCAAATATGTGGGGTACACCTAGACCCCGTAGTATTACAGATGTTTTCAGTAATATGTTGACAGATTACCTAGCTTCCTTGATGTCTGCCCTACACTCTTGTCGTTCACAGGTTGCCGCCGCATTTCCAGACAATACTGAAGTTAAACCGCACGAGGTCCTTCCAGGGGATCTGGTATTAGTAAGGAACTTTGATCGTTCAAGTCCGCTGGAGCCTCGTTGGAAAGAACCAAGACTAGTCCTTCTGACCACCCGTACGGCCGTGAAGTTGGAAGGCCGCAAGGGATGGGTCCATCTGTCGCATATCAAGAAATTTCATGGAATCCGAAAAAAGACTTTTGCCAAGAACATTTCCAAGGACTTTTCCATTTCTAAAGACTGCCTGAAACCAGACTCTAAATCAGACATTAATCTCAATCCCGATTTGAAAGTTCCTCTGTTAGAGAAAACTCCGCAGCAGGAGTATAAATTAAAACTACGGTCTAGTAAAATAAGTCAGCCAGTTTAATTGTCTAAGTCCCCCTCGGGTGAAACGGTTAGACAGGTATCTGACATGTATGAGATAGACCCCCATAGTGAGAGAGTTAGTCAAAACTCTATCAGATGTATCGTTTTTCTAAGTTTTATATTATTTCTAAGTTTGATGGTTACCTGCACAAGTTATGCATTGCATTTATGTTTTCCAATTTCTCATGTAAATAAGTTTTCTAATGCTACAGTAGAGCACACATTTAGTGATCTGCCTCCTCACGAGTTATCCTATCGTCTTGCTATGCGTAATAACACATTCATCAGAATGTTACACTATTCACACCAGACCAGCAATGCTACAAATTGTTGGGTGTGTGGTCGACTCCCCCCTTTCCAGACACCGAAGGGAGTTCTGCCACTCTTTCCTTATCCATTTTCACATAATGGTTCGTGTGGAGCATGGTCCACGTTAACGTCATCCTCAAATGATATGTCCCTTCTGAATAGAACATGTTTTCCAGACAAGCAAGGTCTCTCCCATAGAACAGGGTTAGATCTAGAAAATGAAGTTTATAATTTAGGTAATTATTCTTCGAATTTTATGGTCCTGAATGTTCAGTCTGATACTACTCCAGACTTACCTGCTATTTCAGTACTGCCAGTCAAAGGCGAATTATGTGTCCGAAATAATGGTTCCGTACATGTAGGACATAGTGATTGTACTACTACCGTCGAGTATAGTGACAGTGGGAAATCTATTTTCAAAGCCTCACGTCATTCTTATTTTGTTTGTGGTCAGACCGCATATGTTCGTCTGCCCCTCGATTGGGATGGAACATGTTACATTGCCTTCCTACTGCCACCAGTTTTTCTAGCCCCATCAGACTATCACAGAAACACACATTTAGTACACGTCAGACATAGAAGGGAGATTGAGTCCCCAATTGTCGATCAAACTGAAACTGCTCTAGAACAATATCAAGACTTCAATAAAGGTTTCTTCTTCTTTATAGGACCTATCCAGAATAGTAAGTTAATACGTAGACTAACCAGAACCCTTGAAGCAGTAGTGAATGAGACTACTTCTGCTCTAGGTAACTTAACCGAAGAGCAATCTGCTATGAGATTTGTCGTGCTCCAAAATCGTCTCGTTCTTGACGTCATACTGGCCGATAGAGGAGGAGCATGTAGAGTCATCGGATCTAGTTGCTGCATTTTCATTCCTAATAACGCGCCGTCTGTTTATTCAGCTATAACTAGACTTCACAAAATTGCCCATCAGTTACACCAGAATCCAGGCACCTGGACATGGTCCGGTTGGCTCTGGAGTATCATATCTGCCTGGGGATGGAAAGTATTGTCATTTCTAGGTATTGCAGTAATGATCATATTCAGTTGCTGCCTCTGTATACAATGTGGCCCTGCGATTTGCGGCATTTGTGCTACCTCTTGTATTCCTAGTCCTAAGTCCCGTTCTAAGACAATTCGAGACGAGCAAATGATGCTATATGAAATGATAGATGGTATCATGAATATAGATGTTTCCTGATGGAAACGTAGGGCACAAGGAGGGAATGTGGAAAAGTAAATTTTGCCATGTTATATGTGCCTACGTGTTCCCCATCCTATGCTATATGTGCATGATCGATATGCATGTATTCCCTTCTGATCGATTAAAGACGCAATTACAGTTGTGTCCATCTCTAGTATGCTAGTTTCCAGTCCTTCGTGAATACAACGAATATCAGGCCTATGTAAAGCTACGTTGCCACGTTTTACAGTGTGCACGTTAATTCATTGAATTGTCCCCGTTTCTAGGCCTCAAAAGGGCCCGGACTCCGATTCAGCTCCTGTTCCCTGAACCCTCTCCGAGGAGCGATACAGCCCCCACCTGTATCCCTGACCCTTCACTTACTTTCATGCCTCGCAGTGCCCGGCTCGGCCTGGCTCTGCCTCCCAGTCTGCCAAAAGTATGTTATGATTCTAGCTATCAGTCCAGCCCTCCTTCTCTGCATTCCTAAGCTACTGAATCGCATCAATAGTTTCCGTCATGGTCTAGCCTTTATGTCTCCATGTAAGAGAAATACTGTATTAATATTCATAGAATATTCCTCGCACAAGCACTACATGTAGAATAATGCATGCATCAGTCTTAATGTCTGTTAGCCTTTGCTCTGCTAACTTTTGGATTCTATCAACATGTTCTCTAAACACTAGATACTAGATAGGCTTTAGGTACATGTCACTCTGACACTCCAGACTTTAGTCTCCTCTTCTAGCGCAGAAGTCATAGCCCCCAGTCCTCCTGGTAACACGTCATTGTCAGTTTGCGCGCATCACTAGGTTAGAGGTCCCAGCTGCTCAGGTAGCCCCCTCCATGTTTCCGCCCCGTTTATGACATATTCTGTTACGTTTACATCACATGTCTATGTATACGCCCTGTACACGCCTTCTTGTTACCTCATTTTGCCTTATCTTTCGCGACTGTTACAAACTCCGCCTACTGCTACGCCCACTGTATTGAATGCAATGTATTTGTTTAACTATAAATATTGTGCACTGTTATTAAAAGTTACCCTTATGCTCCCAGATCCTGCCCCCGGCAGCTGCCATCCCATTCCCGTACAGGCTGTCCTGTTCCTGTCCTTTATGCTTATTAAAGCCTGTCAACTCCAGCTACCTCGAATCTTGACTCTTATTTATTGAGCTAACCGTTTATTGATTATAGTCAAAAATAGATCAGGTAATAATTTATTTATTTACCACACACTGCTAATTTTTCTAGTACTTGCCCTAGTTGTGGCCAAAAGGGACTGAGCTAGGAAATGGGGGGCGCCTGATACACCCCAGCTGGAGGAGTGGCGGAGGGGTCTCGACATGTACATGGCAGCTGAAAGGGTCACATACAAAGCGAGAGGATGCCCGAAAAAATTCCATAAAGTGTGGAGTAAATGGAGACGCTATCATGGTCTAGACGGAGGTCTCTGAGGGGACAGGAGCTTATCCACGTTGGCTAGCTGAGGGAGGACACTCTCAATGTAGTTAGGAGGGAGGGTGGTACGATGAGGCAACCTGCTATGAAGAGAACATTCGTATTATGTTGCTGGGACATTGCAAGCTGACGACAATGGAGGGGATGTGGGGTTGGGAGAACGGGGACACTGCTTGATGATGACATGCTAGTTCTGTATTTTGCTATGTGGACAAAACAATAAAAATGTTTTTTTTTTTTTAAAAGAGCTTTGTTGCATAAGTGTGTCTTGAACGCTTTTAGGGCTAGAAAGATCGCCATCAACTCCAGAAGATGATGTGCATCCTCTTTTGTTGTACAGTCCTGAGTCCCTGTACTGTGTAATTTAGGAAATGGGCTCCCCATCCTAGCAGGGATGCGTCCACGGTTAACACTATTTGTGGGACAGGCTCTTGGAACAGTCGTCTTTTGCAAAGGTTTTGTGGATTCCACCAATGCAGAGAGTTGTATGCCCGACTGGTCGCCAACACTAGGTCCTATAATCGCCCCTGAGCCTGGTTCCACTGCCTTACTAGGCACTCCTGGAGCGGACGCATGTGTAGTCTGGCATGAGGGACTATGAATATGCACGAGGCCATCATGATTATTAGTTGCATAAGCACTCGAGCTGTTAATGAGTGTTGAGGTCTGAACCTTTGGATCAACGTTTGCATTCCGTTGCTCCGTGCTGCGTTGGGATATGCTTTTTCTGCTAGTGTATTTATTGTTGCTCCCAGGTACTGTTGGACGTGGGAGGGTTGCAGGTGCGACTTTGGGTAGTTTAGCGAGAAGCTTAGACTGTGCAGGAGATGGATGGTCTTTGACATGTGGTTGGCACATTGCTGGGCTGATGGCGCGTGTATTAGCCAATCGTCCAGATATGGGTACACATGGATGTGTTGTCTCCTGAGATGACGTCTTGCTGTAGTAGCATTATATGTTCCTGTGACATTGGACGGTGCACGGGTGGTATGTTGGGTGGTGTTGAGGTGAGTTCTAGGCAATAGCCATGTTGGATAATTTGCCTGACCCACTTGTCTGTAGTGATATTTAACCAGACTGGCAGAAATTGTTGTAGTCTTCCCCCGACCGGTGTTATATGGTCTGGGGGTAGTGCCAAGAAGTCACTGTTTGGTGTTAGTGGAGGATCTATTTGCATTGCCTCCACGACCTCTTCCCTTGGTGTTATTTCCTCTGTATCCACCCCTGTTTGAGTTCTTGTTGTATGTGGATTGCGTGTTACTTTTGTAGGTGGAGGATTGCTGTGATGCATTACTTTGCGCTCCTCCTCTGTAATTGGAGCGACGAAAGGAGCCTCTGTGTTGTTGGGACTGAAGGGCTCCCATGGACTTTGCCATTTCAGCGTCCTTTTTCATTTTGTCCAGAATTGAGTCAACCGCTGGACCAAACAAAAAATTTGGGTTTATGGGCTGATTAAGAATAGTGGATTGGACTTCATTCTTAAAGCCTGATATGCGAAGCCATGCGTGCCGCCTAAGCAGTACGCTTGTGTTGATAGATCTGGCAGCTGTGTCTGCCGCGTCTAGAGCACATTTAATTGTGGCATTTGTGATGAGCTTTCCCTCCTGTATAAGTTCATCTGCCTGATTCTTGTAAGGCTCAGGTAAGTGTTGGAGAAGTTCCTCTAAACTATCATAGTGGGCCCTGTCATATCTGGCCAGCAAGGCCTGTGTATTGGCTATTCTCCATGAGTTTGCTGCCTGAGCTGCTACTCTCTTGCCTGATGCCTCTAAAATCTTTGACTCCTCATCAGAAGGAGGAGCCTCTCCAGTAGTCTGTGAATTTGCACGTTTTCGTGCGTTTGATACCACTAAGGAGTCTTGAGGTAGTTGTCCCTTGATGTATGTATGGTCTATAGGTGCAGCCCTATATTTCTTTTCAATTCGAGGGTTTATGACACGTGCCCTAGCAGTGTCCTTAAAAATTTAATTTGCGTGCTTTAAGACGCCCTTCAACATGGGGAGTGTTTTGACATTTCTTTCCGATGTTGTTAATGTATCAAATAGAAAGTCTTCTTTAATGGCATCAGAATGCATATCTACATTATGGTAGCTTGCTGCTCTATCTATTAGAGAGTTAAAAGCCACTGTATCTTCTGAGGGTGATGGCTTAGTTGGGTATACTGTAGGGTCTGTAATGGGCAGAGTCCCCTCAGTGTCTGGTTCACCTCCCCCACCCCATGGCGGTGAGTTGGGGTCTCCATATGGGTTTTGTGGATAACCAAACCCCACATCTGCATCCTGATCTTCATCTGGGTTGTAGTCAGAGAGTGCAGGTGAGCTTGGGGCATATGGAGTAGTAGGCATAGCTGGAGAGATAGGTTCAAAAAGTATAGGAGAGGTAGCACAGTCTCTCTTTTTCTTGAGTGGAATTCTAGAAAAGTCTTCAGTAGGCAGAGGTCTTTTCTTTTTTGTGTAAACAGTCACTTTCCCAGTTTTTGGGTCAATATATAGTTTTGACTGGTCTTCTGTGGAGGGGTCTGGATGAATAATCTCTTCTTCCACAGTTTTTGGCCTTGGTGCCGTAGGTTTTGGTTTGACCTTTTTCGGTTCGATGCCTTTAATGAGTTCGACCGCTTTTGGTGGTTGGATCGGTTTTTGAGGTTTTTCGACAGGTTTTGTCGGTTGGACGTCTTTTACAGGCTTCCCCACCTTCTTCGGACCGAGCGGTTTCGTCGGTTCAGCAGCGTGTTTAGGTGGTATAGGTGTCTTCGGAGCCTGCGGCTTTGGCTCGATGCCCCTCTTTGGATCGATGGGCTTTGGCTCAACCGATTTGCTTTGGTCCACCTTAGGTTTCACTTTCGGTTCGACGTTTGTCTTGGGCGTCGGCCTTTTGCTGTCGTCGACCGGTTTTTTCCCTTGGTCGATAGTTGAGCCAGCTTTGCTCGATTCGACGTGCTTTGTTTTGGCGGTCGAGTCGACGTGCTTTTGTTTGGGGGTCGATTCGACGTGCTTTGGCTTTGAGGTTGACTCGACGGCTTTTGGCTTCGAGGTTGACTCGACGGCTTTTGTCTTCGATGTCGACTCGACGGTCTTTGGCTTCGAAGGTTGTATTGGAATTGTGGCCTTCGGGTCGGCGCCCTTCGGCTTAATCACCTTCAGTTCGACAACATTCGGTCCGAAGACGGTATTGTCGACAATTTTCGGTTTCGATGGAACCGTTGTCCTGTGTCGTGTCTCAGAAGGCTCTGTTTGTATGTTCTTAGCCGGGCGGTATGGCGGGGCTATAGAACCAGAATGTTGATCTTGGCTAAGGCCTGCTGGCGTTGCCTCAACCTGAGTCTCTGATATCGGTGTAGTGTCTATATGGGGCTGTGTACTCACGGTTCGCCCCTCGTCGTCATCGGAGTCGTCTTCGACAGCTACGATGTCTTGATCGTATTCCTTGAGAGCGACGATTTGTTCTTCCTCGTGGAGGTAATATTCGGAGTCGTGCTCCGAGTATTGTTCTTCGTCTTTATCCGAGTCTTCGGCGTTAACTAGGTCTTCCTCATCGTCGAAGATATTCTCGGGCTCTGGTGTCGACCTCTGCATTTCTTGCCTCGCCGCCCGTCGATTCCGGATCGTCTTTTTTGACCAAAACTGAGCACAGGCTAGGCAACTATCTTTATTGTGATCTGGAGATAGACATTTGTTGCACACTGGTTGCTTATCCGTGTGCGGGAACTTTGAGTTGCACAGCGGGCAGTATTTGAATGGACTTCGTTCCATCGACGGTCGATCCACGTTGCGTCGAGAAGGCCTAACGACCCAATTTGACGACCGGAGTGTAACAGATGTTGAAGAAGTGTATCGGTACCGAGCGCTTAACAATACCGACGGATCCGAAGGCCTTTTGGCCTTTATAAAAGTTTTTGTTGATTCCGAACTTGGAGTGCTGGAAAGTACATCCGAACCAAATGGCGGAAAAAAACAATCTGAGGATGGAGAGGATGCCCATGCGCACTGTAGTCCGAGGGAGGAGCCACCTATCTTGTGATACTTCGAAGACTCTTTCAGGACAACAATTTGCAATCATACGGACCCAACACTAGGCGGCGATCTATGCACAGATATGAACTCAGCAGCCCTCATGCCTCGAACCCAGGATTTAGATCTTGGCTAAGGCCTGTTGGCGATGCCTCGACCTGAGTCTCTGATATTGGTGTAGTTTCTGTATGGGGCGGTGTACTCATGGTTCGCCCTCCGTTGTCATCGGAGTCGTCTTCGACAGCTACAATGTCTTGATCGTATCCTTCGACATCGACGATTCGTTCATCCTCGTCGATATAATATTCTGAGTCGTGCTCGGAGTATTGATCTTCCTCTAGATCTGAGTCTTCGGCGTCAACTAGTTCTTCCTCATGGTCGAAGATATTCTCGGGCTCCGGTGCCGACCTCTGCATTTCTTGCCTTGCCGCCCGCCGATTCCGGATCGTCTTTTTGGACCGGAACTGGGCACAAGCTAGGCCACTATCTTCATTATCATCTGGTGATAAACATTTGTTGCACACGGGATGCTTATCTGTGTGCGGGAACTTGGAGTTGCACTGCGGGCAATATTTGAATGTACTTCGTTCCATCGACCGGCGGTCCACGTGGCGTCGAGAAGGCCTAACGGCCCGATTTGACAACCGGAGTGCAAGCAAATGGTGAAGAAAGCCTATCGGTACCGATCGAAAACTATACCGACGAATCCAAAGGCCTTTTGGCCTTTTTGAAAAGTTTATTTCGATTTCGAACTTGAAGTGCTGGAAAGTATATCCGAACCCAATGGCGGAAAAAAACAATCTGGGGATGGAGAGGATGCCCATGCGCACTGTAATCCAAGGGAGGAGCCACCTATCTCGTGATACTTCGAAGACTCTTCCAGGACAACAATGTGCAATCATCCGGACCCAACACTAGGCGGCGATCTATGCACAGATATGAATTCAGCAGCCCACATGCCTCGAACATTTAGATATGCCTTCGTATAAAGGGAGGCAGAAATCCATTCTTGATAGAATCAGGACTAGACTCAGGGCTTTCCTAGATGAAGCTGGGATTGATAACTTTCAGCATTTGGGAACTTGTAGAACAGGTGATTTTCACCTCCTTTGCAACCCCATCCCGAAAAGGAAAGGACACGCCTCCTCTGCACCCCTCCACCCCAGGACAGGCCTCCCCTTCTCTGCACCCCAGGACATGCCTCACCTCCTCTGCACCCCTGGACATGCCTCACCTCCTCTGCACCCCTGGACAGGCCTCTCCTTCTCTGCACCCCTCCACCCCTGGACATGCCTCACCTCCTCTGCACCCCTGGACAGGCCTCACCTCCTCTGCTCCCCTGGACAGGCCTCTCCCCCTCTGTACCCCTGGACAGGCATCCCCTCCTCTGCCGCCCTGGACAGGCCTTACCTCCTCTGCACCCCTGGACAGGCCTCTCCTCCTCTGCCCCCTGGACAGGCCTCACCTCCTCTGCCCCCTGGACAGGCCTCACCTCCTCTGCACCCCTGGACAAGCCTCTCCTCCTCTGCACCCTGGACAGACCACTCCTCCTCTGCACCCTGGACAGACCACTCCTCCTCTGCACCCAGGACAGACCACTCCTCCTCTGCACCCCTGGACATGCCTCACCTCCTGTGTACATCTGGACAGGCATCACCTCCTCTACACCCCTGGACAGGCCTCACCTCCACTGCCCCCTGGACAGACCTCTCCTCCTCTGCACCCCTGGACATGCCTCACCTCCTGTGTACCTCTGGACAGGCATCACCTCCTCTACACCTCTGGAAAGGCCCCTCCTCCTCTGCACCCCTGGACAGGCCTCACCTCCTCTGCACCCCTGGAAAGCCTCACCATCTCTGCACCCCTGGACATGCCTCCCCTCCTTTGCACCCCTGGACATGCCTCACCACCGCTGCACCACTGGACAGGCCTCACCTCCTGTGTACCTCTGGACAGGCCTCGCCTCCTCTGCACCCCTGGACAGGCCTGTCCTCCTCTGCACCCCCTGGACAGGCCTCTCCTCCTCTGCACCCCTGGACAGGCCTCTCCTCCTCTGCACCCCTGGACAGGCCTCTCCTCCTCTGCAACCCTGGACAGGCCTCTCCTCCTCTGCACCTCTGGACAGGCCTCTCCTCCTCTGTACCCCTGGACAGGCCTCACCTCCTCTGCACCCCTGGACAGGCCTCTCCTCCTCTGCAACCCAGGACAGGCCTCTCCTCCTCTGCAACCCTGGACAGGCCTCTCCTCCTCTGCACCCCTGGACAGGCCTCTCCTCCTCTGACCCCTGGACAGGCCTCACCTCCTCTGCACCCCTGGACAGGCCTCACCTCCTCTGCACCCCTGGAAAGCCTCACCATCTCTGCACCCCTGGACATGCCTCTCCTCCTTTGCACCCCTGGACATGCCTCACCACCGCTGCACCACTGGACAGGCCTCACCTCCTGTGTACCTCTGGACAGGCCTCGCCTCCTCTGCACCCCTGGACAGGCCTGTCCTCCTCTGCACCCCCTGGACAGGCCTCTCCTCCTCTGCACCCCAGGACAGGCCTCTCCTCCTCTGCACCCCTGGACAGGCCTCTCCTCCTCTGCAACCCTGGACAGGCCTCTCCTCCTCTGCACCTCTGGACAGGCCTCTCCTCCTCTGTACCCCTGGACAGGCCTCACCTCCTCTGCACCCCTGGACAGGCCTCTCCTCCTCTGCAACCCAGGACAGGCCTCACCTCGTCTGCACCCCTAGACAGGCCTCACCTCCCATGCAAACCTGGACAGGCCTCACCTCATCTGCAACCCTGGACAGGCCTCACCTTCCATGCACCCCTGGACAGGTCTCACCTCCTCGGCACCCCAGGACAGGCATCTCCTCCTCTGCACCCCTGGACAGGCCTCTCCTCCTCTGCACCCCTGGACAGGCCTCTCCTCCTCTGCAACCCTGGACAGGCCTCTCCGCCTCTGCACCTCTGGACAGGCCTCTCCTCCTCTGCACTCCTGGACAGGCCTCTCCTCCTCTGCACCCCTGGACAGGCCTCTCCTCCTCTGGAAAGCCCTTTCCTCCTCTGCACCCCTGGACAGGCCTCTCCTCCTATGCCCCCTGGACAGGCCTCACCTCCTCTGCACCCCTGGACAGGCCTCTCCTCCTCTGCACCCCTGGACAGGCCTCACCTCCTTCGCACCCTTGGACAGGCTTCACCTCCTCTGCACCCCTGGACAGGCCTCACCTCGTCTGCACCCCTAGACAGGCCTCACCTCCCATGCAAACCTGGACAGGCCTCACCTCATCTGCAACCCTGGACAGGCCTCACCTTCCATGCACCCCTGGACAGGTCTCACCTCCTCGGCACCCCAGGACAGGCATCTCCTCCTCTGCTCCCCTAGAGAGGCCTTGCCTCCTCTGCACCCCCTGGACAGGCCTCACCTCCTCTGCACCTCTGGACAGGCCTCTCCTCCTCTGCTCCCCTGGACAGGCCTCACCTCCTCTGCTCCCCTGGACAGGCCTCACCTCCTCTGCTCCCCTGGGCAGGCCTCACCTCCTCTGCTCCCCTGGACAGGTCTCATCTCCTCTGCACACCTGGACAGGTCTCACCTCCTCTCACCTCCACTGCACCCCTGGAGAGGCCTCACCTCCTCTGCAGCCCTGGATAGGTCTCACCTCCTCTGCAGCCCTGGATAGGCCTCACCTCCACTGCACCCCTGGACAGGCTTCACCGCCTCTGACCCCTGGACAGGCCTCACCTCCTCTGCACCTCCTGAGCAGGCCTCACCTCCTCTGCACCCCTGGGAAGGCCTCTCCTCCTCTGCACTCCTGGACAGGCTCCCCCCCTCTTCTCCCCCTGGACAGGCCTCTCCTTCTCTGCAACCCTCTCCTCCTCTGCACCCCCATGGACAGGCCTCTCCTCCTCTGTACCCCTGGACAGGCCTCTCCTCCTCTGCACCCCTGGACAGGCCTCTCCTCCTCCTCACCCCTGGACAGGCCTCTCCTCCTCTGCACTCCTGGACAGACCTCACCTCCTCTGCACCCCTGGGCAGGCCTCTCCTCCTCTGCACTCCTGGACAGGTTCCCCCCCTCTTCTCCCCCTGGACAGGCCTCTCCTTCTCTGCACCCCTCTCCTCCTCTGCACCCCCATGGACAGGCCTCTCCTCCTCTGTACCCCTGGACAGGCCTCTCCTCCTCTGCACCCCTGGACAGGCCTCTACTCCTCCTCACCCCTGGACAGGCCTCTCCTCCTCTGCACTCCTGGACAGGCCTCACCTCCTCTGCACCCCTGGACAGCCCTCTCCTCCTCTGCACCCCAGGACAGGCCTTACCTCCTCTGCTCCCCCTGGACAGGCCACTCCTCCTCTGCACCCCTGGACAGGCCTCACCTCCTCTGCCCCTTCCCTGCACAGGCCTCTCCTCTGCATCCCTGGACAGGCCTCTTCTCCTCTGCACCCCCATGGACAGGCCTCTCCTCCTCTGTACCCCTCTGCACCCCCATGGACAGGCCTCTCCTCCTCTGTATCCCTGGACAGGCCTCTCCTCCTCTGCACCCCTGGACAGGCGTCTCCTCCTCTGACCCCTGGACAGGCCTCTCCTCCTCTGCACCCCTGGACAGGCATCTCCTCCTCTGGACAGCCCTCTCCTCCTCTGCACCCCTAGACAGGCCTCTCCTCCTATGCCCCCTGGACAGGCCTCCCCTCCTATGCCCCCTGGACAGGCCTCACCTCCTCTGCACCCCTGGACAGGCCTCTCCTCCTCTGCACCCCTGGACAGGCCTCACCTCCTTCGCACCCTTGGACAGGCTTCACCTCCTCTGCACCCCTGGACAGGCCTCTCCTCCTCTGCACCCCTGGACAGGCCTCTCCTCCTATGCCCCCCCTGGACAGGCCTCTCCTCCGCTCCACCCCTGGACAGGCCTCACCTCCTCTGCACCTCTGGACCGGCCTCTCCTCCTCTGCCCCTCCTCTGGACAGGCCTCTCCTCCTCTACCCCTCCTCTCCTCCTCTGCACCCCTGGACAGGCCTCACCTCCTCTGCACCTCTGGACAGGCCTCACTTCATCCGCACCCCTGGACAGGCCTCTCCTCCTCTGCACCCCTGGACAGGCCTCACCTCCTTCGCACCCTTGGACAGGCTTCCCCTCCTCTGCACCCCAGGACAGGCCTCTCCTCCTCTGCTCCCCTAGAGAGGCCTCACCTTCTCTGCACCCCAGGACAGGCATCTGCTTCTCTGCTCCCCTAGAGAGGCCTCACCTCCTCTGAACCTCTGGACAGGCCTCACCTCCTCTGCACCCCTGGACAGGCCTCTCCTCCTCTGCACCCCTGGACAGGCCTCACCTCCTCTGCACACCTGGACAGGCCTCACCTCCTCTGCATAGCTGGACAGGCCTCACCTCCTCTGATCCCCTGGACAGGCCTCTCGGTGAAGGATTTTAATTAAGGACAAAGGAGCCCAGAGTTTATTCCACCCCATACAGCGCCTCTGACTCCACCCTGAGCCTTGGGGCGCTATGCACAGGCCCTGAAGAGAGACACTGTTCCCCTGGACAGGCCTCACCTCCTCTCCAACCCCCGGGACAGGTCTCACCTCCTCTGCAGCCCTAGATATGCCTCACCTCCACTGCACCCCTGGATAGGCCTCACCGCCTCTGCACCCCTAGACAGGCCTCTCCTCCTCTGCACCTATGGACAGGCCTCTCCTCCTCTGACCCTTGGACATGCCTCACCGCCTCTGCACCCCGTGGACAGGCCTCACCTCCTCTGCACCCCCTGGACAGGCCTCACCTCCTCTGCACCCCCTGGACAGGCCTCACCTCCTCTGCACCCCTGGACAGGCCTCTCCTCCTCTGCACCCTAGGACAGGCCTTACCTCCTCTGCTCCCCCTGGACAGGCCACTCCTCCTCTGCACCCCTGGACAGGCCTCACCTCCTCTGCCCTTTCCCTGGACAGGCCACTACTCTGTACCCCTGGACAGGCCTCTCCTCATCTGCACCCCTGGACAGGCCTCTCCTCCTCTGCACTCCTGGACAGGCCTCACCTCTTCTGCACCCCTGGACAGGCCTCTCCTCCTCTGCACCCCAGGACAGGCCTTACCTCCTCTGCTCCCCCTGGACAGGCCACTCCTCCTCTGCACCCCTGGACAGGCCTCACCTCCTCTGCCCCTTACCCGGACAGGCGTCTCCTCTGCATCCCTGGACATGCCTCTCCTCCTCTGAACCCCTCTCCTCCTCTGCACCCCCATGGACAGGCCCCTCCTCCTCTGTACCCCTCTGCACCCATGGACAGGCCTTTCCTCCTCTGTACCCCTGGACAGGCCTTCCCTCCTCCGCACCCCTGGACAGGCATCTCCTCCTCTGGCCCCTGGACAGGCCTCACCTCCTCTGCACCCCTGGACAGGCCTTTCCTCCTCTGGACAGCCCTCTCCTCCTCTGCACCCCTGGACAGGCCTCTCCTCCTATGCCCCCCTGGACAGGCCTCACCTCCTCGGCACCCCTGGACAGGCCTCTCCTCCTCTGCACCCCTGGACAGGCCTCACCTCCTTCGCACCCTTGGACAGGCTTCACCTCCTCTGCACCCTTGGACAGGCCTCTCCTCCTATGCACCCCTAGACAGGCCTCTCCTCCTCTCCACCCCTGGACAGGCCTCACCTCCTCTGCACCTCTGGCAAGGCCTCTCCTCCTCTGCCCCTCCTCTGGACAGACCTCTCCTCCTCTGGACAGGCCTCTCCTCCTCTGCACCCTTGGACATGCCTCACCTCCTTTGCACCTCTGGACAGGCCTCACCTCATCTGCAACCCTGGACAGGCCTCACCTCCTCTGCACCCCTGGACAGGCCTCACCTCCTATGCACCCCTGGACAGGCCTCACCTCCTCAGTACCCCTGGATAGGTCTCACCTCCTCTGCACCCCTGGAATGGTGTCTCCTCCTGTGCCCCCCTGGACAGGCCTCCCCTCGTCTGCCCTCTGGACCGGCCTCTCCTCCTCTGCACCCCTGGACAGGCCTCACTTCCTCTGCCCCCTGGACAGGCCTCACCTCCGCTGCACTCTTGGACAGGAATTCCTCCTCTGCCCCTGGACAGGCCTTTCCTCCTCTCCTCCTCTGGACAGGCCTCTCCTCCTCTGCACCCCTGGACAGGCCTCACCTCCTTTGCCCCCTGGACAGGCCTCTCCTCCTCTTATCCCTGGACAGGCCTCTCCTCCTCTACACCTCTGGACAGGCCTCAATTCCTCTGCTCCTCCTCTGCACAGGCCTCTCCTCCTCTGCCCCACCTCTGGACAGGCAGCTCCTCCTCTGCCCCTCCTCTGGACAGGCCTCTCGGTGAAGGATTCTCATTAAGGAAAGAGGAGCCCAGAGTTCATTCCACCCCATCCAGCGCCTCTGACTCTGCCCTGAGCCTCGGGGCGCTATGCACAGGCCCCGAAGAGAGACACTGCTCCCCTGGACAGGCCTCTCCTCTTCTGGACAGGCCTCACCTCCTCTGCACCCCTGGAGAGGCCTCTCCTGCTCTGCACCTCCTCTGGACAGGCCTCTCCTCCTCGGCACCCCTGGATAGGCCTCTCCTCCTCTGCCCCTCCTCTGGACAGGCCTCTCCTCCTCCTCCTGTGGTAAATAAATAATTAATTACCGGTACTATTTTTTAATACAATCAATAAAACAGATAGCTCAATAAATAAGAGTCAGGATTCGAGGTATCTTGAGTCTACAGGCTTTAATCAGGCATAAAGGACAGGAACAGGACAGCCTGTACGGGAATAGAATGAAGGCAGCTGCCGGGGGCAGGATCTGGGAATGATGGGAGCATAAGGGTAACTTTTTGTAACAGTCCACAGTATATATATTAAAACAATTGCATTACATTCAATACAGTAGGCGTAGCAGTAGGCGTGACTCGTAGCAGTCGCGAAAGATAAGGGCAAAATGATGTAACAAGAAGGCGTGTACAGGGCGTATACATAGACATGTGATGTAAACGTAACAGAAATGTCATAAACGGGGCGGAAACATGGAGGGGGCTACCTGAGCAGCTGGGACCTCTAACCTAGTGGTGCGCGCAAACGGGCAATGACGTGTTACCAGGGAGAACTGGGGGCTATGACTTCTGCGCTAGAAGAGGAGACTAAAGTCTGGAGTGTCAGAGCGACATGTACCTAAGGCATATCTGGTATCTGGTGTTTGGAGTACATATTGATAGAATCCAAAAGTTATCAGGGCAAAGGCTACTAGACACTAAGACTGATGCGTGCATAATTCTACATGTGTTGCGTGTGCTAGGAATATTCTATGAATATTAATACAGTATTTCTCTTAAATGGAGACATAAAGGCTAGACCATGACGGAAACTATTGATGCGATTCAGTAGCTTAGGAATGCAGAGAAGGAGGGCTGGACTGATAACTAGAAACATAACATACTCTTGGCAGACTGGGAGGCAGAGCAAGGCCGGGCCGGGCACTGCGAGGCATGAAGTAAGCGAAGGGTCAGGGATGCAGGTGGGGGCTGTATCGCTCCTCGGAGAGGGTTCAGGAGACAGGAGCTGAATCTGGTGTCCGGGCCCTTTTGAGGCCTAGAAACGGGGACAATTCAATGAATTAACGTGCACACTGTGAAATGTGGCAACGTAGGTTTACATAAGCCTAATATTCGTTGTTTTCACGAGAACTGGAAACTGGCATACTAGAGATGGACACAACTGTAATTGCGTCTTTAATCGATCAGAGGGGAATACATGCATATCGATCATACACATATAACATAAGATGGGGAACACGTAGGCACATACAACATGGCAAAATTTACTTTTCCACATTCCCTCCTTGTGCCCTACGTTTCCATCAGGAAACATCAATATTCATGATACCATCTATCATTTCATATAGCATCATCTGCTCGTCTCGAATTGTCTTGGAACGGGATTTGGGACTAGGAATACAAGAGGTAGCACACATGCCGCAAATCGCAGGGCCACATTGTATACAGAGGCAGCAACTGAATATGATCATTACTGCAATACCTAGGAATGACAATACTTTCCATCCCCAGGCGGATATGATACTCCAGAGCCAACCGGACCATGTCCAGGTGCCTGGATTCTGGTGTAACTGATGGGCAATTTTATGAAGTCTGGTTATAGCTGAATAAACAGACGGCGCGTTATTAGGAATGAAAATGCAGCAACTAGATCCGATGACTCTACATGCTCCTCCTCTATCGGCCAGTATGACGTCAAGAACGAGACGATTTTGGAGCACGACAAATCTCATAGCAGATTGCTCTTCAGTTAAGTTACCTAGAGCAGAAGTAGTCTCATTCACTACTGCTTCAAGGGTTCTGGTTAGTCTACGTATTAACTTACTATTCTGGACAGGTCCTATAAAGAAGAAGAAACCTTTATTGAAGTCTTGATACTGTTCTAGAGTAGTTTCAGTTTGATCGACAATTGGGGACTCGATCTCCCTTCTATGTCTGACGTGTACTAGATGTGTGTTTCTGTGATAATCGGATGGGGCTAGAAAAACTGGTGGCAGTAGGAAGGCAATGTAACATGTTCCATCCCAATCGAGGGGCAGACGAACATATGCGGTCTGACCACAAACAAAATAAGAATGACGTGAGGCTTTGAAAATAGATTTCCCACTGTCACTATACTCGACAGTAGTAGTACCATCACTATGTCCTACATGTGCGGAAGCATTCTTTTTGACATATAATTCGCCTTTGACTGGTAGTACTGAAATAGCAGGCAAATCTGGAGTAGTATCAGACTGAACATTCAGGACCATGAAATTCGAGGAATAATTACCTAAATCATATATTTCATTTTCTAGATCTAACCCTGTTCTATGGGAGAGACCTTGCTTGTCTGGAAAACATGTTCTATTCAGAAGGGACATATCATTGGAGGATGGCGTTAAAGTGGACCATGCTCCACACGAACCATTATGTGAAAACGGATAAGGAAAGAGTGGCAGAACTCCCTTCGGTGTCTGGAAAGGGGGGAGTCGACCACACACCCAACAATTAGTGGCATTGCTGGTCTGGTGTGAATAGTGCAACATTCGAATGAATGTATTATTACGCATAGCAAGATGATAGGATAGTTCGTGAGGAGGCAGATCACTAAATGTGTGCTCTACTGTAGCATTAGAAAACATATGTACATGTGAAATTGGAAAACATAAATGTAAAGCATAACTTGTGCAGGTAACCATAAGACTCAAAAATAACAAGAAAAATAGAACAATAATTCATCTTTTAGAGTTTTGACTAACTCTCTCACTGTGGGGGTCTATCTCATACATGTCAGGAACCTGTCTAACCGTTTCACCCGAGAGGGACTTAGACAATTAAACTGGCTGACTTATTTTACTAGACCGGAGTTTCTCTTTATACTCCTGCTGCGGAGTTTTCTCTAATAGAGGAACTTTGAGTTCAGAGTCTGTTTTTAGGCAGTCTTTAGGAATAAGGCAGTCCTTAGCAAAAGTCTTTTCTCGTAATCCATGGAATTTTTTGATATGGCTCAGGTGGACCCACCCCTTCCTGCCTTCAAGTTTGACGGCGGTCCTTGTTGTTAGCAACACCATTCGAGGCTTCTTCCACCGGGGCTCCAGCGGACTTGAACGATCAAAATTTCGGATCAATACGTGTTCACCGGGAACGACTTCATGCGGTTTCACCTCGGTGTTGTCTGGAAATGCGGCGGCAACCTGTGAACGACAAGAGTGTAGGGCAGACATCAAGGAAGCTAGGTAATCTGTCAGCATATTACTGGAAACATCTGTAATACTGCGGGGTCTAGGTGTACCCTACATGTTTGGGGGGCGGCCGAATACGACCTCATACGGGGACAGACCTGATCTGGAATGTGCAACCATCCTCATATAAAATAAAGCAACTGGCAGGGCAACTAGCCAGTCTACACCTTTTTCTCTACATACTTTTGCAATGCGGATTTTCAAAGTCTGATTATGTCTCTCTACGAGACCGGCTGCTTCAGGATGGCGCACACAATGGAACTTCCACTGGTACCCTAACAGAAGGGAAACATGTTTCATGAGCTCAGATGAGAATGGCTGGCCGTTATCTGAATACACGACCCTAGGGAGTCCATAGCGGGGAAAGAACTCACGAACCAACTGCCTGGCAGTGGTCGCGGCTGTGTAATCTGGAACTGGATATGCTTCTGTCCACCTGGACAAAGCGCATACAACTACGAGGACATACTTGAAACCTCGACATCGCTCCATCTGAATATAATCCATCTGGAGGACTTCAAAAGGGTGGTCAGGAGGTTGGAATCCACCTTGTTCCACCGGGACACTTTTACCTGGATTGAACTGACAACATATCATACAGGTACGGACTTTCTGCTTGGCTGCAGCTCGTAAGTGCTTGTTGAACCAAAGGTTCTGAATACTGTCTAACATAGCTTTTTCTCCTAGATGTGCTGGACTATGTGCGGTATTAATAATGACTTGAACCATAGAGTCGGGGAGAAACCATGTGGCTTTTCCCTTCGTCAACCATCCTTGATCTGTCTGGACCCCTCCTTGTTCGGACCATTTCTTGATTTCTTCGGGGGTAGCGTGTAACTGTATGTCTATGACATCTTGTGTAGGGTCCTTGACTGTCATACAAGTAGTCTGATCTGGAGTGAGTGTCTGTGTCGTGTTAACTGGAATGTCTGGGGTCTGCGCTGTAAGCTTGGCTGTTCGATCTGCTAGATCGTTACCTTGGGAAATGATGTCAGTAACTTTCGTATGTGCCTTGCACTTCATGATAGCGATAGCTGTCGGTAAATGTATTGCATCTAACAGAGCTTGAATGAGGAGACCATGCTGAATCTTGGTTCCATGAGAAGTCATGAAACCTCTCTCCTGCCAGAGCACTCCAAAGTCGTGTACGACTCCGAATGCGTAACGTGAATCTGTATATATGTTTACTTTCAGGTTCTTGGCACGTATGCAGGCTTGGGTCAGAGCGACTAGCTCTGCTGCTTGAGCAGACAGGGTGTCAATACGATGTGTTTCTATAACTTCGGTTTCAGTAGTCACTGCATACGCGGCTACTAGTTCTCCTGTACTTGTTCTCATACATGAACCATCCACATAAAGTGTCAGGTCGGGATTAGGTAATGCAATGTCTGTCAGGTCTTGTCTTGGCTTTGTCATAGTGTTAACAACTTCCACACAGTCATGTGTGGCAGGATTTGAAGTAACTGACGGTAACAGTGTAGCAGGATTTAGAATGTTGCAGCGTCTGATTTCTATGTGTGGCTGAAACAGTGTCAGTTCATAACCTGTTAAACATGCAATTGTCAAGTGCTGAATCTGTGTTCGGTTTAAAAGAACTTCCACGGAATGTGGAACTTGTACTGTCAGGGAGTGTCCTAATACTATGGAATCACTTTGTCTGATAGCTAGAGCTGTGGCTGCAACTGACTTGAGGCACGCAGGCAGAGCCTGGGCTACTGGATCTAATGTGCTCGAAAAATAAGCACAGGGCTTGTACTGTCCTGCTTGATCTTGTGTGAGAACAGATAATGCAGTACCATCACGTTCTGTGACAAAAAGTGTAAAAGGCTTACTGTAGTTCGGTGTTGCTAGAACAGGTGCTTGACATAAGGCTTTCTTTAATTCATTGAAAACAAGTGTATGTTCCTGGGTCCAAGGGAGGACAGTCGATACGGCTGCCTCCTGTGTCGTTAACTGTATCAGTGGCTTGGCTAGAAATGCATACTGAGGAATCCATTGTCTGCAGTAAGAAGTGAGGCCAATAAAAGCTCGTACCTCCTTCTGTGTCTTGGGCTGTGGAAGACTCGCTATTAACTGGATACGGTCTGGTGTCAACTGCCTACCCCACTTGGACAGTAAGTGTCCTAAGTAGACCACTTGCTGGACACAGAATTGTAATTTAGAAGGAGACACCTTGTGCCCCTGCTCGGCCAGAAAATACAGAACCGTGAGTGACGCTCGCTCGCAGTCACGTTCAGAACGGGCTGTGACCAGTAGATCATCGACATACTGGAGCAGGGCAGTGTCAGTTGGCATGTGAATATTGTCTAGTTGTCTCTTAAGTGCTTGACTGTAAATACTAGGACTTTCTGTGAAACCTTGAGGAGCTCGTGTGAATTTATAGCTCCTTCCATTTAAACAAAAACCGAAAAGGTACTGGCTGTCTGGATGAATGGGGACACTGAAAAATGCGTTCTTGAGATCAATAACAGTGAAGAATGTGGCTTCGGAATCAATGGCTGTCAATAGGGAAGAAATATCTGGGACTACTGGATACTGGGTTATGATACATTTATTAAGCTCTCGAAGGTCAATCACTAATCGATATACTGTAGGTGCATTTGGATCAGTACGTTTCAGGACTGGAATGATAGGAGAATTACATATATTGGAGTCAGTTTCTACAACCACTCCTTGAGCAATAAGTTCGTCAATAATTTTGGATAAGGCTGCTACAGCCTCAGGTGGCAATCTGTACTGTCTGATTCGTGGCAAAACTACACCTTGCTTGAGAGTCACACGATGGGGTGTGATATGCATACAACCTACATCAGTTGGACCTTGCGCCCATAAATGCTGTGGTACATTCAATAATCTTGGATCAAAATCACGTAATACATAATGACCTTTAAAGTCTCTCAAAAACAATCGGACCCCTTCTGGGGAGCAGCAAATTACTGCACCTAATTCTTTTAATGTCTTAATGCCTAACAAATTTTCTGGACATGATTTCGTGAGTAACAAATCAGTGGTTCGGGACAATGGACCAACTTCTAGAGTAACTGGTTTCGAAATTTCATTAACAATCGGCTTTCCTGAAAATCCAAGGGAAACATTTTTAGAGCCTGAGAGCGGAGCCCCTGGAACCTCGTCATGACTGATGGTAGTCCTACTTGCCCCTGTATCAATCAAAAACTTTCTGTCTTTCCCTAATACTTGACTGTGTACATAGGGACCCTCTTGATCTACAGGTATCTCGATGAGAGGCAAGCCTACCTCCCTCTCTAGGCTGTTTCATGAATACTGTTGATACTCTGGATACTCTGTCTGGGCATACTGGTACATCTGCTGTGTAACATGCTGTGTTGCAGCGATAGGCTGCGGTGCTGGAACTGTCTGTTGTGCATTCTGGGGTGGCTGAGAAGTCTGTGAAACTTGTTCTTGTCTAGGCGGACGTGGTCTTTCTTTAGTTTTACCAGTAGCTATGTTGTGTTTCAGAACTGCACACTCGTTTATAAAATGACCTGGCTTTTTACAGTAATATGTAAATGTAAATGTAGTATACTTGTAAAGCGCACAGCTGCCCCAGCAACGGAGCGTCCCGGCGCTGTATAACTCTGGGGAACCCGTCCTGGCTTTCCCTGTGGGATGGTCCCTTGCTGGGAGTCCCCAAGGTGGAGCCAGGCATCCCCGGAATTGGTGGGGCCGTTGTGGAGATTAGGCAAGCTAATGCCCAGAGTTGCCGAGTGGAACCCCTGATTAGAGTAAGCACCGAAGCGAGAATTATCGAGTCCGCTGACCAAGGTCCACGACCCTGCCGCGTCGGGAATTGAACCCTGGTCCCAGGCTGACTTCTGCTCTCAGGCCTGCCGCCTCTAACCAGTGAGCCACACTACTCCACTACAGTAATTGCAAGTCCCTTTAACGGGAGCTGCAGGATGACTGGCTTGATTCGGACCCCTCTTCTGACTATCTTGTGGAACTGATTGTGCAACTAATACTTTCATTTTCGTGTCTTTCATACGTCTCCTTTCGTGTTCTTGCTCTTCCCTGATTCTGTTCTGGTGATACTGGAGCATTTGTAACATCTGTGACGGAGTATTAGCTTGCCAACTACTTTCGACTTTCAATACTCGATTTTTAACTTGTGGACTTGAATGCTCGACCAGTTTGGTAACAAAAAGATGAGGGTACGATTCACTACTTGTTTTCAGACCACTGTTAATAATAAAACATTTTTCAAATCTAGAATAAAAATCACTAGTGTCTTCATCCTGTTTCTGTTTACAAGCTGAGATGGCATCCCAATCTTCCTTTTTCGTGGCTAGTAATCTTGGCAAAACCTGTATCAATAACTCGGGCAATTCTTTAACTTTACCCCAAAGACCGGTACCTGGTACTCGTGAATTATCTTCAGCTTCTAGAGCTGTCCAATCTATCTTTTTCTCTCCCACCTCCCATTCTTTTTCCTTGAGTTTTTCATATACCCCTGCGGGCAACAGGACCTTTAACATTTTAATGATATCAGGATACGTGTATTCTCCCATACGGAGCATGTCTTTTAATTCTCGATGGAACCCTGCTGGATCTTTGTCGTGACAGGGAATTAACTTTTTCATCTCTAAGAGTTCCATCTTTGTGATAGGGGTGTAAACAAATACTAGTTCTAGCTCACCACCCGCTGTCCTAACTGGGTGTACTTCTTGTAACGGATGCTGTCTATCTATGTAGAATGATTTACTTTCTGGAGGTGAGACATGAACAAAATGCGGATTCAGAAACGTTCGATATTTGTGGCGCTGTTCTAGAATGATACTAATTAAATCAGTACCTAGACCTCTCCATCTATACTGGAGTAACTCGTTCAGAACATCATGTAATGGACCTGGATCAGAATGCTGTCCCTCATACAGTGTAATGAGGTGCTGGATCATATACATACCCACCAGTCGCTGCTCGGCTGGGGGCAGTTTCAGAAACATTTGTGCCACTATTTCGTCTGGAAAAGTGGTAGAGTCAGTAGTCCATCGGACTGCTGATCGGGCTAGTTCTTGTTCATGCATGGTACTAAGTTCACTATAACCGATTCGTGATTTCAGAATGTGATCGGTACCTTGAAATACTTGCTCAAGAGAACCTTGTTCTGATGCTGGAGAAGGGAAAACTTTCTTGTGTTCTAGGCGTGAATGTCGGTCGGGAAGTCTAGTTCTACCTACATACGCTATTCTGGAGGGATTCTCGTCGTCTGCCTCTTCAGTATCAGAGACGTCTTCTTTCTCGGTTACTTGTGCTGCTTCTCGTTTCTCGTGTAACTTTATTATTTCCCTACGGATTTTCTTGTACATACTCTCTATACAGTTCTGTGTCTTGTGTCTTCCCTCGGCTATATGGTCACTCCACCTGGTCAGTACTTTCATTTCTTCCGGATCTTTATCCGGATAATCTTGTTCCCTTATTAAACAATTAATTAGAAACTTTAAAAGCATGAGCTGAATCTCGACTTTTCTTTGGACCATGGCGTCGCCAATACTTTCTGGATCTGCTCCTGTACGGATAAAACGATATATTCTGTCTAGATATCCTTTCATATTCGGCAGGGTGTCCAAATATTCGGTCACCCGTCTTACACGCAATGAATACAGGACCATATCATCATCGCCTGAAACTGGATCATAACGGCATTCGGTAAGGGCTCGCTTGATATCTGCAACTGACTGAAGTTTGGGCGAACGCTGTAACGCTCGTTCATGTAGCTCGAGTAGCGTTATACGTCTGGGTTGAGGCGGGGTTCCAGGAGGACTTCCCCCCACGGCTCCTAGACTAGAATCGTCGACGGGTATTGTACGTGCTGGGAGAGTGACTGATGTAGCGGGTACATGTACTGTAGGCTGGACCGGGGGTACCGTAACAGGTGCTGTAACGGGTGCCCCGGTGACTGGAGGAACAGGAATTACATTATTTACAGGAGCTGGCGGAACAGGATTTGCATATTCTGGGACTGTATCGTCCAAATAGGACGAGAGAAAAATATCAGCTGCGGTCGGTTTGTGACGTAGCTTGATCGGAACTAATGGCGGCGGAAAATTACATGGTGCTTCCGGGGTTGCTTTTGGCAAGCCCTCGGCAAGAAGAGGATACATACCCTTAATAAGGGCATTTCTCTGTCTGTCTGACTGTTCTGCTTTAACTCGTTCACCTACTTCAATTAATTCCCTTTCTTGGGCTCTTTCTGAGGATTCCTTACTTAATTCTGTTTTTCTGATTTCTTTTTCGGTTCTTCTATGAGATTCTTTGCGCCATAACTCGATGGCATCTTTCTGGGACTGTCTGGCTTTCTTTTTCCATAATACTTCTTCTACTCGCATGATGCACTCAGCATCCCACGTACCTGATACGGGCCATCTATATTTCTCTTCTAATTCCTTGGTGTAATCCACCCATAAGCCTAGATATAATATGGCACTTAAGCCATGCTTATGATACATAAAATGACCTGGACTGTCCCTAGGCGGGACAGGAACTGCTTCCTCGAGCAATCCTTTTCTGGTTTTTAACTGACGTAACTTTGAGAATAGAGGCATTGTCTAGGCTGGAATCTGGACACAATACAATACACGATAAACACAATAATAACTGGAAAAACAAATCACTCATACCACAACATTGAAAACACATGGAATAACATTTAAAATAACAGTTCGGACAGAATATTACCTGGAATACTTGAGAACGGAACACATGAATTTCTCGAGAACAGAACTTACTAGAATGACTAGATGCACTGCTAAAACAGCACGAAACTTACCGGTCCCATAAAGAGACACGTCAGGACCCGCGTCCACCTAGGTGAACACTTCGTGTTGGATCTGCGTACCCAAACCCACGGACCAGAGACAAATTAAATTGACCCTGTCTAGATACTACCCCAGCAACGGTACTCACCGGGCAGCAAGAACGGAAGGCCTCGGACTGGACTGGACTGCTACGACGACGGACTACGAACTTCGGACTTCAGTTACAGGTGGGCCTCCGGATACCTCGGACCTTGGACTCTCGGCTTGGGCTCTGGTCGGGACTCGCCGCGTTCCTCACCGCCTCGTCTGGATGCTGGACCGCAACCTCCGTCTCCTCCGTGGGCCTGAGGGATACTTGAAGCAGAAATATCTGCACGTGCACGGTATGGTTCCGTCACGGCTGCAGAGGATCAGGGGGCCTGCGTGGCTTCGCCGGCGCGTGGGGAAAGGGCAAGTCCCTATTCAGGCGCCATTATGTGGTAAATAAATAATTAATTACCGGTACTATTTTTTAATACAATCAATAAAACAGATAGCTCAATAAATAAGAGCCAGGATTCGAGGTATCTTGAGTCTACAGGCTTTAATCAGGCATAAAGGACAGGAACAGGACAGCCTGTATGGGAATAGAATGAAGGCAGCTGCCGGGGGCAGGATCTGGGAATGATGGGAGCATAAGGGTAACTTTTTGTAACAGTCCACAGTATATGTATTAAAACAATTGCATTACATTCAATACAGTAGGCGTAGCAGTAGGCGTGACTCGTAGCAGTCGCGAAAGATAAGGGCAAAATGATGTAACAAGAAGGCGTGTACAGGGCGTATACATAGACATGTGATGTAAACGTAACAGAAATGTCATAAACGGGGCAGAAACATGGAGGGGGCTACCTGAGCAGCTGGGACCTCTAACCTAGTGGTGCGCGCAAACGGGCAATGACGTGTTACCAGGGAGAACTGGGGGCTATGACTTCTGCGCTAGAAGAGGAGACTAAAGTCTGGAGTGTCAGAGCGACATGTACCTAAGGCATATCTGGTATCTGGTGTTTGGAGTACATATTGATAGAATCCAAAAGTTATCAGGGCAAAGGCTACTAGACACTAAGACTGATGCGTGCATAATTCTACATGTGTTGCGTGTGCTAGGAATATTCTATGAATATTAATACAGTATTTCTCTTACATGGAGACATAAAGGCTAGACCATGATGGAAACTATTGATGCGATTCAGTAGCTTAGGAATGCAGAGAAGGAGGGCTGGACTGATAACTAGAAACATAACATACTCTTGGCAGACTGGGAGGCAGAGCCAGGCCGGGCCGGGCACTGCGAGGCATGAAGTAAGCTAAGGGTCAGGGATGCAGGTGGGGGCTGTATCGCTCCTCGGAGAGGGTTCAGGAGACAGGAGCTGAATCTGGTGTCCGGGCCCTTTTGAGGCCTAGAAACGGGGACAATTCAATGAATTAACGTGCACACTGTGAAATGTGGCAACGTAGGTTTACATAAGCCTAATATTCGTTGTTTTCACGAGAACTGGAAACTGGCATACTAGAGATGGACACAACTGTAATTGCGTCTTTAATCGATCAGAGGGGAATACATGCATATCGATCATGCACATATAACATAAGATGGGGAACACGTAGGCACATACAACATGGCAAAATTTACTTTTCCACACTCCCCTCCTCTGGACAGGCCTCTCGGCGAAGGATTTTCATTCAGGACAGAGGAGACCAGAGTTCATTCCCAGTCCTCCTGCGACTCTGACTCTGCCCTGAGCCTCGGGGCGCTTTGCACAGGCCCCGAAGAGAGACACAGCTCCCCTGGACCTGCCCAGAGGCGCCCCTCGGGGGCAGGACTGTGGCTTGGACCGAGGCGCTTTAATCTCACACCCCAGACTCGAGGCGCTACACACGATGCACATGTGCATCTGACCTCCTAATGAGAGAAATGAGGGAAATGTCCTGATCCATTTCCATCTTTCAGCCCCTTTAATGTATGGAATAGCGTCACTTGACAAGGTGAATCTATACTCTATAATCATTTTGCATTTTTCACCCCACCCCTCCCCCACGCAGACAGGAGTAAGAGTTAATACATCACATTCTTCCCAAAGTTCTTTACAATATTTCATGTAAGGCAATAAACTGCTTCCATCTCAAATTTACAATAGAATTTACTAAAAAAGACTAAAATAATCCCGGAAAAGAAGATTTATCCTAATGTGATTTGTGCAGATTCAATAAAGTGCAAATTCTTACTTCACCTTCAATCTCCACTTTGAGTTTGAATCCAGACACGTGGAGGGTCCCAGATTTTCATACCTTTATTACGCTGATTCCTCCCGTTTCACCTATATATGGCTGTTTCTAGACATTGCTAACCACCTACCAAGCCATTGTTGAACAGTCAGAGCATTAGCATCCACCCAGGCAGTCGCAATACACATTCGTAAAACCGCCATAGGAATAAAAATCAGTTCATGCCCTGCCCTACGCCGATTAGTCTCAAAAGTCCCGAGCAGGATTACACACTCAGGGGCTGATTCTGATGCGGGTTGGAAATGCTTCCCGACTGAATCGGGTTGGAAATGGTTTCCGACCCACTCAGATCGGGAAAGTCCGACCGACCAAGTACGATGCATCCAAATGCTTCCAGATACGATTTGATTGGACTCCTATTGACTTCAATGGGAGCACATGTACCTAACCGGTTAATAATTGGGCACTGGGTCGCTCCCGATACTTTTTGGAAGGAGCAAATGCCATTAGGAGGCCTTCCTAACCGCATCAGAATCAGGCCCTGGGTGGGAATGCTTTCCATCCCGCATCAGAATCAGCCCCTATGTGTTATTTCAATTTTTAACACTTCTGATAAAAACTTTATGATATCTTTATTACATTTCTGCAAAACCTGACATGATGCAAAAATATGAATACTCTCTGCATTACAGACTGCACAGCGAGGACAACATGTTCCCTTCCCTCAACCCCATTTCGAGATTTTGTCAGGTGTATCATACAAAAAGAAACACATTTTATAAAACTGTGCCGGTAACCTAGCAGATATCAAAACCGAATGCAATAACTCATGAGCATAAAAAATGTCTCGTCTGACACTGCTACCATCACCTGCCATTTTTTTTAGACTTGTCCATATCATCTGGGAGGGCCGCTTACTTTATTTTGGGTTATCCTTTCAATAATTTAAACTTTCCCAAATTTAGCCTGTCCCCCTCCTTTCCATTCAAGAAGATCTCTAATTTGAAGAAATTTAAATAAATCCCGCCAATTCAAAGTAAAATCTTCTTTCAGTTCTTCGAAGGATCGAAGACCAATGGGGGAAAAGAAACAGCCAATTCTATTTATTCCCGCTCTCTTGCACTTTCCCGTTCAAGTGCCTCTAAATACTTCTGGGAGAGTAAAATTATTATGTAAGGTTGTGCGGAATGATAATCTACCAATTCCACAAGCTCTCCGTATGGTACTCCATGCTTTAAAAACACTAAAGTGGGTCTTGAACCGGACTGTCTTGAAGTAGCTGTCATGCAACTGATGCCACCGACAGCCACTGGTTTCTTTCCCTAATGTAAGTTCAAAGGGGGAGGGGATCTTTACTGTCTGCCCATTGTCCATCATCATTCTTTAGCTCACTCCGCCACCCCAGTTCAGACATGGCTATATGCAAATCAGTCTGACCCTGTGCCTCATGGGAACAGTCCAGCCCCAACTGCCAAGCCATGTCTTCCCTGGACCGGAAGCAAGCATCCTCTGACCGGTTTCTGGCTAATCAGCCATCATCAGCCAGGATAGCTTGAATCCAGTGGCAAAGTGAGCAAGGGACCCACATCTGGACATACCCTGCCAACTTGCGGCCAACAAAGCGATACCAAAGGGGATGATGGACGGAGTGTTGAACATTGCAAGCACTCACCCCCAGTCAACTGATCTGGGTTTAATCCATCATCATTCTTTAGCTCACTCCGCCACCCCGGTTCAGACATGGCCATATGCCCTGAAGGCATGCCAAAGGCAAGCCAGTCTGCGCCCATCCATGCATGGACGATGCCCAGTGACAGGAACCCTGGTCCCTCCACTCTCACTACTACCTACTTCGACCCTCTGCACCCTGAATCCCAGCCACCCTTCCACATGCTGGTGCCTCACTGCCCCACACAACACCGAGGGAGCGTTCTCTTGCGCTTCCTGCAAGTTTCCATACACTTACCCACACCCAACACTCACCGCATCTGCACCAGCAGCACCCAAATCCCCACTCTCTCGCACACACAGTCCTGCAACGAGTCACACAACACTCCGCACTGACAAGCATGCTAATTAACATGCGCTCACTCACCAACCAAGCCACAGAGATCTGGGAGCTACTGCACAACGACACCCTGACCTACTTTTGCTCACGGAAACCTGGCTGAACCCTGCATCAGCACCTGGTATCACAACAGCCACGCCCCCCCCAGGTGTAAGATCACCAGGCAAGACAGACTTCACAAGCTCAGAGGCGGAATCACCATCAATCACAAGGACTCCATTAGCGACACCACCTCCAAAGACACAACATCACAGCCAACTTCACCCTAAGCGGCATTTTCATCTGCCGACCACCAGGACCGCACACAAACTACGCTGGCTCCATAATGGACATTGTCACACCACTAGCCCTGGACACTAGCAATTACATCCAACTCGGAGCCGTGAAGTTCTATCTAGAAGGCCACGCCAACTCCAACTAAAAATAAGACTTTGCAAGAGTAAAGGAACCAAACTAAGTCACTGGACACCTCCTGAATCCTATTTTCACCACCTTTGACAACATCAGATTCTAGGAGCCCTCACCAGTCTCCTGGACAGACCAAGCCCTCATCAAGTTCAGCATCCTGGTCTAACACACACACAACCACCAGACCAGCCCGCAAAAACAAGAACAGCCTCACCGACAAGGACTGGAACACTGCTCTCAACACCCCCTGGCCTGAACACAGCAACCAGCCTCCCCAAAGCCATGAAGAATTTCAACCATTGGATCACCTCCTGCGCCGACTCCCTTGCTCCCTCCAGAACTGCAATATAACAAGATCTAGACTGCAAGCTAGTTGGTACACAGGGGAACCAGACTGATGAAACGTCACTGCAAACAACTAGAGCGCAAATGAAGAATTAGTCAGGAAAATAAAGAGAGGAGCATGTTCAAATGCGCCCTGAGACCCTTCCACCAAATGATCCAGACCACAAAACGGGCCACTCTGACAGACTATATTGATGGTACCACCAACAGACGTAATCAAATCTTCACAATTGTGAAGGATTTCACCTCACCATCAGCCGCCTCCAACTCGATCACCCCCTCGCAGGACCGCTCTCAATTCTTCAGCCACAAAATCACTGCCATTTACAGCAGCTTTAACCTCCTGCCGGACCGGACAGGCCCAGTCCAACACTTCCCGATGTTATCCAAAGAACCAAAGCCAATACAATGGTCTGCCACCACCATGAAGTTCATCCTCTCAGGAGGCCCATCGGACCCCTGCCCCAGCAAGCATACTCCAGAGCACTGCAACACATCAGCACTATGCTCACAATCATTCCACCTTTTCTACAAGCTTAAGAATCCCGGTGGTGAGCACTCTAGGACCCGTACTCAGGCGAAGGACAACTATCTTGTGGAAAAGCCCACTAGCTTGCAAAGACCACCAAATGGCGGCCCTGTTGCAAACTCCCCTATGTTAAGTAATCTCTGCCTGGAATAGGCTCTGCATGTATGCAATCAGTATTGCCCGTGATAATTCTGTGATTTAATATGGGACTAATATTGCCAATTATTAAGTTCCAGAGAACGACCGTGCAACTGCACTGCAATTCCCAAAAGCAGCGATTGCTGACCATGCTGGGTGTGGTTAGTGTATAAAAGGGGCCGGTTCAGAACCGCGTGATTACTATTCCAGGAAATGATCGAAGTAACCCCTTCTTTCCTGAGCTCCTGCGATAAACTGGATCACTCAGTTTTGTTGACGGAATTTGTTTGCCAACGTTTCTTCAGCTGAGCACTTTGGTGGTGAGTACGCTCGCCCTGCCACACTTCCGGCCTCCACTTGGGAGAGAGTGAAACCCCTGGTAGGGGCTGAGTCCGGCCTCCACTCGGAAGAGAGTGAAAGCCCTGGAAAGGCCTGAGTCCGGCCTCCAATTGGGAGAGAGTGAAACCACTGGTAAGGGCTGAGTCGGCCGAACTTTTTAGCATTGCAAGCCTCATCATAGTTGTGGTTCTAACTCAAAGGAATAGACTAAATGTAACCTGATTTCTTGTCCTACCAGTAAAGACCATTATTAGCTGAAACAATTCCAGGGAAGGCAGCTCCATAGAGACAAACCCGTTTGGCTGAAGAATAAAGAACATGATTCATGAATATTATTATTCAGTTCATATAACTATCTTTCGCAGCCAGATGACTTAACCTGGGGCGTTGAACTATTGAAGGTGGGAGAGAAAGGTTTAATGAAACTCTTCAGGTATTGTATCCTTGTAGCAGTGTCTAGAATCGGGTGTAGCTAAGGTGTTAAAAGGTTAGCGTTGAACAAGTGGCTTCACCTGATCACCTTTATCTTGTAGCCTAATTTTAAGAGAGCCGGTATAGAAACAGAAACCCTCTAAAAAGCAGAATAGAGAGAGAGAGAGTTCTAAGTTCACCAAACAGGGTAAAAAAAACTAATCCTTTAAAAGCGGGGGAAGTTTTCCGGGGAACTCAAAACTTAGGTTCCATCTGAATATTATGTATGCTTTCTTTTTGAAATCTCGCTCCTCGCAGTTCCTATCCCCTAAGCCCCTTTCCCTTGCCTGGCCACTCCAATACTCTGTGCTAATACAGCATTCAGAGTTGGTGGTGCCTGGGGGTGGATCTCTCAATGTTACTATAGACCCCAAGGAAGAACTGATTGAGAGAAAGACACCACTGTCCTCCCACTGCTGAAGAAACCCCTCAAACCCTTAAACGCTCGCCAAGCACAGGCCGATCTCCCTGCTACCATTCCCGGTTTACATCCTAGAGAAAATGGTCAACAGACACTTTGTAGAATACCTCAAGGACCACCAGCTCCTCAAAACCACTCAGTCTGGTTTGAGCCCCAACCACAGCTTGGAAACTCTCCACATCCCAGCCATGGATGACATCTGCATGACTCTGGACGCAAGAGACATGGTGATCTCATTCTCCTGGCCCTCTCTGTAGAGTTTGAGACAGTCTCACACCCCATCATTTTCCAACGCCTCCAGGAGATCAGAATCCAACGAGACGCACTCCGATGGATCTGCTTCTTCCTGACTTGAAGAACAAAGTCAGTCATCCTGTCACCGTACACGTTGCATGCCGGTGACCATGTCTGCTGAGTTCCACGCAGATCTTCCCGGAGACCGACCCTCTTCAATGCATTCATGATCCCTTTAGCTAGAATCATCCACTCTCATAACTTCAAAGTCCTCTCCTATCCTGACACACAACTGTCTCTTATGGCCAAGACGCCCAGTACCCAGATGAAGTGTTATTCCTGTTTGACTGGAATTGCCCACTGGATGAAGATCAACTGTCTAAAATACTGACGGACTTAAACCATGATCTTCGGGAAAAGAACGTCAGCGTGGGACTCCACCTGGTGGCTAATAAAGATAGGACAACCATCTACCCTCACCACCCATGCCAAGAATCCCAGGATCGTCATAAACAGCAAACCTTGACCCGCCCGGTCAACGCAATCGCCTCCAAATGCTTCAACTCCCTCCACATCCTCTGCAAGAACTTAAAGTGGATCCTCACAGAATGCAGAAAGACCGTCACCCATGCACTCATAACGAGCAGACTGGACTACGGCAACACCCTCGATGCCGGAATCAACAAAACCCTGCTACACAAACTCCAGACCAACCAGAACACCTCAGCCAGACTCGTCCTCTGAATCATATTCTAGTATGGGGACCTTCAAATTTAGAGATGTACAAACAGTTTTGTAAATTGGCCATTGTGACAGAAATTCACAGATGAAAATGTTGTCACAAATGGCATTTTTGTCCTACTCATTTTCAATATTTCGTTATTTCAACAGTCAGCATATTTGGGAAAATCTTGAGGGATCTACACATATGACCCCTTTCTGAATTCTGATTTGTGTCTACTTTCATAAATCTGCAGCTTTCCTGGATCCCCTCCCCCCCCCCTGGGTTTCACAGTGGATTACACCAAAAACTGGAAGAAAGTTGAGAGCACAAAAAATAGGCAAAATGGGCTAAAACTGTTGTAAAAAACAGTGTTTGTCCCTAGAAGCTGGGAAGATGGTGACTTTAGCACAGCAAATGTATGATGATGTCATTTATAGGAAAAAAACAGTTATCTCTGGAGCACTTTTTCCCTATTTTTTCAAAAAATTTAAATTTTTGCTATATTTTGCCTTTTTCCTGGGTCCCCTCCAGGGCAATCCAAAAACCCTGGGTACCTTTACAATCCCCTGGATGTTAGACATAAGAGGGTGCCAAATTTGCCATGGGTACCTTTTGTGAAAAAAAGTTATGTACCCTAAGCACAAACTACCCAAAATATGTTAAAAGAAAGTGCTCAGCACGCGGGGGAGGGGAGAGAGAGGGGCCAGAATTTAAGGGGTCAATGTGAGCAGTTAACAAACATTTCAGGTAGATTTATTTTCCAGAGCGAACAATTAGGGGAATTTTTCAGAAGAAAACTACTAATCCAAACAAATCTGTGGTATTTGCACATTGGATCTTTCGTTATTTGAAAGGGTTCTTTAAACATGAAGCTCCTGGTTTGATCGGAGTCAATTAAAGGGCAGAAGTTACACAACATTGTGGAAAACAGAGGCAACATTGAGCACAGGGGTGCAGTAACATTTGTTGTACATGCACATGCAGTGTATACCTTTGAAATGTTTTATTCATGGGTGAACTTTGGTCCTATAGATGCCGGTACTACGCTTTCCACTCCTACAAAGATGCAGCCGTTCCTACTCAGCCCCAAGCATATCACGACTCGGTGGACCCTTTCACCCATCCAGTTCATAAGATAGGTTTGTTGGTCACTTAGCCCCCACATACCTCAGAATGTCAGACAGGGTTCCCTAAAGTGGGCTTACCTGATACCGTACTGGCTCGGTACACACAGTGTCCTATATAGGTGACTCAGACAGTATGTATTGCAGAACAAAGCATGCAGAGCGGGTCGAGTGGGACCTGTACCACAGACACAGGGTTCCATACAAGCAATCTGTCCATGGACTATAAGCGCCACTACGGGCAAAGTGCCCGTAAAAAGCAACAACACTGCCTTCTGGATCGCTTGCAACACCAACCAGAGGAGCAGCATTGTGGCGATGAGACGTCCCCTTGGAATGGAGCCACCTTCAGAGGCGTACAACACCTGGGAAAGTATCTACACTGCTACGCAAGGCACACCCTCATTGGTGGTACTATCTGATGTACTAAGGAAAGTACAAATGAGTACAAGGCTGCACCAGCCCTAGATCTAGGAATGAGATGAGGTATCAATCGTACTACCCATGGCACGCCGTCATTGGTGGTACACCCGATGTACTAAGGAAAGTACAAATGAGTATAAGGCTGCACCCTCCCTAGATATAGGAATGAGATGAGGTATCAACCGTACTACCCATGGCACGCCGTCATTGGTGGTACACCCGATGTACTAAGGCAAGAACAAATGAGTACAAGGCTGCACCCTCCCGAGATCTAGGAATGAGATGAAGTATCAACCATACTACCCATGGCACGCCGTCATGGACGGCACTACCCGATGTACTAAGGCAAGAACAAATGAGTACAAGGCTGCACCAGCCCTAGATCATCGAATGAGATGAAGTATCAACCGTACCACCCATGGCACGCCGTCATGGGCGGTACTACCCGATGTACTAATGCAAGAACAAATGAGTACAAGGCTGCACCCTCCCTAGATCTAGGAATGAGATGAAGTATCAACCGTACCACCCATGGCACGCCGTCATGGGCGGTACTACCCGATGTACTAAGGCAAGAACAAATGAGTAGAAGGCTGCACCCTCCCTAGATCTAGGAATGAGATCAAGTATCAACCGTACTACCCATGGCACGCCGTCATGGGCGGTACACCCGATGTACTAAGGCAAGAACAAATGAGTACAAGGCTGCACCCTCCCTAGATCTAGGAATGAGATCAAGTATCAACCGTACTACCCATGGCACGCCGTCATTGATGGTACTACCCGATGTACTAAGGCAAGAACAAATGAGTACAAGGCTGCACCCTCCCTAGATCTAGGAATGAGATCAAGTATCAACCGTACTACCCATGGCACGCTGTCATTGGTGGCACACCCGATGTACTAAGGCAAGAACAAATGAGTACAAGGCTGCACCCTCCCTCGATCTAGAATGAGATGAAGTATCAACCGTGCTGCTCATGGCACGCCATCATTGGTGGTACACCCGATGTACTAAGGCAAGAACAAATGAGTACAAGGCTGCACCCTCCCTAGATCTAGGAATGAGATGAAGTATCAACCGTACTACCCATGGCACACCGTCATGGGCGTACTACCCGATGTACTAATGCAAGAACAAATGAGTACAAGGCTGCACCAGCCCTAGATCTATGAATGAAAAGAAGTATCCACCGTACTACCCATGGCACGCCGTCATGGGCGGTACTACCCGATGTACTAAGGCAAGAACAAATGAGTACAAGGCTGCACCCTCCCTAGATCTAGGAATGAGATGAAGTATTAACCGTACTACCCATGGCACGCCGTCATGGGCGGTTCTACCTGATGTACTAAGGCAGAGGTCTTCAAACTGGGGGGCTCGCCCCCCTGGGGGTCCGTGTATGCATTCCCAGGGGGGCGCCAATGTCTCCGTAAAGACTTGTAAATCTTGTAAATAGAGATGGCCTGGAAGCGCGAACTTGTTTATTTGTCCTGTTTGTACGCTATCATTTGCATGCAGCCAAAGGCCATAAAAAAGCATGAGGACTGCGATTACAAGTGTAATGGCGAAGAGGTCCGTTACTAGCATGCCAGGAACAACATTTTTCAGTAGCTAGTTTGATGTGGTGTAACCATGTTAACTGCGTATAAAATAATGCACACACTTTGGATGAAAAACAAATGCTAATTATTCTGTGGGAAAGGATGAAATCTAAGCTGGTTAGTGCAATCACTTCAGCTTGGTGCAGTGGGGAATAGTGACTTTTGTTTTTATAGTGCTACAAGCTACCTGTCTTTGCCAGAAAGTACTGTGAATGTGTCAATGTTGTATAATTTAATTACACACAGCATGAGACAGGCTGCAGCAAAAGATTTAGGCCCAGATTTACAAAGACTTTGTATCAGGTTTGTGTTACTTTTTTTAACAGAAACTTGACGCAAAGTGTGTTGGTATTTACAATCCAGCGTTAATCCCGATTTGGCTTGGATTGTACCTAAACATTATGCAGGTCTGTGCAGCAACGCTCTTGGACCCAGATTTACTAAGGCTTTGCAACAGGTTTGCTTTACTTGTGTAATGTAAACCTGATGCAGAGTGTTACACTGGGACTTACTATCCAAAGCAAGTCAGGAATGACATTGGATAGTTTGCATCAAAGGGGTGTTCCATTGTTAGCGCATGGGTGTCTTTACAAAAAAGACACTTGGGCTCATATTCCTTGTTAGCATTAGAGCAAATGGAACCATTGCTGCAGAGGGGACAATGTGACGGAACAATGTTTTGTGTGAAAGGGATAGAGGGCCTATGTTAAGATTGGAGTGATGGCCAGGCATGGTGGGGAAGGGGTGAAAGAGGCACACAAGACAGACTACTACTACAGGAAAGAAGCTATCATTAGTGAAGCAAGTGGTGTTGCATTGGGGCTGATGAGTGTGTGAAGCTCACAACTCTCCCAATTTTGGGGAGCAGTGTTTGTTGATCATATTCTGTTTTTGGTTCAAGCATTTACTCTCTTATAAGTCTCATATTACTGTACATTAGGAGCTACAGGAAAAGTACCTCTAAAACTGTCTCAAACCTCTGTGCTTATCCCTGTGGTTCCAGCTCCTGCAGTTCTTTTCATACATTTTTGAAAGGGGGGGCCCGAGTTCAAAATAGTTTGCTTAGGGGGGCTCAGCGCAGCAAAGTTTGAAGACCTCTGTACTAAGGCAAGAACAGCCCGGATAGAAGAGCCCATCTCAGACCCGAGGTCCCCGGATAGAAGAGCCAAGCTCAGCCCCAGGGCCCCCAGATAGAAGAGCCGGGCTCAGCCCCAGGGGCCCCGGATAGAAGAGCCCAGCTCAGCCCCAGGACCCCTGGATAGAAGAGCCCAGCTCAGCCCCAGGGGCCCCGGGATAGAAAAGCCTAGCTCAGCCCCAGGGGCCCCCCGGATAGAAGAGCCCAGCTCAGCCTCAGGGCCCCCAGATAGAAGAGTCCAGCTCAGCCCCAGGGGCTTCTGAATAGAAGGGCCCAGATCAGCCCCAGGGGCCACCGGATAGAAAAGCCCAGCTCAGCTCAGCCCCAGGGCCCCCAGATAGAAGAGTCCAGCTCAGCCCCAGGGGCCTCCGGATAGAAGGGCCCAGATCAGCCCCAGGGGCCCCCGGATAGAAGAGCCCAGCTCAGCTCAGCCCTAGGGCCCCCCCCGGATAGAAGAGCCCAGCTCAGCCCCCAGATAAAAGAGCTCAGCTCAGCCCCAGGGGCCCCCGGATAGAAGGGCCCTGCTCAGCCCCAGGGGCCCCGGATAGAAGAGCCCA
This sequence comes from Lissotriton helveticus, assembly GCF_964261635.1. Classification (NCBI taxonomy): domain Eukaryota; kingdom Metazoa; phylum Chordata; class Amphibia; order Caudata; family Salamandridae; genus Lissotriton; species Lissotriton helveticus. The sequence goes on from NW_027611675.1 coordinate 781,137, forward strand.
GCTCAGCCCCAGGGGCCCCCCAGATAGAAGAACCGAGCTCAGCCCCAGGGGCCCCCGGATACAAGAGTCCAGCTCAGCCCCAGGGGCCCCGAGATAGAAGAGCTCAGCTCCGCCCCAGGGGCCCGGATAAAAGAGCGCTCAGCCCCAAGGCCCCCGGATAGAAGAGCCCAGCTCAGCCCCAGGGGCCCCCAGATAGAAGTGCCCAGCTCAGCCCCAGGGGCCTCGGGATAGAAGAGCCAAGCTCAGCCCCAGGGGCCCCTGGATACAAGAGCCCAGCTCAACCCCAGGGGCCCCGGATAGAAGAGCCCAGCTCCACCTCAGGGACCTGGATAGAAGAGCCCAGCTCAGCCCCAGGGGCTCCAGATAGAAGAGCCCAGCTCATCCCCAGAGGCGTCCGGATAGACGAGCCCATCTCAGCCCCAGGGGCCCCCAGATAGAAGAGCCCAGCTCAGCCCCAGGACCCCCGGATAGAAGAGCCCAGCTCAGCCCCAGGGCCCCCGGATAGAAGAGCCCAGCTCAGCCCACCAGGGCCCCTGGATAGAGGAGCCCAGCACAGCCCCAGAGGCCCCCAGATAGATAAGCCAAGCTCAACCCCAGGGGCCCCGGATAGAAGAGCCCACCTCAGCCCCGGGGTCCCCAGATATAAGAGCCGAGCTCAGCCCCAGGGCCCCCAGATAGAAGAGCCAGCTCAGCCCCTGGGGCCCCCGGATAGAAGAGCCCAGCTCAGCCCCAGGGCCCCCGGATAGAAGAGCCCAGCTCAGCCCCAGGGCCCCCCCCCGGATAGAAGAGCCCAGCTCAGCCCCAGAGGCCCCGGATAGAAGAGCCCAGCTCAGCCCCGAGGCCCTGGATAGAAGAGCCCAGCTCAGCCCCAGGGCCCCCGGATAGAAGAGCCCAGCTCAGCCCCAGGACCCCCCTGGATAGAAGAGCCCAGCTCAGCCCCAGGGGCCCCCGGATAGAAGAGCCCAGCTCAGCCCCAGGGGCCCCCGGATAAAAGAGCCTAGCTCAGCCCCAGGGGCCTCCCGGATAGAAGAGCCCAGCTCAGCCCCAGGCCCCCGGATAGAAGAGCCCAGCTCAGCCCCGGGGCCCCCGGATAGAAGAGCCCAGGTCAGCCCCAGGGGCCCCAGATAGAAGGGCCCAGGTCAGCCCCAGGATAGAAGAGCCCAGCTCAGCCCAGCTCAGCCCCGTGGCCCCCAGATAGAAGAGCCCAGCTCGGCCCCAGGGGCCCCAGATAGAAGAGCCCAGCTCAGCCCCAGGGGCCCCGGATAGAAGAGCCCAGCTCAGCCCCAGGGGCCCCGGGATAGAAGAGCCCAGCTCAGCCCCAGAGGCCCCCCGGATAGAAGAGCCCAGCTCTGCCCCAGGGGCCCCAGATAGAAGAGCCCAGCTCAGCCCCAGAGGCCCCCCGGATAGAAGAGCCCAGCTCAGCCCCAGGGGCCCCCGGATAGAAGAGCCCAGCTCAGCCCCAGGGGCCCCCGGATAAAAGAGCCCTGCTCAGCCCCAGAGGCCCCCGGGTAGAAGAGCCCAGCTCAGCCCAGGGGTCCCTAGATAGAAGAGCCCAGCTCAGCCCCAGGGGCCCCCGGATAGAAGAGCCCAGCTCAGCCCCAGGGGCCCCGGATAGAAGAGCCCAACTCAGCCCGGCTCCTGCAGAGATTCCCTCCAGGATTATTCAGTCTATTTCTACAAACACAGCTGAAAGTGCTGACAATCTCCTACCTGAGCAGAGACCTGTGCAGACATGTCCAGGCTCGCTCCTCCTACTGGGGGGCTGTGGGGAGGAGGGGTCAGATCTGGGGGGTGGTGAGGGGGGCAGGGGCAGATCTGGGGTCTGAGGGGGGATCTGCAGATGAAGGTAACTGCTCACCAGATAGGGCTCCTTCCTCCTCTGCTCCAGGCTGAACACACAAAGAGAGGTAGGAAGTGATGTCAGCATTTGCTACTGGTGCTGTCTCTGCCGCCGCTGACCCGGAAGAGGAAACCCTTCTCCTTTCATCCAATGTGCAGCTCAGTGGATTCATCAGCAGGCAAGGAGCTCCCTCTGGTGGCCGCTGACGGAACCGCCGCCTCCAGCAGGGAAACAAGCATTGGCGCCTGTAAAGACACAGACTTGGGTGTTATGGGAAACAAGCATTGGCTCCTGTAAACACACAGACATGGGTGTTATGGGAAACAAGCATTGGCTCCTGTAAAGACACAGACATGGGTGTTATGGGAAACAAGCATTGGCTCCTGTAAAGACACAGACATGGGTGTTATGGGAAACAAGCATTGGCTCCTGTAAAGACACAGACATGGATGTTATGGGAAACAAGCATTGGCGCCTGCAAAGACACAGACATGGGTGTTATGGGAAGCAAGCATTGGCACCTGTAAATACACAGACATGGGTGTTATGGGAAACAAGCATTGCCGCCTGTAAACACACAAACATGGGTGTTATTGGAAACAAGCATTGGCGCCGGCAAACACAAAGACATGGGTGTTATGGGAAACAAGCATTGGCGCCTGTAAAGACACAGACATGGGTGTTATGGGAAACTAGCAGTGGCTCCTGTAAAGACACAGACATGGGTGTTATGGGAAACAAGCATTGGCTCCTGTAAAGACACAGACATGGGTGTTATGGGAAACAAGCACTGGCGCCTGCAACACACAGACATGGGTACTATGGGAAACAAGCATTGCCGCCTGTAAACACACAAACATGGGTGTTATGGGAAGCAAGCATTGGCACCTGTAAATACACAGACATGGGTGTTATGGGAAACAAGCATTGCCGCCTGTAAACACACAAACATGGGTGTTATTGGAAACAAGCATTGGCGCCGGCAAACACAAAGACATGGGTGTTATGGGAAACACGCATTGGCTCCTATAACCACACAGACATGGGTGTTATGGGAAACAAGCACTGGCGCCTGCGAACACACAGACATGGGTACTATGGAAAACAAGCATTGGCGCCTGCAAAGACACAGACATGGGTGTTTGAGTCCATGACAGGGTCTCGTATGAGAAACAAGCATTGGCGCTGGCAAAGACACAGACGTGGGTGCTAAGACACTCACAGTCGGAACACTTCTACTTCCTGGTTTCTTAAGCAAACACCAAGCAGGGTCCATCTTCGACTACTTTTGAGAAATGTCACTCGAGGGGATTTAATTCAGTGTAATCTCACGCATCCTTAGCTCTTTCAAATTTTAGTTTTTGTTTCTGTTTTGTTTCTTGTGCATCGAGGTCTGTGCATGAGACTGGCTTCTCTGAGCCAAAGCAGGGACCAGAGCTGCACACCTGTGTGTGTGTGCGTGTATCTGTGTGTGTGTGTCTGTGTGTGCGTGTGTGTGTGTGTCTGTCTGTCTGGGTTTGTGTTACTATACTTGTGGGGACTTGGGTGTGATAACACACTCACGCTGTGGGGACTTGATTGCACTGTGGGGACCTGAACCCAGGTCCCCACAAGGCAATGCCCTTTAAATAACAAAAAATGACTTCAGGAACATCTGTGTCAATTTTTACAACTTTAAAAGCAATTGCCTTGTGGGGACCTGTGTTTCATGAAGTGTGTTTATTTTTTTGCTCGCTCTGCCTCTGTAGAAAGGAGAAGGTACTGCAGGCTGAAACACACTTTGCATTTAAACACACTTTCTTCACCAGGAACACATGCTAGCAGCAGAAAGCACAGACATTTGAAGGAAAAAGCTGCATAACACAGTGTTAAAAATATTTTTCCTGCAAAGTAACCTTTTCCCTCTTTATTAAAGTAAACCTTTATTTACATGAAGCTTTTGAATTCAGACCATTTGTGTCTAAAATTGTTAGCTGTTTTATAAACATTTCTAAAAGCAATTTGGGTCAGTTTCGAGTTAAGAACCTGTGAAAGTGCCTTGATACCGCTTCAGGATAGTCAGTGCTATATAGATCGACTTACAATATAATACGATCAACACAGAGCTGAAAATTACAAATTACGCAGTTGTAATTAATCTTGTTAAATAGATAAATACGTTATGAATTCAGGGTAGCACATGAATGTAATAATTTGGACAGCCGACGTTGCAGAATAACTACTTTTATCCTGTCTGAACTTTCTTTGATTGTACACAACCAAAATATATAATACAAGCCACTTTTGTTAGTTTAGTAATATTGATTACCTATTTTGGTGAAAAGCCTTTTTACAACAGTAAGTGATTAATAAATATGAAACGTAAAGACTTCCCAAATACTTAATTTGATGATAACTACATCCTGTTTAAACTATCTTGAACACACTTGAGGAACTGCTGATGTCGACGAAAAACGGCATACAATGGCCCATTGTTCAGTTTAGACACAATTTATTATAGCAGAGTAATACAGCACATTTTGTAAGTATTAAGTGTTCACATTCGTTATTTACATATATAATGTAAATAAACATAAGCACGTTGCCATTCTTAAGTGACTTCTGAGTGTGTAGATGCGAGAATTGTTAACTTGATTGGTTTACTGCAAAAAGGTCAAACTTTGCGCAGTGTGAGCACACACAGGGCTCTCTTTGGGATCCTCTGCTCTGTGTCTCTTTACATTACAGAGTTTGAGAGCAGGCAGCTGAGGTGTGGCTGTGGCAGGAGGAAGCGCTGATCCATAAAAGCGGCCGCTTTGGAGTGACTTTCGCCTACACACACCTCGGATAAAGGGTTCATTAGCATATCTATAGCAGGTGGGCAGACGTCCCATCCCCCAGAGCAGACCCTGTGCTTTCAGCATTCTCCCCAGAAAAGCTTTAAGAGCCGGTTTTCAGCCTCAGAGTTCCAAGTCGTTGGAAGTAGACGGTGGTAACACAGAGAGGCCTCACAGGTGCGCAGTCACCAAGAAGCCTTAACACTGTTTAGAAATAATATATATTTATAAAAGAACTGAAAAGTTAAGTTAAATTGCTCCTTTATTATTCTCTGCATGAAAGGGTGCTTTTCGTCCTTCGGTTTCCTACTTCCTATTTTTTTTTTATGGACAAATATTACTATGAAATGATGACTTTTATTTGGTAAGATAGTTTACCCGACTGCATGTTAAGTTAATCATTTGTGCACTTAGCAATTCAAAGAGGGCACTGAAGGTTGTTAGTAACCCCAGCAGTAGGCAACAGTCTGACATTTGAGCACATTTTTGTTTTTTGAGATCATACACAGGCTCTTTGCATCACATCACATTACCATCAGCCTTGAGTTGAAACAGAATGATGGTACACAATTTAAGAAAATAGCTCTTAAGTGACCATCGTTCTATGGGTCGAGCCAGGATTTCACACAAATGCCCTCATTAACGACTTATTTTATAATCTTCCATAATATAAATGTACAGCAATAGCGTCTGTGTAAACTCTATTTATTATTTATTTTACTTCTCAGAATGATCAACAGACGCAATCCAGCTGCATGAGTGTGAGAAGTTGGCCTGGTAGGGGATGTTTCCAATTCTGGAACCACCTACTACCTGACCAAACAATCCCTTATGGTGTCTGGTTGTAAGTCAACCTTATTAGACAAGCTATCCTAGGGGTAGCATGGACTAAGCAGCCTAAAGGCTTAACTTAAGAGGTCGTGTTAAGCGAGCTGTTTTACCACATACAATCCTGTAGTACCAAATGAAAGGACACCACACAAGTATATATTATAAAAATATATGTATTTATTACTAAAAACAATCCCCAGTATTCTTTATGAATAAAGGGGCACAAGCGTTAAATCAAAAGCACTGTTTAAACATACAAAGTTGCACAATTATGGATGAGGGCAGGGGGCCACTCAAACCATATACTAAACAAGTGGTATAAGGGATGCCACTCGAGCAGTGGTTAGGCCTAGGGCCTAGGGAATCGCTGGGAGCAGTCAGGACAAGCAATGCTGAAGTCGGGAATGGCCCTCGGGATTCGGGAGATGTGCGGAAAGCGCACGCACGCACCAATGTTAACCAATGGTGCGTAAAAGTTGTAAAGTTAAAGTTAAAGGACACTTCCGCTGAACCTAGAGGAACAAAACTTAACACACAGACCCTAGAGGTGTGCACCAGTGTGGGAACACCGGCGGAGCAAAGTTACCTCACCCACAGGAAGTGGGTGCACAGGGTCGAAGTGGCGTCGGGTTCTGACACGCAGGCTCTTGGTGCTTGAAGCTGAAAGGGCTGCAGGCGGGTTAAAGATGAAGTGTCCGGTGGAGTCCAAGGGTGGACTCAAGTCGAAGGGTACCTGAAAGCAGAGGGGACAGAGTCTGGGTCACTCAGCAGTGACCAGGGTGGAACCAGGACGGAACCAGGCAATGTCGGGCGCAATCAGGTGGTCGTCGAGGAGCTTCTCTCCGCTGTCACGTGGGCTCTGGGGCATCTGCGACGTCCAGGAGCAGGTCACGATCTGTCCCACGCAGGCTCTCACCGTCGGTGCAGTCGGCTTCAAGTTTGGAGCAAACAAGCCTTGGCAAGAGCAATCCACGCGGGATCGGAAGATTGCTTCTCACTCGGACCAGGAAGGTCAGAGTCGGGGCTCCTTTTCAGGGGAGCTGGTGTGGATCTGGAGCAACCAGATTCACGAGTCTTCTTAGTTAGTTCGTCGGCACAAGGACCACTAGCCAGCTGGCAAGTGACCGGGCCAACGCGTTGAGCCAAATAGAGCCAAAGGGCCCCACGCAGCACTCGTCGAGTGTGGAGGGCTGAACTTCGGCTCAGGAGCAGCTCAGGGTGGGGGCTTCTCAAACCCCGGTGCACAGCTTCGAGGATCACTCGTGGGCTGCACGGTCAGCGTCTCGTGGTCAATTCAAGATGGCGTGCCCCACGCTTCCGGTCGCCTCCACGGGTCTCAGCTTCGCAGGGACTGTGGATCGGGCTGTTAGAAGGCAGGCAGGCATGATCTCGTTGATCTCAGTCGCTCGAGTTCCGGCGGGAACTGCAACTAAGTAGACGTCGAGGGCTGGATGGTGCCTGCTGCTGCAGGGTGGTCACTCCTTGACCACAAGGGAGATTCTTCGGGCTTCCTCGTTGAGATGGAGGGCGAAGGGTCCAGAATTTCGTTTCAAATGTTTCTTCCAGGAAATCTGATGTGCATTGGCACTGCTCCCACTCTTATTCGAATCTGGGGGGCGTGATTACCTGCTAGGTCCACCCCTATGGGTGGAACCCAGGAAATGGGTGGATACACCCCCTTCCTTTGATCCAGGCCGCCCTGGCACGAGGGCTGGAGTGCCCCAGAACCGGTTTGGCCGGATTATGCAAGGGGCAGCCTTGTGCGCCCCAGGCAGTGTCTGGTTTCTTTCAAACCTCCCTGCTACAATCCACTATCTCCTGTCTGGAGGGCGGTGACACCCTCCTGTGACAGGAAACCCTTTGTCCAGGACCCCTTTGGCTGAGTTTCGGTCAGCTACAGGGATCCAGACATTTGTCTGTGGCAGAGGCATCCATTTTGTGGATCTAAGGTCTTTGGAGAAATTAACCGCGTTTCAGTAAAGCAACATGTCTTACCCCTCTAGAGGGGTGGAATGCCATCCCCGTCGCCAGAACTGGCGAGGGGATGGTATTCCAAATCGTATGACACCTTACACGACATGTTTTGATAAAGCCAAACCAAAGTTGCTATTTAACCGCGAGGATTATAAGGCACTTAAGAGTATATGGTATGGCATTATCCTGAAACAGCTTAGGGAGTTGTTCCCGACAGCTGCAGACAGGCTCAGCTCATGCTAGAGCTCCATCTCACATAAAACCACGCACTCTGCCTCCAGGATTGATGAGGCCTTCCATAGGAGTGGCTCACAGGTTTACATGTGTCCAGATGTAGGTTTAGATATAGGTATACTATATCTAAGCAAGGGGTGTTTACACCACCTTACCCCAGCTGAGTGATCAGCCAGTTTTGTCAATTTAAGAACCAGCCAGGGGTGGCAAAAGATATGCTGCAGCCCCTGGTAGGCCTTGGTGGCCCCTATGCCCTGTGCACCTATAGTGCATTATACAGGGGCTGACAAGGAGTCCATTTCCAATTGGTATGTGCCTATAGCACATGTGTCAGTAATTTAGTGAGAGAACAGCAGGCTGGGGGGCTGATCAGCAGGCCCACAGCCTCAGTAGTCGAAAACCAGTGAAGCAAAAAGCAAAAATTTGGGGTGACCATAGGATAGCAGACCCTACTCTCCTACAATGAGGTGTTTATATACTCTATAATCGCACCATCTGACACAGTAGTGTAACCTGAAAGATAGCTCCACTGTCTGTCTATATGCCCTGTATTTTACAGTTTATCTGAGCCCTGCAGTCGTAAGCCGAGGCTGTGTGATGTACGTTATCGAAGAGGAAAGTATTGCAAGTGCAGAGTGTCAGAACTGTATTTGAAGGGATGGCTCTGCTGTAATATATCTGGATTTTGCACCTTTAGGATCCTTCATGGGTCACTGATTATTGTAATCAGTAGACTAGGCTTAGACCATGGGTACTCACAAACATTTTCCCAGGGCCTGCAAAGTTTGGTCGTTTGTGTGACCGAGGGCCCCAATGATGCCAGCAAGGGGGGGGGGGGGGTAAAGTCAGTGCAGGGGAAGCAAAGCATGTATATTCAGTGGCTGAACAAAACTGCTTAACCTTTTCAGCGCGACCGCGATTCCCCCTCCGGTGCTGGGCCCTAATAAAAACGGGCGTGGTCATGACGGAACGGTTCCGTCATGAGCACAGCTCAACCGTAGCTCATGACGGAACCGTTCCGTCATGAGCATCGAAGGTGTTAATGTGAAACCGGAATACCTAGGATGAATCCTGACTTCTCCACTTGACCAAATTGTGTGACCCTGGGCAATTGTTTTTTTTTTTATTTCCCTCCGTTTTCTTTATTATCATATAAGAGGAACTTGAAATACATGACCTAAGGATGCATGTTATTCAAAACCATCTCCTGTGCTTGGATGTAGTCACTAATGGCAATGAAATACTTCTGAATGCACTGCTATACTTTGATTTACTAAGGTGAAATAGTTCTACAGGTCAATTAAGTACACTTTTAGAATTTTGAAAAGACTATCATATTTTGAAACATTTGCTGTCTTTAAAAATGAAGGTGTTCCTAAAGTTAAGGGCCTTGTTACTGCCTTTCCCTAACTGCAGGTAACCTTTAAATGCGTTCTTGCTATATATTTAACATTTTTCTTCATGTTAGTGCTGAGTCGAGTAAACAGCATCCCAGTGCTGCTGCCCAGGGGCGGCATATAAAGGTCAGGAGGGCCGTCATTGCACACCAGGCACCGGCACTTTCCAGGGGACTACATCCCCCAACAGGCCCAGCGGCAGGCACCGCCAACGCACACCAGCAGTGCCAGGAGGCACATAAAGCCAGCTCAGGGCACCAGCGGCATGGGAGCCCGTCATTGCACACCAGGCACCGGCACTTTCCAGGGGACTACATCCCCCAACAGGCCCAGCGGCAGGCACCGCCAACATTTCCCCACAGCGCCACGAGGCACATAAAGGCAGCTCAGGGCTCCTGTGGCGCAGGAGCCCGTCATTGCACACCAGGCACCGGCACTTTCCAGGGGACTACATCCCACAAAAGGCCCATCGGCTAGCACCACCAACGTGTTCCAGCAGCAACAGGAGGCGCATAAAGGCAGCTCGGGCTCCTGTGACTCCTGCGGCACGAGATGCTCGCTGGCCAAGGGTGGGCCCATATACGCCTGTCAAAGTCCGGAGGAGGCTGGGCTGGGACACCCCTCTAACCCCAGTAGTTCAGGTCGTCTGGAGCCTGCATCAAGCTGGGTATGAAAGATCCAACCCTGAATTCTTGTCTAACTATCTCTATTATTAACTCATTTTTGCCAAAGCTACTAATGCCATATCTAAAGAGATAGCCCTTACGGAGCGCAGACTCTCTCTGGGGGACGGTGCCCACGGCTCCAATGATGGGCTTACAGTACTGTTTACCAGTACACCTGCTTCCTCAGAACTCAGTATCGAGCCCAAGTCACGGCCTAACATTCAGGGGGCTGCCGAACATTGTGACCTCCCATCAAATATCACTGCACCTGTTATTGACATTCCTCCCTCCCGCACTCACTAACCTCACTGTCCCCAAGCCCCCTCCCTTTCTGACTACGAACGGTAAGAGGAAGAAAGGTCCCACTAAAGAATCTCCCTCAACCTGAGCAAAGAAACTCAGGAAATCATCTCCTCAACAACCAAGATCTAAGACAGGTTCTGATGTTTATGAACTCCCACGGTCGCTGGTCCCATTGGAAGACTCTCTCTATTAATTAGCCTGATATTATCATAATTGGATAATATTGAACAAAAAATGGAGGAGTTACTAGGCCCCAGTAAAGTTCCAACACAGCCACCCCTTACACAATAACAACTATTACACCCTATGCACACCACAAATAATCTTGTTTGTACCCTTTGTTCTCAGTCAGGATGATCATTAGTCGTGGTCAATCAAGGGTGTGTCCCGCAAGTAGGGACACTACAAAGAGGGGGCATTCAGTTATTGTCAAGTGAACCTATCAACACTCCCTTCCCACTATCTGTAACACCCACCTCTCAGAAACCTGTGATCAGATTGGTTATCCCTAACCCTCCTGAGGGCTCTGGAAAAACCATTCAAAGATATGTCAAGTAGCCATCATTTGATCTCACGCAGAAATATTCTAAACCTCAATACCTTGATCTCCCACCCACAGCGCGCCCATCTATATTAGTTTTATTGAATGTTCCTGCTCTTAATTTCTCACAAAGTGAATCTATCACCCAGCTCATGCCCGAAGCACACCACTGGTTAAACATTCACATGAGGCCAGGACCTCTGATACGGAACCATCTCTTAATGGCGTGAAGAACCTCTTGGGTGGGCCCTTCTCCAAAATCTTATGAAGGCGATTGTGTTGTTTTAAACTTTGACAGCCCCCATTTGGTAAGAGATTTACTCTCACAACCCATAGCTGATCCGAACCTATTTACTATGATCGTCTCCTCACCTCTGGATTTCTTGTATAAACTACAAACCCTGCATCTGGGAGGGGTCCAGCATACAGTTTCAGATCGCCATCCACATGTGAACAGGATTCCAATGATTAATCCTGTACATTATTCCACCTCCAATAGATTTGCCCTTTATCAGGTCTAGATTCTTCTGATTGACATACGGGTGAAAACCAGTTGTCTAACAGAATACAGTTTGAAGGGGTGAAGCAAATGGATGTTTGCCAGCTCTTACCGCGGGAAAGGAACATCAGAGTTGTGCTGTCTCACACATATCAGCTCCCGACCAATGCACTAATTTATCTCTTATTAGGGACACACAGACCTAACATACTCTTTTGCATCCTGGAACATAGCTGGATACAGCAGCAAGCGTAACAATGAGGAATGGCTTTCTGTTCTGTCCAATTACCAGATTATCCTTATCCAAGAAACCTGGGAGACAGACCCAATATACATCGATGGATATAGGTCTTTTCAAACTTTGGTCTTACCATCTACAGGGATTAGGCCCAGGGGTGTCTTATTAACACTGATTTCCAACGTGGTGGCACTTAAAGTCCAGACATATATAAATACTTCTCCAAATTTTCATTTTCTGGTTATTAAAGGCACTGACACCTGGGATCTATTATTGGTAAACTATTATAATAACAACTTTTTAGACCCAGTAGTGGTACCCCAATCTCTGGATAATTTGTTAGAGGATTTAGTGGAGTCTCATCTCAAACCCCTATATGTAATTTGGTTGAGAGATTTTAATTTGAAACCTTGCTCTCGAAATTCTGCAGAGCTATGTGGAATTTTGGATCACAAAAATGTCTGTATCCCCTATTTTCATCACGACACTCAGGGGAACGTCCTCAATACCATACTAGTGAAATGGTAACTTTTGATCCATAACGCTATAGAGACACACACGGGGACTTTCTTTCCAACTTTTCATAGAGGTGAATATCTATCTACTCTAGATTATATCATCTAATCTGAGATCCTAAATTCAAGGCTTTCAAAACCAAAAACTAACTTCACTGAATTTAGTGATCCTGCCACACTGTCCAGTGGTCTGTTATGGCTGGTGCCTTAGTCCCAAAACGGCCCCAAATTTCCCAAACCAATTATAAGTAGATCCAATGGCATCACTTTGAAATGGGAGAAGGTCGATGTGATCACTCTTTTCATGACTTTTGTTTTGGCTAACCCGGAGGGCATAAAAATCTGTCAGGATCCATCACTAGACCAGATCTGTATAGCTGAGGCGTTTAACAAGTTACTAATGTATCTATGGGAGGGTTCGGAAAGAGGGGTGGCTACACTCATTTCCTTTGTCCAGTTTCGTGCCAGAGTGGGGGCTGGTAGCCCCTGCAACCGGTTGGAATTGGACTATGCATAGGGACACCAAATGTGTCCCCAGTGCAGACTTCAAAGCACTTTCAGAGTGCACCCACCCAGCCCCAATACACTAAAGCCTGTCTGGGAGGTGGTTACAGCTCCCTGCGACAGGAAACCTATTCTCCAGGCATCCCCTGCCGGAGTATCGGTCAGCAGCAGGAGGCCAGACTTGTGTCTGTGGCTGCAGCATCCATTTTGTGATGCCAGATCTCTTTTAAACTGGTACCGGGTATACAGGTGTGTACATGTCTCTCTCTCTAGAAGGGTGGAATTCTACCGCTGCTGCCAGACCTGGCGGGGGTGGGGAGGGGGGGGGGGTAGGATTCCACCAAACACGACATGTTTCCATGCAACCAGACCAAAGTTAGCATTTTCAGCGAGGATATAATGCACTTAAGAGTAGATGGTTAGGCTGCATTACAGGACAGCCCCAGAGAATAGGTTCCAAAGGCTGCAGAGGGGCCCTGCTCATGCATAGGCACCCTCTCACATGAAACCAAGCACCCTTCCTTCAGGATTGATAAGGCCTGCCATAGGGGTGACTGATAGGTCTCTATGTGTAGTGATTTAAGGTAGATATAGGTAACCTATATCTTAGTAAGGGGTGCCTGCACCACCTTACCCAGGCTGCAGTAGCAGTCCTGTGGTGTCATTTTGGAAGGCTTCCCAGGGGTGGCATAATACATGCTGCAGCCCCTGGTAGGCCGCTGGGGTACCTATGCCCTTATTACCTAGTATACCATATACTAGGGACTCACAAGGGTACCCCAGTAACCAAACTGGAGTTTACCTATAGTACATGGAATCAATTTAGAGAGAAAGCAGATAGGCTGGGGCCATGAATAGCAGGATCCCAGCCAAACTAAGTCAAAAACCATCAAAACACCCAGAAAAAAGTGGGGGCAACCATGTAGTCAGATTCCACCTTCCTACACAGGTCCCAAAATATCTACAGAAATGTCCACCACGAACCAGTAGCCTGTTCCCTAATAACCATGGGTTGCATCCTGCACATAAATATCGTGTTACAACACGCACATTCAGCACATTCACGCACTAACCTCTCTACATGTACATCCATGGCAGGCCACCAATATGCTTACTTGATCCTTTCCTTTGTCTTGGCAATGCCCATGTGCGAGGCGTGAGCACTCTTTACTAGCTTATCCATTACTGGAAGGGGTGCAACCAACTTACTACCATGCATGAGGAGACCCCCCCTCCCCCCCACTGCCAGATCTTCCATAACTTGCCAAAGACTTCGAGGACCTCTCCACAGTCCCTCTTCTCACACAAGCTACCTGTGACCATGGTGAGGACTTTCAGCAAATCTAAATAGATCATGCGATGTTCCCTCCACTCACTTACGAATATCAACCCTTAACTAATCGCACACACATTAATTCATTCCTCCAGTTCTTCACCTTCAAACCACTCAACATCATCTGTTCCTCCCTGCCCTTGGACCAAACAAATGTGCTTCCCATCTGGAGGAGAGACCTCAAACAAGAGGTTTTCCCTGCAAAGTTCAGAACAAACTTGTGATAAAATTCAGCCATGCCCAGAAACTTTACAAACTCTTCTTTGTTTATAGGGGTGGCCAAATTTCAAAGGGTGTTTACCAATGACTTTTTGGATTTGATGCCTGCAGGGGACACAAAATGCCCTAGGTACTCTATTTCTTTGACATTAAATTTGCACTTGTCAGCCCTAAGGGTGCGGTAAGCATCACGTAACTTCTTCAATACTGACCTCAGCCTCCCATTATGATCCTCAAAATCCACACCAGAGATGAGCACATCATCTGGGTACACCTTGACACACTGAAGGCCTCCAAGAATGCCCTCCATCACCCTCTTTAAAAATGAGGCCACAGAAATCAGTCCGAAAGGCATTCTTAGAAATCTAAAGGTACCAAAGGGTGTTACAAAGGAGGTAATGTCCTGGCAAGAGGAGTGAACGTTCTGAATGTTCTGAAGAGGAGTGAAGCCTGGCCTGGTGATAGGCGGAGGTCAAGTCCAAGGAGAAAAAATAACTGCATTTTAGTTATGTTGGGTAAAGGGCAATGATCAACAATAACTGCTTTGTTGAGCACCCTCGAGCCAACACAGAGGCAGCCTCCCCATTAGCTTTGCGGGCCATAACAACAGGAGAGACCCACTCCGTTGCTTCAACTTCTCGAATGATCCACTTGGCTAAGAGATTGTCTAATTGAACTTTCATGCTCTCCCTTACTAACAGAGGTGCATTCCTGACCTTAACTGTTTTTGGAACAGCGTTAGATTTGACCTTTATCCGATGTATAATGTTTGAGACAAACCCAGTTCACCAGCAAAGACCTCAGGGAATTCCTTGATCCAGTCTCAATTAGCATTACTAACAACCCCAACTGGTGGAAATTCTTTTAGGCAGACAGAAAGATTCTCATTAGGATCAAGGCAGATATTTAGATCACGTTGATGGGACCAACTTATGAGCGAGTCCTGCTTCATCAAGACATATATTTTACCAGGGATGACTCTCCCTTTGAAGTCAATTGTGCCCCAGAAATAACGCAGCAACTCAATAGTCACCACACCTTAACCTTTTGGTCTAATGTCTGGCTTCAAAAGGGTGACTTTGCCCAGCCGATAACGCTCATTAAATGTTTTGGGGGCTAGTCTTACCTTGGCCCCAGAGTCGAAGAGCATGCTCACAGGAGCATCATTGTTCAAAACTAGCTCCTGAGGGCAATCATCAGCATTCCCGGTGACTGGGAGAACATTGATTCCTTCCAAATATTCTTCATAAAGATCAACTTCCATGACTTTTTCATGCTTGTTGCCCGTTCTGCAGCTCTTTGAAACGTGACCTTTTCTCTCACAAGTTTTGCGCATGGCCTTCCAGCATGGGCAGTCTTTAAAGTTGGCCCTTTGACCAGGGTTGCCACACCTGAAGATCTTCCCCTGAAAATTATTTGCGTAATAGGGATTTAAAGTGGTGCTTGATTTGTGTTTAACGATTCTATCCACCAGCACCTTCACATCAATGTTCTCGTTTTTATCACCTGAACTGTTTTTGTGTATGACATCAACACACGCTTTTGAATGCTCAGGACTTTTGGCTATGGTCAGCACTTCTTGAAGCAATTCCATGTCTTTTTTCCACAGGGCGTCTCTCGTTTTGCCAAGGGCGCATCCCAACATGAACTGATCTCTTATGCACTCCTCTTAAGCTGCACCAAAATTGCACATGGAAGCCAAATTATGCAAGTTAGTTATGTACTGTTTGACTGACTCATCCTGCCTTTGCATCCTTCTCCCAAAGTGATATCGTACAAGGACAGTACAAACTTTGGGGAGGTAGTGCAAGTCAAGCTTTTTGATGAAGATCTCATATTCATTAAGAGTGGCATAGTCCTATCAGAGAGTTCAGGAAGGTGTTCAAAGAATTCTTGTCCCTCAGAGCAAAACAAATGCATTAACCATGAGGCTTTCCTCTATGCGCTTAAGGAAGTGCCACAGACACGAGCATAATGTGTGAAAACCTTCTTTCTCTTCAGCCACGAGAGAGAAGGAACTCCTGGAGATGTCAACAAGAAGGGAAGGGCAGTGACATTTTGCATTATGTATGTACTATGTTTTGACCTGGTTTGAACTTCAGTGTTCTGGTTACAGTGCACAATATCCACAAACCTTATAAGCTGAGCACATCAGCGACATTGTGTGAAACTTCAACAATTAAAATGTTGTCCAATGCGCGCAATCCCAGATACTTTATTTGCTGTGAGTATCAGCTGAACCATCAGCCTGATTACTGATGGAACATATTTATATAGAGAGGAGTCACTTTAGTCTGGTGCTCAATTACATGTGTAGATGTGAGTCTGGTGGTGCCTGATAACTAAAAGGCACATATTTGTTTACATACAATTTCATATATATCTGATTTATTATTCCTATTACAGCGCCTTCTACCTTGAGAAGGTCCATCCTAGACCAGTGTGTGGACAAAACACATGCCGACAAATCGAGGACAAAGGGATTGAGACCTGGTCTAGGAACACTAACAACAAATCCTACATCGAACCTCACCTTTAACTGATGGAGAGCAACAATCGATATAAAGCGATATATTGAAAAAAAGTAACCTGTAGAATTGCTGCACATTAAAGTAAATTAACTAATAATGAACTACATAACCACAGCTGTGAGACCTGGAAGCCAATTATTTCTCAGTAGAGCCCTTGTTTGTGATCACCTTACAGTGCTCACATTATCATCCACGCTAGAAGAGATGGGAGCCTGGGGTGTCTGGTTACAGAAGCTCATTTACATACAAAGGGGGTGACAGCCTGTTCACAACGCACAGCATAACTTGTTTACGTAAAGTGCTAGTACACAGAACAGGGTAAAATCTTGTGTCTCTTTTTTCTATTTCTTCAATATGTCCTGCACCTCGCTCTCTTCTTCTCTTTCTCTCATTTCAATTCATTGTAAATTACTCAAATTCACTATTGCTTTTTCAGCACGGCACAAGTCGGGGGTTGACACAGTTTGAAGGGGTGCCCCCACTATTATCTAGAAAAGGGACACAGTTCCACCTAGCTCTTTAGCCTGCGACTTGGAATTGTTACTTTGTTTCTTGCATCTGCAGACACAGGCCTCAGAGTGTTTGTAACTGTCCGTCCCACTAGCAGTGATCCCTTTATTTATTTGTGTGAGTGGCGCATGAGAGGAACAGAGAAATCCGCCCCTCTATTGCTTAATACACTGTAAATGTGAAACACTTTGGGGCTTAGGGGCTGGATAAAGAACGTCAGGAAACAAACACAAATTAAAAGCACTTTTGATTTATTCGCTGAAAACTGTTTAAAAATGTAAGTTACAAGTTCCACATATCTGTTTAAAAATATTTACACTTTCAGTCATTTCCGAGTTTAGTTACAAACTGATAGTGGGAAAAACACATCATTTATAAAAACTGATACCAAAATCTTCTTTTTAGAATATTTTATGTTTCTTGCTTTTTGTTTTTAAAACAGGCCGTCGATCTTTCATGTGAAAATTATTATAAGGGCCTGATATCACTTCTTGTGACGTCACTACTTGTGACATCATTGTGATTTGCATATGATAATGGGCTCCTTCACTATTTTCCTTATTTGTGCCCTGTTTATTAAATGACATGGGTCTATAGATATTCAAAATAATTATATAAATTCACGGGTATTCAGCCCATTTCTATGGTGATGTCACACATTGACAAGTTTTCGGCTGCTTCTTCTATTTGAAAACAAATCACCTGCCGTTCCCCCTCCTTCCATTTCTTTTTCTTTTTCACCCCCTTTCTTTGTCTCTCTCGCTCTCTGTATCTTTCCCCCTCTCTATCTCCCACACACTCCTGTTAGCTTTAGCATCATGAATGTCACTGCTGGCATTCATATGACAAATCCTGAGGCACATTTCAGGACAAAGGACAATCAGTGTGGAAGACGATTTGCTCGGAGTCCAACAGATTGTCCTGGCACATATATGCTTTTGATGTGGAATTTCACTATTTCACCACATTCCTCAAACAGAGTCTGCTGCTTACAGTTGCTCAATTATGGTAAAAAGTAGAGTTTAGCAAGTCGCAAAATGAATAGGGAGAGCCAAGTCGGGGAGGAGCCGCGGTTCACACTCAGTTATAAGGCCCGAGCTGATCAATCAACCGATAACAGTGTGTAAAAGGTTCAGCAAATGTTACTTAAAAACAATGTATATTTTTGTATTTATAAAGTTTTATATGCTCTTTTATATCTAAAAATAGGTTATTTCTTGAACACCTGTGTTTCGCTTTAGTTTATTACATATACTGCAGTGGCATTTGTTAAAAGTAATACATACATTTTACCAATGAAGCTTCCATCTCCAGAGCCCTGACATGCCTACTTTGGGTGTGTTGGGTTTATAGGTTTTATCACTAATCCCACAAGTTAGCTGAAAATACCATTGTTAGTCCCAGTATTGTTCAGTGTTGCTTTTTACAGGAAGTGTGATCAGGTGCGATTTCATTTTTTTCTTTGCATCTCTTCTTCACCCAATAAAAATTAAGAATGTTTCTTTCCTTTTAATCCACATTGTGCTCGCCTCCAAATGTGTATCCTGGTGCATCATGTTGCTTATCTTTGTGTACGCAAGTGAGCAATCTCTGGAAACAAACACTTTTCTAACTTTGAAAATACTGTTATCTGTTTTTCTTCTTTACTGCTAGTCGGGTCTTCTATCAAAAGTCCTTCACACTTTCAGCGCCCTTCTATGTTTTCTCCCTGTGTGTTCGCTGATGACTTTGTAGCTCTGATAATCAATTAAAGCTCTTCCCACATTCATTGCACTTGAATGGTTTTTCTCCTGTGTGAGTTTGCTGATGATACCTTAATGCTGAAGAGAAGCGAAAACTACTGTCACATTCACTACAATAATAGGGTTTTTCCCCCGTGTGTGCTCGCTGATGACTCTGAAGTTGTAATAACCAACTAAAGCACTTTGCACATTCACTGCACTTGAATGGTTTTTCTCCTGTGTGAGTTCGCTGATGGCATGGCACCTTAATGCTGAAGAGCTGCGAAAACTACTGTCACATTCGCTGCAATGATAGGGTTTATTACCCGTGTGTGTTTGCTGATTACATTGTAGGTCTGATAACTGTCTAAAGCTCTTCACACATTCACTGCACTTGAATGGTTTTTCCCCCGTGTGTGCTCGCTGATCACTTTGTAGGCTTGATAAATGACTAAAGCACTTTGCACATTCAGTGCACTTGAATTTGATTTTCCCCTGTGTGTGTTCGATTATGTGTTTGAAGTTGTGATAAGTGACTAAAGCACTTTGCACATTCACTGCACTTGAATGGTGTTTCCCCTGTGTGTATTCGCTGATGTGTTTGGAGGTTTGATAAGCAACTAAAGCACTTTGCACATTCACTGCACTTGAATGGTGTTTCCCCTGTGTGTATTCGCTGATGTGTTTGGAGGTTTGATAAGCGACTAAAGCTCTTTGCACATTCACTGCACTTGAATGCCTTTTCCCATGTGTGTCTTCGCTGGTGTCTTTGAAGGCTTGATAACAGACTAAAGCTCTTCCCACATTCATTGCACTTGAATCGTTTTTCTCCTGTGTGAGTTTGCTGATGATTCCTTAATGCTGAAGAGTCACGAAAACTACTGTCACATTCACTACAATGATAGGGTTTTTCCCCCGTGTGTGTTCACTGATGAATTTGTAGGGATGATAATTGACTATAGCTCTTCACACATTCACTGCATTTATATGGCTTTTCCCCCGTGTGTGTTCGCTGATGGCTTTGAAGCACTGATAATCGACTAAAGCTCTTTAAACATTCACTGCATTTAAATGGCTTTTCCCCAGTGTGTGTTCGCTGATGGCTTTGAAGCAATGATAATTGACTAAAGCTCTTTACACATTCACTGCACTTGAATGGCTTTTCCCCTGTGTGTGTTCGGTGATGTCTTTGTAGGTCTGATAATCGACTAAAGCTCTTCCCACATTCATTGCACTTGAATCGTTTTTCTCCTGTGTGAGTTTGCTGATGATTCCTTAATGCTGAAGAGTCACGAAAACTACTGTCACATTCACTACAATGATAGGGTTTGTCCCCCGTGTGTGTTCGCTGATGAATTTGTAGGGATGATAATTGACTATAGCTCTTCACACATTCACTGCATTTAAATGGCTTTTCCCCCGTGTGTGTTCGCTGATGTCTTCGAAGGTTTGATAACTCACTAAAGCACTTTGCACATTCAGTGCACCTGAATGGTTTTTCCCCCGTGTGTGTTCGCTGATGGCTTTGAAGCACTGATAATCGACTAAAGCTCTTTAAACATTCACTGCATTTAAATGGCTTTTCCCCTGTGTGTGTTCGTTGATGTCTTCGTAGGCTTGATAACTGACTAAAGCTCTTCACACATTGACTGCACTTGAATGGCTTTTCCCCTGTGTGTGTTCGCTGGTGTCTTTGTAGTTCTGATAAGTTACTAAAGTACTTTGCACATTCAGTGCACTTGAATGGTTTTTCCCCCATGTGTGTTCACAGATGACTTTGAAGCACTGATAATCGCCTAAAGCTCTTTACACATTCACTGCACTTGAATGGTTTTTCTCCTGTGTGTATTCGCTTTTGAATTTGGACGTTTGATAAGTGACTAAAGCTCTTTACACATTCACTGCACTTGAAAGGTTTTTGTCCTGTGTTCGTGTGCTGATGAAGCTTGAGTAGTGATGACAAACTAAAGCTCTTGCTGCATGTGTGTCAGTCTTCTTTCTTGGTTAGTGTTTGTGGGTTGGGTATATATTTGTCTATATCCCTTGACTGTATTTCCTGATGGGCCAATATGGCTGATAAAGCACTTGTGTTTTTTCTCACACACTTTATATGTGTGCGGTATTTTACACATTTGATTTCTGTTTTAACAATAAAATGCAATAGCCACCAAATATTTGTCACACTCCTAATACGTAGAAGGTGTCTTTGTAGGTGATTGTGCCTTTAGATTGGATTATGGCTATGCACGCTTGCGGGTAAAGATGTATCTTCCTTTTGGCCAGTGCAAATTGCGATAGTCTGTTGTATTGTAGATACAAGAACTCCTCCTTCCTTTACCCGTCAATTGTCTGGCTCCGCTCTGTTGGGCTTTTCTCTGGCTGTTGTGAGTTACCCAGAAAGAGCTTACAATTCACCTAGAGTACTAAATGATGGCTTGTCATTATATTAGAAAACAGAGCTCTGCCGTAATCACATTATACTGATCCCACGATCAAAGCTGGTGTTGTACTCTTGTTTATACAGGAGGTTGTTGGTTATTGTTGTTGCCTTAATTTTGTAGTGGTCATTTCTTCGTCTCGTGGCATGCAGGTGCACAGCTCAGCCTCTTACAATCACTGAACTGCCCTTGATGTTTCATCCGGGATCTGTCTGTTTGTGTGCAGGTTCCTCTGTCGCTGACTGCACTGATGTTTTGCTGAATACTGTAGCTCATTATTTCTGCTATTATTGAAGACTTACAACATTAGCTTCATTATAGATGGTCATTTCATACATTCAAGGATGGTTTTCTCTTGGATGTAAAGATATTTAAAATTACTACAATCCAATGAGAGTGGAAGAAAAGAATAATAAGTGACACGTACTGCACAGAAGTGTAAATCAATCTACCATTATCATTCCATGTACCATTGACCTACTGCTGATGTTTGCACATGGATGTTTTGCCGTCTATCAAAGCAGCTTCTTTGTTGAAAATCTTACTCAACAGTTTGATTTCCATCATACCTACTTACCTATGTACTGTTTCTGACCTTACAATATCTCTGGCAGACATGCTGTGCTGTCTGTTGCTACATAAATAGGAAGTAGATTCAAACTGCAGGAAGAGTGCAGTGTCCCTGCAGTCAGAGGCCAGGCACGAGGACAATCTGGCGCAAACAATGCAATAGCACGAGGAGAATCTGATGCAAACAAAGCAATAACACAGGTCAGGCACTAGAAGGATTTTATGCAAACAATGCAATGCAACAATTCAATACAATGGAGAAAGGAGTTGGCCTAATGGCGAGCATGGTCGACCTCAAATCTGTGGAACCAGGTTCGCGTCTCGGCAAGGATGCGCAACATCCTGTGATTCTGGGCAAATCACTTAATCTCCCTGTGCCTAACAAAAATTAATGTGTCCTCATGTAATGCAACTGGTGCTCGTGTAAAGCGCTCTGATACCCGATACCTTCGGGTCAAGTTTGCGGTATATAAAACTCTGCTAAAAAAAAAAATGCAATAACATAGGCCAGGGACTTGGAGAATCTGACGCAAACAATGCAATAAAATGGGCCAAGCACTAGAATAAACTGATGCAAACAATGCAATAACACACGTCAGGCACTAGGAGAATCTTATGCAAACAATGCAATAACACAGGCCAGGCACTAAGGAATCTGATTAAACAATTCAATGACACAGCAGGCACTAGGAGAATATGATGACAACAATGCATGAACATAGGCAAGGCATTAGGAGAATCTGATGAAAACAATGCAAGAACACAGGCCAGGCACTAGGAGAATCTTATGCAAACAACGCAATAACATAGGCCAGGCACTAGGATTGATGTAAACAATGCAATAACATGGACCAGGCACTAGAAGAATCTGATGCAAAAAATGCAATAACACAGGCCAGGTACTAGGAAAACCTTATGCAAACAATGCAATAACACAGGCCAGGCACTACGGTTGAAGCAAACAATGCAATAACACAGGCCAGGTACTAGGAGAATCTTATGCAAACAATGCAATACCCCAGGCCAGGCACTAGTGCTGATGCAAACAATGCAATAACATGGGCCAGGCATTAGGAAAATGTAACGCAAACAATGCAATAACATAGGCCAGGCACTAGGAAAACGTTACGCAAACAATGCAATAACACAGGCCATGCACTAGAATAGTTTGATGAAATAATGCAACAACACAGGCCAGGCACTAGGATTGAGGCAAACAATGCAATAACACAGGTAAGGCACTAGGACAATCTGATGCAGACAATGCAATAACACAGGCCAGGCACTAGGAGAATCTGAAGCACACAATGCAATAACACAGGCCAGGCACTAGGGTTGATGCAAACAATGCAATAACACAGGCCAGGCACCAGGGTTGGTGGAAACAATTCAATAACACAGGCCAGGCACTAGGGTTGATGCAAACAATGCAATAACACAGGCCAGGCACGTGGAGAATCTGATACAAACAATGCAATAACACAGGCCAGGCACGTGGAGAATCTAATGCAAGCAATGCAATAACACAGGCCAGGCACCAATAGGATTGCACCCAGTGGAGTTACTAACAGATGTGCTCCGTGTCCACCAGCAAGAAAACTTCTATTCTATCTGTAAGTTCTCTTGAGAGGTGAGCATGTAATAGCTGGCGGGATCCAGGGTACTGTGTGGACAAGAGGGTGGGAGGGCAAAGACTAGTTTTATATGAACTGAAGCATGGGCAAAATGAGCAATATTTTAGGGAAGTATTACCATATAGTAAATCATGCAGAGTCTGGTTTTTGTTGGGCCCATGTATGGGATATTACGTACCAAGTGGTGTCAGAGAGATTATAATCTTCCCTATAAGTGGCATCTGCTTTACAAAGAATTTCAATACAAGGAGTGACTCTAAACAGCAGCGGCGGGGCATACAGTGAGAGGAGAGAATGCACATTGTCACTAACGTTATGGAACAGCACACAACTTTAGAGGCTACATAGATACAAGGGAGACACCTGAAATGGGCTCTGCACCTCACATGAATCTAGTACATGAAAGCGCCTTTACACAGAGACCAAACATCGTTGGTGGGTCCAAGGGGAGAAGGAGGGGCTCAGAAGGAACACAAACATAGAAGGAAGAGCTAGTAGGTGTTCAGGGACATGTTACTGGAAACTGACTACTCTAGTCAGTAGTTTCATGGACTGGTTGTGGGGACGGTAGTCCCCTACAACAAGCAGCTTTTGCTCCACGGCTAAAAGAAAGGACTCAACCTTCTTACTATTCATTGAATCTTTATTTCGACATTTTTTCAGTCATAAAAGATTACAGTAAAAACAGTGTACATGAGCAAAAAACATAAAATTATCATTTCATAAAAGCAGATTATCAAGCGAATTATGCAATCACTATGTAGATTCAACCCTGGGTACCGCTCTGATGAGGGAACATCTTATGAACCACATTGCTAAAAGGAACTTTGAGAGTGCAAACACTATATGTGGTGATGTGTCAGTCTTAAACACTCATTGCAACAGAGCATTTATCAAATCCCAAATTCTTACATAGGGGTACCAGCCAATGCTTTCTGGCCTTTCTGTAAGCGGGGCAGAAGAAGAGCCTGTGCAGTTCATCCTCCTTGGTCGCGCCGCATCCAGGACAGGATTTGCTCGTGGAAGTCAACCACTTGCCTACAAATGCCCCTAGTGGCAGTGTTCCATGCCTCCATTGGATGTAAAGCTTCCTTGCTCCTACTGGATAGATAACATTCAAAAACTCCTCAAAGGCATAAGAGTGTTTGAGTGTTAAAAAGGTTGTTGTCAAAGAGCCAGCTTTGGAGTCATGCAGCCATATATTCTGTTTGTGATCCATGAAGGACTTTGCAAGCATTTTGCCTGAAACCCCCATGCATGCCCGGTCTGGATCATACCAGAGGTCCGATATTCCCATTTTCCCTAGTTTGTTTTTCACGAATGCAAGCCAGGGGATTTTTGCTGCTCTACCATGACACAGGACATCCTTTAGTTCAAGACTATAATTGGACAGTTCTGGGGTTATCCATAGCCTGCGCCAAAACCCCAAAGGTTTCAGAGCTTGCTTATCCTGGCTAAAACTCAGTCCTAAGTCCAATCTCAGTGGGAGGAGAGGAGTGCTGTGTGGGAGTGCAAGTAACTGCCTTAAACTTATTCTCCACATTAACAATTCCCGGTCTACAGGAGTGCCCCACCATAAAGGGCCAATGCCCTCACCTTAACCTTGTAGATCTCCAAGGCGGGGCTCACTGGCTTGAATGTAGACGTATTTGTCATTTTAAGGATGCCACCCACTAGTTGGGAAAGTTTGAGTTGAGATTTCACCTGTTGGGGACCCCAGGAAAGATTTTCATTGATCGTCACCCCCAGGTATTGAAAATTCTGTACCCTCTCCAATCTAACCATGCCCAGGAGCGGAGTTGGGAGGATGAATGCCGGAGGACTGAAAATCATAAATTTAGTCTTATCGGCATTGACTTCCAGTCCACGGCAATGGCAAAAGTCGATAAATCCATCCAGCACACGCTGGATCCCCATGGGGGACTTGGAAAGCAGGAGGGTGTCATCGGCAAACATTATCGCTAGCACCCTCCTGCCTGCCAATCTGGGTGCGTCGTTGTTGGGAACTGCATCCAAGTGCCATATGACACCATTCACATAAAGGCAGAACAGGGTTGGTGCCAGGACGCACCCCTGCCTCACCCCCCTGGAAACTGGAAACCGGGACGACAACACCCCATCCCTCCCACATCTAACCTGTGCATAGTTTTGTGTATGCAGCCTTATCAGTACCACTAGTATTGCGTTTGGAACTCCCATGTACAAGAGCACCGCCCACAGTTTGCACCTAGGTACTAGGTCGAACGCGGACCAGAGGTCCACGAAGACCATATAGAGGCTGCCACCCTCCAGTATGGCCGTCTTCCAGAATAGCATTATGAGGCGGAAAATCTGGTTCACAGTAGATGTTTTTTTCCTAAATCCGGCCTGATAGGGACTGAGGATATCATGCTCCTCAATCCACTCTTGTAGTCGGGGGAAGGTTTTTTGAGGCACATCTATGAGGCTAATGGGCCTGTAATTGGTTGGGAGCAGAGGAGAGCCCTTCCTAAAGACTGGGACAATCTCCTCTTCCAACCAAGTACCTGGTATCTCCATACCTCCCAAAATCGTGTTGAAAAGGGCACAGAAGTAAGGGGCCCAAATCAACGATTGATCCCTGAATAAGTCACCGGGGAGCCTGTCTAGGCCAGGGGCCTTACCCATGGCCAAATTCCCTATGGCAGTAAAGACTTCTTCGACTGAGAATTCATGCTCATCGCCTTCCCCCAGTCTAGATGTATGTACCAGTGGACTTTCTAGATCTGCAACTACTGTGTATAGGGACTTAAAATGGAGCTCCCAGACCCCGCCTCTATATTGGGTTCAATTGCGGATCTAGGCTCTCTTGACCCTGTACTGACTATAGCCCAGAATTTACGTGCATCTCTAGCATCTAATGAGGAGGAGAGATTAGACCATTTGTCCATATCCCACTCCTTCCTAGCATGGTTCATTATTTCTTTGTATTGTGATCTTAGGGAGCGAATAATTGTTTTATCTCTCCCATCTTTAAGGGCCCCGATAAGCTCTGATTTTACCTTCCTACAAGAGGCGTTGTACCACGTAGAAAGAGGCATCCTACGCCTCCTGTTGGAGCCCGGGGGATTAAGAAATTCTGTTAGGCAGGCTACTAGATCCTGGTACACGCACTGCATGTTATCGTTAAAGTCTGGTACCACGGGCTGAGAAATTAAAGAGCCCACCTTCTCGAAGAAAGGTACAACTGCACTATATAGTTTAGGTAGTGCATCTCGTGATGCGACCAGTCTATCCCAATTAACTCTGCTTCTGTTGTTGGTTATGGCCAACCCTTCTACCGTGTCCAGGCCTGTTTCTTTTCCATTTGCCTAGGGCCGTGGGCACTCTATCCTCAGACTCAGTGCATTGTTATCACTGTCCACCCTAAACAATACCTCGAAGTCAACGACCTTCGGCCATAAACATGCCTCCACCATAATGTAGTCCAGTCTTGACTCATGGCCACTTTTGTTAAAGGTACACTTGGACGGAATGTCAGATGGCATGCAATCGTTGCAAGCCCTGATAGAATTATTCAGAGTTAGGGTCGTAATCTGAATGGCCAGAGGGGACCAGGACTTCGGATGTGGGGACTGGCAAGGCAGAATTCACCAGTGTTCATCCTCGCCCGTCAGGGCTCCCTCATTTAGACCACTAAGTGGCTCATAGTAGCAATTCAGGCCCCCGGCCACCAAGTAATGTATGTCCCTACCAAGGGAGGCAAGGAAGAATGATATCTCTTCAATGGTTTTAGACTCGCTTGCCACGCTTGTTGGGCGTGAGTAGACGTTTACGATGGCAAGTTTGTAGAGGTTTTGCCAGGACAGGAGAACACACTGAATATCATCGGAGTGGGTCGGGATAATCTCGCCCGAGCAGCCCAAGTGTAGGCCAACCCAAATGGTGAGGCCCCCCGATGGTCATCCCTTGCCTCCCCACCGTGCGGGAATATTATATGCTGCAAAACCCACTTTGTATTGTTCCTTCCTAGCCCAGGTTTCTTGGAATACATATATATCGCTGCCGTCCACAAAGGTGCCCCACTCTGGGCAGGCCAATTTGTTTGGTAAGCCTGCCACATTCCTTTTTTTAAAAAATCTTTTTACTGACAATTTTCCATTATACACACAAATTCCACCCTCCCACCCCCCCACCCCCCAAGACCAATAATATACGAAAAGACATATTACAATCATAGATCTGTGGTTAATACATTAAAGTTCATTAGGACATATGCGGAGGCAGCAGTTAAATCATGATGAATAGATAGTAATACGAGATAATAGATATATGGCAGCCTATGTATGTCTCTGAATCCACTGCAGCAACGATGCCCAGATCTGCAGACCCTTTTTTCTTTTGTTAGATCCTTTATTTTTATAAATTGCAACTTCAAGACTGCAGGTCGTAGCCTAGCCCTCCATTGTTGGAAGGTAGGGGGATTGGGATCGAGCCAAGAAGAAGCAATACAGAGTCGGAGGATTGCCATGCCCACAAAGATCAACCCTTGCATATTTTCCTGCCGCTCACAGTTTGCGACCCCCAACATAATTTCTTCAATTGAGACGTCCACTCTTATTTGGCACAATTCAGACAAGAATTCGGATATATCTTTGATCAGAATATTTAGCGTGTTGCATGTTGCAAACACATGTATAATATCAGCCCTAAATAATGCAGAACGTGGACACGTAGTACCCTTCCCTGTCGCCCATTTTGCAATTTTCTCAGGTGTATAATATAGACAAAAGAATGTTTTATAGCATTGTGCTTGTAGTTTTATCGACATTAATGATGTTTGGGTTAATTCATATGCGCGGCGGGGAATAGTAGACTGTACTCCCAATTTGATCTGCCAAAAAGAATACTGTTTATTCAAATCATCTGGAAAGACTGAATTCAGGGACTCATATATTTCCCCAATCTTAGGTGTGTTATTTTTACTGAGATTATCAATCAGTTGATTGTTCCTGAAATGGCACCTTCCGCCAATTTTTTTTGCTAAAAAATCTCTAACCTGCAGGTACTTAAATAAATCCCTGTGGCTAATATTATATTCTACATGTAGTTCTTCAAACATCTTAAAGCCCTCTGATGTATAAAAACAGCCCAGCTGTACCACTCCCGCCGCGACCCATCTGTTGATACAGCTATCCAGAAAAATTGCTGGTAGATCATTATTAAGACTCATTGGAGTATAGTATGAGTACATCCCAAACCCCAAGAGCCTACGTACATTGCTCCACACTTTGTACACCCCCGCAATAGTTTTGAACTTAACTTTCTTAAAATAGCTATCATTTACATGCCGCCAGAAGCAGCCAGTACATTCTTCTCGTAGTATAATTTCTTGCGGGGTCGGGATCGGTAGCCTGGTTTGATGGTGAGAGATCATTTTGACACAGTATTTTAGAACGGTGGCCCAATAATACAGTTTAAAATTAGGCAGGGATAATCCTCCTCTCTCCTTTGGTAGCATAAGCCATTTAAGTGCCCGTCTGGGTTTCTTATATCCTCAGATAAAGCTAGAAAACATAGAATCTATAGTTTTGAAAATATGGGGAGGAAACTCAAGACAAATAGTTCGAAAGAAATATAAAAAACGGGGCAAAAAATTCATCTTGATCACATTACAGCGACCACCAATAGTGAGATGTAAATTATTCAGTCGGATCAGCTCTTTCTTAGTACGTAATATCAGAGGGGTTATGTTGTTCACAACGATATTTTCAATGTTCGCGTTTATTTTAACACCTAAATATACGGCCTCCTTGGTCACTCTTGAGCAGTGGTCGAAGTGGGAAAACAAAAGTAGGGGAACTGTGGGTGGAGAATCAGGGGGCGGGAATAACCGAAGATTGAATCAGTGGGCGGAGTCAGGGGTGTGAATGCCAGGGCTCATTTAATTCTATTTGCTAGATTGTAAAGGAATAAGAAAATGTTTTTACATTTTTTAGGGGATTCGAGGGGTGGGGGGTGGAGTTTATAATTTGGAGGACTCATTTACATATGTTGTGATAAAAGTGATTTTAATTTTACATTATCAGTATTTTTACAATTTTTATTTAGAAACTATTTGGGATTCACTGTTTATGTTCATATACATTTTAATACATCTTTAATTAAAAAATGGGTGTTGCAAATTTGTTTTACATTTTTTTTATTATATAGTTAAAATACTTGTATGATAAAAACATCTGAGAGGAGTTGTTGGCCTAACGGCTAGGGCGCTCGACCTCGGACTTGGATAACACTGGGTTCGAGTCTTGGTAATGACGCCAAAAACATCTTGTGATTCTGGGCAAATCACTTAATCTCCCCGTGCCTAACAAAAATGAATGTGTGACCTCATGTAACGTAACTGGTGCTATGTAAAGCGCTCTGATACCCGATTCGGGTCAAGTTCGCGCTATATAAAACTCAAAAAAGAAAAAGAAAAAAAGAAAGAAATAGCCAAACATACCAATTTTTAGTACGTTTATCATTTCACTGACCAGTTACAGCTTATAACATTATTTAATTAAAAGAATGGATATGTTTATTTGAGGTTTAATTCAGGAAAAAGCAAACACGCACAGGGAATACAGGTTTATGTAAAGCATGTGAAATATAAGCAGGAACAACATGTTACCTTAATGCTTTTACTCTCATTGTTCAGAAATCCATGATTATTTTTCGTCTCAAACATTGAGGTCATGAATACAGGGCTCCTTATGTACACATGTGTTAAGCAAGGCTCAGAAGAGAAAGGGACTCTTCAGGAGAATCTAGACGCACGGAAACCCACAAAGGCTCCTTCATATTCATGTCAGCCAGCCAGCTGCTCAATCATAATATAGCAAAAAGAACAACTGGTGGACAGAATCCAGAACAATATCATACATTCACCCCAGTACAGAGATCTGGGCCTAAATCCATTGTTTCTTTGCTCACCATGCCATTCCAGTTTGGACCCAGCCATATGCAAATCAGTCTTGATCCTGCACCCAATGAGAACAGTCCAGCCCGAACTGCCAGGCCAGGTCCTCCCTGGACCGGAATCAAGCATCCTAGGACCGGTTTCGGGCTTTCAGCCCTCATCGACCAGGATAGCTTGATTCCAGTGACATGGAGAGCACGGGACTATTTTCTGAGCATACCTGTCCCACTCGGGGTGACAAATGCAAAAAGAACAATTGATGGACAGAAGGCAGAACAATGTCATACATTCACCCCAGTTCAGAGGTCTGGGCTTAAATCCAACGTTTTTTGCTCACCATGCCATTCCAGTTTGGACCGAGCCCAATACAAATCAGTCTTGATCCTGCGCCCAATGTGAACAGTCCAGCCCGAACTGCCAGGCCATATGTATTCAAGTGGCCTTTCATTCGGGAAGTGAACACCAAGCAGTACCCACTGAACTATGCACATAACATATTGCTCTTTGATATGCATGGTACATGTTCTTTGCAGCAGGCATATTACCACTCTGCACTACCTTAGATGAGTAAAACAGCCACTAGACAAAACATGCTCCCATCTCTCTCCAGCAGGTACATTGATCACCAAAGTTATCTTGGCACTTGTATTGTTGACCAAAACCTGCTGAATATACATAGAACTTTGCAGTGTTTTTAAAACTCCTGCACTTGTACAAAACCGGTCCCCCCAAACTAAACTGGCCCCCTACCCTTCCAGTCGCCCTGGGAAACGCCTGCTCCTGCCCTTTCAATGCTCCTGTCCAGTCAGTACTCTTGCTTGATCAACACTCCTCCTTTGTCAATTCCCCTGCCCCCTCCCTTCTCCTCGCCCCTCCCTTCTCCTGGCCCGTCACTTCTCCTGGCCCGTCACTTCTCCTGGCCCGTCACTTCTCCTGGCCCGTCACTTCTCCTGGCCCGTCACTTCTCCTGGGTCGTCACTTCTACTGGCCTGTTCCCTTCTCCTGCCCTGTTCCCTTCTCCTGCCCTGTTCACCGCTCCTGCCCTGTTCCCCGCTTCTGTCCTTTCATCACTCCTGTCCTTTCACCGCTCCTGTCCTTTCACCGCTCCTGTCCTTTCACCGCTCACGCCCGGTTACTGCTCTAGCTCATGCCCCGTCACTTCTCCTGCCCCGTCACTTCTCCTGCCCCATCACCTCTCCTGCCCCGTCACATCTCCTGCCCCGTCACCTCTCCTGCCCCGTCACCTCTCCTGCCCCGTCACCTATCATGCCCCGTTACTGCTCCTGCCCCGTCACTGCTCCTGCCCTGTCACTGCTCCTGTCCTGTTCACTGCCCCTGTCCTGTTCACCGCTCCAGTCCTTTCACCGCTCCTGTCCTTTCACCGCTCCTGTCCTTTCACCGCTCCTGTCCTTTCACCGCTCGTGCCCGGTTACTGCTCTAGCTCATGCCCCGTCACTTCTCCTGCCCCGTCACCTCTCCTGCCCCGTCACCTCTCCTGCCCCGTCACCTCTCCTGCCCCTTCACTGCTCCTGCCCCGTCACTGCTCCTGCCCCGTCACTGCTCCTGCCCCGTCACTGCTCCTGCCCCGTCACTGCTCCTGCCTGTTCACTGCTCCTGCCTGTTCACTGCCCCTGTCCTGTTCACTGCCCCTGTCCTGTTCACTGCCCCTGTCCTGTTCACCGCTCCTGTCCTTTTCACCGCTCCTGTCCTGTTCACCGCTCCTGTCCTGTTCACCGCTCCTGCCCTGTTCACCGCTCCTGCCCTGTTCACCGCTCCTGTCCTTTCACCGCTCCTGTCCTTTCACCGCTCCTGTCCTTTCACCGCTCACGCCCGGTTACTGCTCTAGCTCATGCCCCGTCACCTCTCCTGCCCCGTCACCTCTCCTGCCCCGTCACCTCTCCTGCCCCGTCACCTCTCCTGCCCCGTCACCTCTCCTGACCGTCACCTCTCCTGCCCGAAACCTCTCCTGCCCGTCACCTCTCCTGCCTGTCATGTCTCCTGCCTGTCATGTCACCTGCCCGTCACTTCTTATGCCCGGTCACCTCTCCTGCCCTGTTGCCTCTCCTTCCACATCTCCTCTCTTGCCCTGTCTCCTCTCCTGCCCTGTCTCCTCTCCTGCCCTGTCTCCTCTCCTGCCCTGTCGCCTCTCCTGCCCCATCACTGCTCCTGCCCCATCACTGCTCCTGCCCCGTTCCCTGCTCCTGTCCCGTTCCCTGCTCCTGTCCCGTTCCCTGCTCCTGTCCCGTTCCCTGCTCTTGTCCCATTCCCTGCTCCTGTCCCGTTCCCTGCTCCTGTCCCGTTCCCTGCTCCTGTCCTGTTCCCTGCTCCTGTCCTGTTCCCTGCTCCTGTCCCCTGCTCCTGTCCTTTTCACTGCTCCTGTCCCTTTCACCGCTCCTGGTCCTTTCACCGTTCCTGGTCCTTTCACCGCTCCTGGTCCTTTCACCGCTCCTGTCCTTTCACCGCTCACGCCCGGTTACTGCTCTAGCTCATGCCCCGTCAACTCCCCTGCCCCGTCACCTCCCCTGCCCCGTCACCTCCCCTGCCCCGTCACCTCTCCTGCCCCGTCACCTCCCCTGCCCCGTCACCTCCCCTGCCCCGTCACCTCCCCTGCCCCGTCACCTCTCCTGCCCTGTCAATTCTCCTGCCCGACACCTCTCCTGCCCTAGTACCTCTCCTTTCCTGTCGCCTCTTCTGTCCGGTCACTGTGGTCACTGCTCCTGCCCAGTTCACTTCTCTCCGTGTACAACATTGACAAAGGTGTCAAGTTCCCCACAGTACTCTGCTTGGGGAAAGCTCCTCTCTAATCACCAACTCCGATTTCAGGGGCACTTGATATGTTAAAGGCAGAGGGCGGGCACATTGTCATTCTAAAGGGGCTAATCTGCCTCAATCGGAATGACAATGGCCCGCCCTCGGTCTGTGCGAGCTCAGGGGGGGCGGGGGCTGCTGCAGCCTCTGGAGTACAACAGAGAAGTGCGAGCAGCCCCTGGAAGCGGAAAGAAAAAAGTTATCATTTTAAAGTTGGACTATTCTTGCCGTCCCGGGACGCTTTTTTGAAAGCAAGAAGTAGGGGAACGGACTGAACAATTTTTTAGCAGTAGGGGCACGCCGTGCCCTTCCGTCCCCGCCCACTTCTATCACTGCTCTTGAGTCTCTCATCGTAATTTTGTTATTAGGAACAATCTCGGTTTTATTGGAGTTCAATTTATAGCCCGAGATTAGCCCAAACCGATACGCCTCTTCTTCTATCACCGGCATAGCTAGATCGGTATCCCTAGTAACAAGCGCGATATCATCGGCGTATGCTAAGATTTTAGTATTATGGTTGCGTATTTGAATCGGGGGGATTGATGTAAGGTTCTC
Source organism: Lissotriton helveticus (assembly GCF_964261635.1). Classification (NCBI taxonomy): domain Eukaryota; kingdom Metazoa; phylum Chordata; class Amphibia; order Caudata; family Salamandridae; genus Lissotriton; species Lissotriton helveticus. The sequence goes on from NW_027611675.1 coordinate 814,732, forward strand.
CAGCCATCGGATGAATGGATCAATGTAAATTGCGAAAAGGAGAGGGGAGCAAGGGCACCCCTGCCTTGTCCCTCTTGAAATCGCAAAATTCTCCGATAGAAGCCCATTTACCAATACCCTGGCACTTGGATTATTGTATAGCCTTTGGGTAGCCTTGATGAATCTGTTGGTGATTCCTCAATGAGACATTGCAGCCCATAAAAATCTCCAGGAGACCCGATCGAATGCCTTCTCTGCATCCAGCAGGATAAGCGCCATAGGGTCTCCTGTTGACTCCGTGTAATCAAATAAAGAGATTACTCATTGTATATGGTCAGTTGTTGACCTTCCTGGTATAAACCCATGCTGGTAATATGATACTACTTTATTTATTTTTGGTGCAAGTCTAGTTGCTAAAAGTTTCGAGTAAATTTTGGAATCACCGTTGATCAATGTAATAGGACGGTAAGATCCTAAGTCAAGAGGGTTTTTATTTTTTTTCAGGAACACCACAATCTTAGCCTCTGACCATGAGGCCGGTGGGCTCTCCCCCTGGAATATATGAATGAAGAGTTCTGCCATTATTCTTTTTAATTGGTCAGCAAATTTCTTGTAGAATTCTGTCGGGATCCCGTCCAATCCTGCCACCTTTCCACTAGCTAGCGAATTTAAAGAATGGAGAATCTCAACCCAAGTAGGTAAATAATCCAGTATATCCTGATCTTCTTTTTCAAATCTAGTCCCTGGGATTGTATTTAGATATAAATCAGGGTCCCCCAGCCCCACAGTAGGTTCTGTGTATAGATCTTAATAAAATCTCTGGAACGATGCCCTTACTTCAGATGGTTCCGACTTTAAACCTAATCTTGGATCTTGAATTTCTTTTATAGTGCTTGTTGATATATCCTCTCTTATACGTACTGCCAACTGATGTCCAACCTGTTCACTTAGCTCATATACTTTCTCTTTCTGTAATGCTGCTTTGATGATGGCTTTTTCCACGAATATTTCTGATATAAGGTTCATAGCTACAGCTACCTGGGTCAAAACATTATATATCGCCTGGCCCTGTTGTGTTGCTATAATCAAGTCCTTCTCAATTTTACTCAGATTTTCTTGTAATGCTGCCATATGGAGTTTACCTTCCCTATTTGATCTGATTGAAAATTGCAGTGTCTCTCCCCTTATGCCGGCCTTCAGGGCGTCCCACACTATTGCAATAGGCGCACTACCCAAATTGTCCTTGATAAATCCCGGGATCCACCCCCTCATGTGTTGACAATAATTTTCATTCTTCAATAATGCCCTCTCAAATGTCCAGTTCATAAATGGACGACTAGTCTGGGTGCATAGTAAATTCAGCCTTAGTGGATTATGGTCCGACAGTACACGTGGAAGTTTTTCTATCGAACACAAAGATTTCAATGAGTTCGTCATAAGCATATAATCTAGCCGTGCATGTCGGGAATGAGGATATGAATAAAAGGTGAATCCGGGTTCTCCATTATGATTATGTTGCCACCCATCTATTAGACCATGTACAATGCACAAATCTTTTAGTGCTTGGAAAACTCTTGGTTTCCTACCATGATATTTGTAATCAGGACCAATTGTCCAATCCCCTGGCAGATGTAAGTTGAGATCCCCGCAGATGATGAGGGGTAGGGGCCAGTGTGTTAGCTCGTTGGATATATCAATCAGCATCTCTGGTTCATCTGAAACGCTCCCATAGATGGTGCAAAGTGTCAGTCTGTTTAGCCCACTATTATACAGGCATTCAGCAATTGCCCATCTGCCGAATTTATCAGACAACACTCTATTGAATTGGAGCCCGCCCCCTTTTGCTAAAATCGCCACCCCCTTAGTTCGTACGCCCTGTGTTGAAGCAATAATAAGTTTATACCCCAGTGTTTTAAGCAAATATTGCTGAGATCCTTCAATGTGTGTCTCTTGCATACAGACGATGTTAGCTTCCATTGATTTCAACCCCACTGCGACCTTCTGTCTTTTTTTTAATATCGTTTAGGCCACGTTCCATGATAGAATTGACATACACTTTGAGTTCCCTATGCTGGACCGTGTGCGATCCATTGTGATATTAACTCTCCCCATTAAATTATCAACTCCGATGGTGGGTGGGGACAATATTGGTGAGTAATCATCGACCGCCCTATCCAAAACATGCATGTTACCACTCCTGGGGGTCCCTATTGGGGGATACTGGGCTCCTGGCAACTCACATACCTGGTCTCTCTCCACCTGATTCTGGCCATCCTCAACAACCACACAGTTAGTCTGGGCCTCATCCTGTATATCCTGGTTGACCCTAGTGAGTCAGTCGACCTGGTCCATGCCACTAAAGCTATTTTAGCATGAAATCTGATTCTGGACAAGTGGTTGGTGGCCATCCCAGTTCTTCCCTCTCCTCGCCGCTCGACGATGAGATACAAGGGGCCAACCCTCAACTGGGTTTCTCAGTTGTTTACTGGGATAAAAATAGGAGAGAGGTCTGACTTCTATCTTTGTGCCTACACTAGCTGATTTCCAATTACATATATAGTCTATAATATGTGGGTCTCTGAAGTTGACCAATATACAATCGCCAGTTAGAGTTTTGGGAGTACGCCCTACCCAACCCACCCTTCGGGCCATAGATATTTCAGTATTCATATGTTGAGGGAGGGGTCTATACGCATTAAGCCAATGAATAACTTAATTTTTTAAGGTTGAATATGATTCAACATTCGACGTTCTAATTTCTGGCACCCCTGTGAGAATAATTAAATAGGGACTGACTTCAGGTGGCAAGTCCACTTGGGGTTAATTTCGAGTTCTCCTACTTATACCTGCATCCAAAGTGGCACGCCAATCATAAGAAGTAGTGTCAATCTGTACTCCTCCTACACTACTGGACACTGTGTGCTTGTCAGCCCTAAACCCCCCACCCAATATATTTGGCAAGGCATTTGCTCCCCCCGTGGGTTCAGTGGGATTAACGACAACCTGTTTTGTCACAGAAGAGGCAAGATTTTCGTGCGTCGCAACACCTCCCACTTCAATTGACACATTCCTGTTGGCCTGAACTAATGCATTGTTAACCAAACTATTTAGGGTGGCCACTGTTACTTGTTCAAAGTTAAATAGTTGGCTTTCAATACTGGCAAGTCTCTCTTCCAGTGGACGTAGTATGACACTCAAATGTGCAGTAATTTTCGTGCATAGGCAGTCCTCCCATGTCGATTGTTCATCCCTGGAAGGGCCTATTCCTGACAGTATTACCATCTAAATTTCTCAACTGCATAGGTGAGTCGAGTACTACAGTTAAACTTTGCGTATCAGCGTCTTTGGGCTTGATGGAGTTACGTGTTTTCTGTGGCTTTTAACTGATCTAGCTCCAGTCTTTTTTACAATGGGCTGCTTTTTCTTAGGAATTGCACCCGTGCGGTTACCATGATACTGGCGGGTAATCGGTCTCTCCGGGGTTTTTCCCAGGGTGGATGTGTCCAATCGCACTGAAAGTCCTATTGGATCGTTTGGGTATGTGGGGGAGTTTGGGCCGGATCCTGTCTGGGTGAATCAGTTTGGGCAATGGTTTGATCAATGACCATGTGTGCATTATCCATATTTTGTTCCCTGGGGACCTCCGGTGTTCGAGCGTTTAAAGGGGCCCCAAGGAGGATCTTTTGGCCATAGCAAGATCCTGCAACACCCTGCGTTCCAATTGCTTAATACCCTGGTCGATTGCTAGATTAGGTCTTATTATAAAATCATCCAGTGTTCCTGTAATTTCATTGTTAAGTCCTTTGCTTCTGGACTCCCATGCATCCATGTTACAAGTGTGTGCTTCAGTTTAAATAGGAAAATGTTCCCTCCACAAAAGGTACTTACAGGTATCTGGCTGCAGTGGTTCCGGGAAAGGGCAAAGAGGGGTGGCCCGGTCTGGTCTCCACCGGGCTCGAACGGGCTACAACGGGCCCGCCCTTGGCCCGGGCTTGGCCCGGCGACTGCCCGCGCGCGTCCCGCGGAATGGGTGTGTCTAAATAGGCAGGGGAGGAAGCGGGAAGAGGCCCCAGCTGCGGCATGTGAAGAGCCGCTGAGCAAGCTGGTCCTCGCAGTCCCGCGTCGGATTAAGCGGCAGCAAGCTAACTCCGAGCCCCAATTTGGGAGCAGTCCCCCTTCTCCGTTGAAGTCCGTGAAATCCCAGGTAGGTTACAAGAACTGAAACTGCCCAAAGTCTCCGCCTGCGAGCGGCACCCTTCTTACATGAAAATATTGGTGGGAAGGCCCTTATAAATATGCTCAATACATCTAGCAAATGATGTAAAAAAAACCTTTGCAAAACCCTTAACGAGGTGGTCAAATCACTGTTGGCGATCAACGTTGATTTTTTTAAGCCCAGCTGCTGTGTTTGCATGAAGGAGATGGAATATGTTACTTACCAGTATGCATCTGTTCTTGGCATGTAGGGCTGCTGACATTCATATCTGTGCATAAATCGCCAACTAGTGTTGGGTCCGGATGATTGCACATTGTTGTCCTGGAAGAGTCTTTGAAGTATCACGAGATAGGTGGCTCCTCCCTTGGACTACAGTGCGCATGGGCATCCTCTCCATCCCCAGATTGTTTTTCGCCATTGTGGCAGAGATGGAGTATAGTACAGTAAGAGATGTCCATGCAAAGAGTGAATGCTACAGCTGCGACAGGCACCGGGGAGGCGGGTGGGCGATATGAATGTCAGCAGCGCTACATGCCAAGAACAGATGCATACTGGTAAGTAGCATATTCCGTTCGAGGCATATGGGCTGCTGAATTCATATCTGTGCATAGAATGTATAGCAGTCTCTCCCTAGCGGTGGTTGCCCGTGCCAGCTGCAGCAGTCTGAAAAAGAGTCTTGAGAACAGCCTGTCCTACAGCAGCTTGCTGTTTGGAATGTACATCTACACAATAGTGTTTGGTAAATGTATGTATGGTTGACCATGTGGCTGCTCTACAAATTTCGTGTAAAGGAATATTTCCTAGGAAAGCCATGGATGCCCCTAGTTTGCATGTAGAATGCGCCCTAGGGGGAACTGTTAATGTGCGTTTTACTTTTAAATAACATATCTGAATGCACTTAACGATCCATCTGGCTATACCTGATTTTGAAATAGGGTTACCCTTGTGTTGCGGTGAGAAAGCAACAAACAACTGTTTTGTTTTTCGAAATGCCTTAGTTCTATCTATATAGTATAGCAGAGCTCTCTTGACATCTAGCGTATGCAAGGCCCTTTCTGCTACTGTTTGTGGATTGTGAAAGAACACTGGCAGTTCTATTGTCTGATTTATATGAAAATGGGATACCACTTTTGGCATGAATTTAGGGTTTGTTTTGAGAACTACTCTATTTGCATGTACTTGAATATATGGTTCTTGAATAGTTAGGGCTTGCTGCTCACTAACTCTTCTAAGTTATGTTATGTTATGTTATGTTATCTTGATTTTGTATAGCGCACGGCTACTCAGAAGAGTGTCCCGGCGCTTTGGTTGCACACCTATCTCACAACATAACAAGAAAAAGAACAGAGAAAGATCCAGAAAAAAAACCACAGGGGGGACAGCTAAGAAGTAAAAAGCCATGTCTTCTAAGTGAAGTAATGGCAATAAGGAAAGCCACCTTCCAAGTAAGAAATTGTATTTTGCATGAGTGTAGTGGCTCAAAAGGTGGTCCCATAAGTCTGGTTAAAACAATGTTCAGATTCCAGACTGGTGAAGGTGGGTGTCTTGGAGGAATTACGCGTTTAAGTCCTTCCATAAACGCTTTAATTGCTGGCACCCTAAATAGTGAAAGGTGTTGCCTGTTTTGAAGATATGCTGCTAACCCAGCTAAATGTATCCTGATGGATGAGCAGGCTAAATTGCAACGTTGTAGGTGCAAGAGATAGCAAATGATGTCTTGAGTAGAAGCATCAAGTGGGTTTATATCATTGTTACTACAGTAAATGACGAAACGTTTCCACTTAGCTGCATAACATGCTCTGGTAGTGGGTTTTCTTGCCTCTTTGATAATATTCATGCAGTCTGGGGGCAAGTTTAGGTATCCAAACTCTAGGATTTCAGGAGCCAGATCACCAGGTTCAGCTTTTGCGGGTCAGGGTGTTGGATTTCTCCATGGCTCTGAGTTAGAAGTTTGGGTGTGAGTCGCAGTCTTTGATGAGGTACCACTGACAGTTCTAGGAACGTTGTGTACCATGGTCGCCTCGCCCATGTGGGAGGAACTAGGATCAGCGTCAGCGAATGTTGGCGCATTTTGCGTGCCACTAGCGGTATTAATGGAGCTGGGGGAAAAGCGTACGCAAATTTGCCTGAACAGTTCATCCATATCGCATTGCCCTGCGACTGCGGATGTGGGAACCTGGCGGCAAAGTACTGGCATTTTGCGTTTTCGCTTGTGGCAAACAGATCTATCTCCGGGTGTCCCCACTTCCGGAAGAATGGTTGGAGCACTTTGGGGTGAATTTCCCATTTGTGCATCTGCTGTCTGTGCCTGCTGAGCAGGTCGGCTACTTGATTGTCCTTGCCGGGGAGGTGCTCTGCCATGAGAAACATGTTCCTCTGAATGGCCCATTTCCACATTGTTTGAGCTAGGTGCGATAGCTGTGGTGAGTGTGTTCCTCCCTGTTTTTGAATGTAATACATAGCTGTCATGTTGTCCGTCCGGATCAAAACAGCTTTGTTGAGGGGCGTGGCTAGCAGCATGGCCGGGTGAGTCGCACTCTGCGCCAGCTCCGGCTAGCCGACTTCATCCGACTTCACTGACTACATTCACCGGCTTTTAAATTACCACTTATTGTGCTAAATACCTAGCGGATCACGGCGGCTACCTCCGCCCTCAATCCTGTGCAGCGGGGACGCCGAAATCACCCCAAGACGGCACCCTGATCTGGAGCCGGAGTCGATTCCACGATGGCGGCGGCGGCGTCGGATTGCCGATGGATCCGGGGCTTTGCCGCAGCAAGGAGCCGGAGTGCTGAGTCGCCCGCTTGCCCCTTCCCCCCCAGAGCGGTGCTGAGGCCTGGGTAGAGGGGTGCCCCGGATCGGGCCCCTGGCGAGACCCGACGTCGGGACGGTAGCGGGGGGACCCATTGCGACCCGCACCGGGGCTGTCGCGGTTGCCCCGGCGGCGTGAAGAGCCGCTCTGCTCTCCAGACACACGGAGCCACGGCGCATCCCTGAAGAGAGGAGGCTGACCCTGCTGCGGCCCTGAGATTGGTGAGAGACAGCAGGTTTGGAGGCGAGCGGAGAGGGGGTCCTGTTCTGTGGCTGCACGTCCCGTTCCCTCTGCCCAGGGCCCATAATCTCCAGAGGGCAGGTCGAGGCAAGGTGAGGGCTTGGGAGTGGGCGTGTACTGCTGCTGCATAGTTGAGGACGACATGCCTCTGGGACGAGAGATAACCCACCAGACCCGACCTAGCCGGTCTCCCCGGCTCCACCGCTACCCCAGCTCACCCCGCACAGACACCAATAACTGCGGATTGAGGCCCCCGTCCACCGGGTCCCCCCTCCTTGCGACTGTTGGCGCTCCTCCCCGGGTGTCCTGCTGGGCCCCTACTCTGCAACCACGGTGGAGGGAAGAAGTGGCCTGCGGACGCATACTCACTCCTTGGACTCTACCCTTCCCCTCCCGCGACAGAATAGTCAATCCGCCATGGGGAAGAAGGAGGCGGTCACGAAGGCGCAGAAGCAAGGCCTCATAGACAAATTCGCAGTGGCTCCTTCAAATGGTGGCGGAGACGCGAAGGGATCGAACTCGGACACTGCTCTTCTGATGAATGCAATCCAGACCTCCAGAGCAGATATCCAGGCATCCAGAGCGGCCCCAGAGGTGAAGATCGGAGAGGTGGGGGTGGAGGTTAACCTACTGCGGCAGGACTTCCGAAACCTTACAGAGAGGGTCACCATGGCGCAGGCGCGGCTGAGGGAAGCAGAAGATGTCATACACGGCCTCCGGAAGGACGTTACAGACTTACAGGCAGCCCACAAACAGCTCCTATGGAAGTTGGAGGATGCGGAAAATAGGGCTAGGCGGAACAACCTCCGTTTTGTGGGTTTTAGAGAAGGAATTGAAGGGACCGATATGGCGGCGTTTCTGCGCACGTGACTGCTGGGGACCCTGCCTCAGGCGCGCTTCTCTAATTGCTTCATCATTGAAAGGGCGCACAGGGCGCTCATGGCCAAGCCGGTGGCAGGGGGGGCGGCCCAGACCGATCATTGCGAGGTTCTTGAACTTTGCGGACAGAGACCTGATTCTTCGAGAAGCCAGGAAATTGGGAGAGATTCGATTCGAGAACTCACAAATAATGATTTCCCCGATTACAGCCAGGAGGTCCAGAAAGCCCGACGCTCCTTTGACACTGTAAAGGCTAAACTCAGAGAACTAAAGATACAATACATGCTCCTCTTCCCGGCGAAGTTACGGGTCATATATAAGGACAAAACATACTTTTTCGTCCATCCGGATGATGCAAGGCAGTGGTTGGAGGAACGCCCACCCCTCCGCAGGCGAGAGGGGAATGAGACGACCACGTCAAGGACAGACCCCGTGGTTGGGAACCTGTGGGAGTGAGTGCTGCCACGGAGAAGACAGGGATCATGGGGAGTGAGGAGGACACACTCGACACTGTATCCGTCGCAGAATGGGCCCCCAAGGACGGAGAGAGACTCCGGCTCCCTGCGGCTCGATGGCCCATCAGGATCTAGGTTCAGCGCTCTGGCTGTAGAGGAGCATACAGAGATGGAGAGCGAAACGGGTGGCGACATGTCCGTGGGCTGAGGAAGGAGAGGACCAGTCGCTTCACCCGCTAGTAATGGCAATCCAGGAACTCGAGAATGGGCCGGCCACGGGTGGACCAGACCCGCCGGATGAGACTGTTCCCGCGGCACTTGACGTGGCAGGATGGTGGATGAACAAGATATCGGATAGACCATATGGAAGCACGCAAGTGACTCACAAGCACCCCTATCTCTTGGGTTTAACACTGTTTTTCCTTTTTGATTGTTTCTTATTGTTATATCTTCTTCCTATAGAGAACTGATATCCAACGTTGTGAACTTTAGACTACCTTGTCGCTTTGACCATTGTATGATTAACGAGTTGGGGTAGATCTATAGGGGAGGGAGATAATTGGGAGGACGACAGACCTTTTCCTGCCAATACGGCCTATCGCACGGGGTGGTAAAAGATGGGCCTGTTGGGGGAGGAAGGTAGGGTGGGGGGAGAGAGGGAATGTTGGGGAATGATTTTGCATCGAAGTAAACACGCAGAGGATGACACATGGGGGGAGGGTGAGGGTGCTGGGGGAGGAGGGGAGGTTTCGCATCACGAAAAATGCATACACTAGTCAGGCAGACACGTACACGGAGCGCTGCACTTCTCCGCAATCAGTCAGCAGGTTTCCGATATTACCTAGCACACTCTACCAGATGGCGGCTTGCAGCCTGCGCCGAATCCCCCGTGGGCTATTTGGGCCCCTTAGTCACTCACCGCCAATATGATTGTGGAGAGCCCTGAAGGGGATACTGGACATAGTGGGGGCATTAAGGTGTTGACGTGGAATGTAAACGGCCTGGGTTGCAGGATCAAGAGAGGTCTAGTCAATAATGATGTCAAACGGTCGGGGGCAGATGTGGTATTCCTTCAAGAAACGCACCTGCTAGGCACTAAGTGGCATTCCTGGCAAGGGGCCAGTATAAGGTTCTAGTACATGCAGGGTTTACATCGGGTTCCAGGGGAGTGGCAATACTGATTAAAAAAAAACCCCAATGAAAGTAGCACAGATCTGGAGTGACTGCAAGGGTACATATGTAGGAGTGAGAGTGACGTGGGGCAGGGGAGAATACACTCTTATCTCGGCATACGCTCCGCCTAAACTGTAGGCGGCAACTTTGCAGGGAGTGCCAGACATCATCCTCAACACCTCAGACACGACTCAAATCATTGGGTGAGATTTTAACGACGTAATGAATACGGCTACTGACAGGACGGGTGACCGAGACAGACCCCATACTACGACCCCGCTAGCCAAAGGCCTACTAGATGTGTGGCGATGGCTAAACCCAGACACGCAGGCATACTCCTTCTTCTCGGGGGCGCACTCCCGTCTGGACTACATCTTTATGGCGAGACAGGCGCTGCAGGTAACAGACTAAGCAGAGTATTGTGCCAGAGGGATATCTGACCACTCACCCCTGGCGGTACAAATTGGTAGGCGAAAGAAGGAAGGCCCCGCAATTCTTAGACTTTCCGCTTGGGACTTGCAGGACCCGGACATTATAAAGGGGCTGAGAGCTGGCGTGAAGGTATACCTAGCGGAAAACGTAGGGACCGTGGACTCCCGGGTGGTGCTATGGGAGGCGCTTAAAGTAGTGCTTAGGGATAGGGCTCAATGTAGACTGGCAGAGGCTAGGAAACAGAGACAGTCAGAGATCCAGACCCTGGAAGCCTTAATATTGCAACTAGAGACCGAACACTTACGCAAGAAGGACACGAGGACCCAGCGACGCCTTACGGATACACAGGCCCAGTACAGACAGCTGGTGACGAGGGAGGCTAAGACACAGGCACTAGCCACTCTCCATCGCATTTACGACGTGGGAGATAAAACTGGCAAACTTTTGGCATGGCTTAGCAGGAAAGAGAGAGATGAACGCTGGGTGGACAGGTTACGTATGGGTCACGCCGATTGGATATCTACTGATGTCGGGATAGCTGACGCATTTGCTGACTACAACGAAACCCTATATAAGGCCCATGATTTGGGATCCAAACTGGACGCATTGCAATACATGTCAGACATCACCCTTCCAACTCTTGAAGACACTGACCGGATAGACCTTGAATCCGATATCACCGAGGAAGAAGTCAGGGTGGCGCTAACGAAACTTCGAGTGGGGAAAGCCCCGGGCCCCAATGGATTCCCGGCAGAGTTTTTCAAGAATATGGCTGACCTCCTGACCTGACACCTACAGAGCCTCTTCCGAGATGCGGAGGAAGAAGGACGGTTCCTGCTGGACCTCAGGCAGGCCACGATCGTCCCAATTCATAAACCAGGGAAACCGGCGGCGGACTGCGCATCTTATCGCCCCATCTCATTGTTGAACGTGGAAGCGAAGGTATATGCCACAATACTGGCTCTTCGTATGAGAAATTGGTCCATCAAGACCAGACGCAGTTTATCCCGGAAAGGACGACTAGGTACAACCTCCGAAGAACACACAACTGGCTCCGGGAGGTGGAAGGCAGAACAGAGCCACATTGGTTCTTGTTATTAGACGCAGAAAAGGCATTTGATGCTGTCCATTGGCCTTTTTTGGAGGGAGTCCTGGAACGTATGGGCTTCGGACCCAAATATAGGCGCAAAATTGGAATACTCTATGTAGACTCTGATGCCCGAGTAAGAGTTAACGGAATGATGTCGAGGGCTTTTCCCATCCAGCGGGGAACCCGTCAGGGGTGTCCCCTATCGCCCCTGCTCTTTGCCTTGACTTGCGCTGTAAGACAAAATGAGAGGATTACGGGGTTCCGGGTGGGACCGGCAGATGCACAGGGCGAGAAGTTATCCATGTATGCGGATGATGTGCTGCTGTACGTCACGCAACCACAGACCACACTACCGGCGCTGTTTGATGAGCTGGCAAGGTATGGCACTAAGTCAGGATATCAAATCAACTGGCACAAATCGACGCTCTATGACCCCCCGATGTCGGACGGATTGGCTTCAGCTACCACAGAGACTACAGACGACTGACGACGGATTCCAGTACCTAGGGATATTTCTCACAACAGACAGTGCCCTCTCTTACGACCGTAACGTTAACCGTGTCATACGTGACTTTAAGCTTGACGCCAATAGGTGGCAAACGCTCCCCCTGACGATACTTGGGCGGGCAGCTATGTTCAAAATGATCTCACTCCCAAAATTCCTCTATGCCTTCCAGAATGAATACTCCCTAGTCCCACCTAAGACCTTTCGGGATATCCAGGCAGAGCTCCGGTCCTACCTCTGGTTGGGAAAGCACCCTAGAGTGGCATTGGCAACATTGCAGTGGCACCAGTATGATGGCGGTATCTCCCTTCCTGACCTTGAGGCTTACTACTGGGCAGAACACCTCACCCCATTAATGATTGGATACACGCGCCTGCCACACACCCCACATATGCTTTGGAAAGGTACACCATGGGTGCACATTCATGCCTATACTACATATATGGGGGAAGGGTCAGACCAGACTACTACCGGCCTGCGAAGATCACGCTGAGGGCATGGAACAGAGTCTGGAATATTACTGGGTGGACACATAGACCTACGAGGCAGACCCCCTTATGGGAATGCACCTGGCTTAAAGAACTTGGCAAGCTTAGGGGGTTCAAGGGATGGGACACTATTGGCATTTCCACTCCGGTGGATGTAGCCAAAGATGGAGCCTTGAAACCCTTTGCCTCCTTGCAGGCTGATTTTGGGCTACACCGCTCCCAGTTTTTTAAGTACATACAATTACGACATGCTTGGAGGGAGGAAGTCACATTACGAGAGCCGCTCCCAGAATATGCGCCGCTGGATGGCCACTTATTACAGGAAAAGATTCCTGACAAAGCTGTGTCCCTGACTTACAAGACGATCAAGAACAATAAACCAGATAGATTGGAGGGACTTCGAGCCACGTGGGAACATGACTTAGGGGAGATGGATGATGTCGACTGGGGAGTGGTTTTGATGCACCCTAGGGAAGTGGCCATCAAGTCCCGCTTGCGCCTGATCCAGTTCAAGGTCCAACACAGGGTGTACTATGACAGGATACGGCTCTGTAAAATGGGGAGAATAACTGATCCTAGCTCCCTCCGTTGCGGACATGATGACGGGGGTTTTCTACATATAATATGGTCCTGCCCAAAGATTCAGGTGTACTGGGAGGAGATCACCGCAGAATTGAGTGAGGTGCTAGAGATAGACATTCTGATTAGACCCGAAGCTCATCCTTTTGGGAATGACTAATGATGTAGACTTGGCCCGTCCACTGCTAATTTTTCTAGTGCTAGCCCTAGTTGTGGCCAAAAGGGACTTAGCTAGGAAATGGGGGGCGCCTGATACACCCCAGTTGGAGGAGTGGCGGAGGGGTCTCGACATGTACATGGCAGCTGAAAGGGTCACATACAAAGCGAGAGGATGCCCGAAAAAATTCCATAGAGTGTGGAGTAAATGGAGACGCTATCATGGTCTAGACGGAGGTCTCTGAGGGGACAGGAGCTTATCCACGTTGGCTAGCTGAGGGAGGACACTCTCAATGTAGTTAGGAGGGAGGGTGGTACGATGAGGCAGCCTGCTATGAAGAGAACATTCGTATTATGTTGCTGGGACATTGCAAGCTGACGACAATGGAGGGGATGTGGGGTTGGGAGAACGGGGACACTGCTTGATGATGACATGCTAGTTCTGTATTTTGCTATGTGGACAAAACAATAAAAATGTTTTAAAAAAAAAAACAGCTTTGTTGCATAAGTGTGTCTTGAACGCTTTTAGGGCTAGAAAGATCGCCATCAACTCCAGAAGGTTGATGTGCATCCTCTTTTGTTGTACAGTCCAGAGTCCCTGTACTGTGTAATCTAGGACATGGGCTCCCCATCCTTGCAGGGATGCGTCCGCGGTTAACACTATTTGTGGGACAGGCTCTTGGAACAGTCGTCCTTTGCAAAGGTTTTGTGGATTCTACCAATGCAGAGAGTTGTATGCCCGACTGGTCACCAACACTAGGTCCTGTAATCGCCCCTGAGCCTGGTTCCACTGCCTTGCTAGGCACTCATGGAGCGGACGCATGTGTAGCCTGGCATGAGGGACTATGAATATGCACGAGGCCATCATGCCTATTAGTTGCATAAACACTCGAGCTGGTAATGAGTGTTGAGGTCTGAACCTTTGGATCAACGTTTGCATTCCGTTGATCCGTGCTGCGTTGGGATAGGCGTTTGCTGCTAGTGTATCTATTGTTGCTCCCAGGTACTGTTGGACGTGGGAGGGTTGCAGGTGCGACTTTGGGTAGTTTAGTGAGAATCCTAAACTGTGCAGGAGATGGATGGTCTTTGACATGTGGTTGGCACATTGCTGGGCCGATGGCGCCTGTATTAGCCAATCGTCCAGATATGGGTACACATGGATGTGTTGTCTCCTGAGATGTGCCGCCACTGTAGCTAGGCATTTGGTGAACACCCGTGGAGCTGCTGTGACACCAAATAGTAGGACTTTAAACTGGTAGTGCTGTCCTTGAATGGTAAACCTTAGATACTTTCTGTGAGCAGGGTGTATTGGTGTATGAAAGTATGCATCCTTGAGGACTAGAATTGCTAGGAAGTCTCCCTGGCGAAGCAATGGTAAGACTCGTTGGAGAGTAACATATGAAAGTGCTCTGACAAAATGTACAGGTTGAGGGGCCTGAGGTCCAATATTGGTCTGAGAGAACCGTCCTTCTTTGGAATAAGGAAGTATAGGGAGTTACTCCTTTTCCTTGATGTTGTAGTGGGACTGGTTCTATGGCCCCCTTTTGCAGCATACTGATGACCTCTTGCTGTAGTAGCGTTATATGTTCCTGTGACATTGGACGGTGCACGGGTGGTATGTTGGGTGGTGTTGAGGTGAGTTCCAGGCAATAGCCATGTTGGATAATTTGCCTGACCCACTTGTCTGTAGTGATATTTAACCAGACTGGCAGAAATTGTTGTAGTCTTCCCCCGACTGGTGTTATATGGTCTGGGGGTAGTGCCAAGAAGTCACTGTTTGGTGTTAGTGGAGGATCTATTTGCATTGCCTCCATGACCTCTTCCCTTGGTATTATTTCCTCTGTATCCACCCCTGTTTGAGTTCTTGTTGTATGTGGATTGCGTGTTACTTTTGTAGGTGGAGGATTGCTGTGATGTATTACTTCGGGCTCCTCCTCTGTAATTGGAGCGACGAAAGGAGCCTCTGTGTTGTTGGGACTGAAGGGCTCCCATGGACTTTGCCGTTTCAGCGTCCTTTTTCATTTTGTCCAGAATTGAGTCAACCGCTGGACCAAACAAAAAATCTGGGTTTATGGGCTGATTAAGAATAGTGGATTGGACTTCATTCTTAAAGCCTGATATGCGAAGCCATGCATGTCGCCTAAGCAGTACGCTTGTGTTGATAGATCTGGCAGCTGTGTCTGCCGCGTCTAGAGCACATTTAATTGAGGCATTTGTGATGAGCTTTCCCTCCTGTATAAGTTCATCTGCCTGATTCTTGTAAGGCTCAGGTAAGTGTTGGAGAAGTTCCTCTAAACTATCATAGTGGGCCCTGTCATATCTGGCCAGCAAGGCCTGTGTATTGGCTATTCTCCATGAGTTTGCTGCCTGAGCTGCTACTCTCTTGCCTGATGCCTCTAAAATCTTTGACTACTTGTCAGGAGGAGGAGCCTCTCCAGTAGTCTGTGAATTTGCACGTTTTTGTGCGTTTGATACCACTAAGGAGTCTAGAGGTAGTTGCCCCTTGATGTATGTAGGGTCTATAGGTGCAGCCCTATATTTCTTTTCAATTCGAAGGTTTATGACACGTGCCCTAGCAGTGTCCTTAAAAATGTCATTTGCGTGCTTTAAGACGCCCTTCAACATGGGGAGTGTTTTGACATTTCTTTCCGATGTTGTTAATGTATCAAATAGAAAGTTTTCTTCAATGCCACCGTATCTTCTGTGGGTGACGGCTTAGTTGGGTATACTGTAGGGTCTGTAATGGGCAGAGTCCCCTCGGTGTCTGGTTCACCTCCCCCACCCCATGGCTGTGAGTTGGGGTCTCCATATGGGTTTTGTGGATAACCAAACCCCACATCTGCATCCTGATCTTCATCTGGGTTGTAGTCAGAGCATGCAGGTGAGCTTGGGGCATATGGAGTAGTAGGCATAGCTGGAGAGATAGGTTCAAAAAGTATAGGAGAGGTAGCACAGTCTCTCTTTTTCTTGAGTGGAATTCTAGAAAAGTCTTCAGTAGGCAGAGGTCTTTTCATTTTCGTGTAAACAGTCACTTTCCCATTTTTTGGGTCAATATATAGTTTTGACTGGTCTTCTGTGGAGGGGTCTGGATGAATAATCTCTTCTTCCACAGTTTTTGGCCTTGGTGCCGTAGGTTTTGGTTTGACCTTTTTCGGTTCTATGCCTTTAATGGGTTCGACCGCTTTTGGTGGTTGGATCAGTTTTTGAGGTTTTTCGACAGGTTTTGTCGGTTCGACGTCTTTGACAGGCTAAACCACCTTCTTCGGACCGAGCGATTTCGTCGGTTCGGCAGCGTGTTTAGGTGGTATAGGTGTCTTCGGAGCCTGCGGCTTTGGCTCGATGCCCCTCTTTGGATCGATGGGCTTCGGCTCAACCGATTTGCTTTGGTCCACCTTAGGTTTCACTTTCGGTTCGACGTTTGTCTTGGGCGTCGGCCTTTTGCAGTCATCGACCGTTTTGTTCCCTTTGTCGATAGTTGAGCCAGCTTTGCTCAATTCGACGTGCTTTGTTTTGGAGGTCGAGTCGACGTGCTTTTGTTTGGGGGTCGATTCGACGTGGTTTGGCCTCGAGGTTGACTCGACGGCTTTTGGCTTCGAGGTCGACTCGACTGCTTTTGTCTTCGATGTCGACTCGACGGTCTTTGGCTTCGAAGGTTGTATTGGAATTGTGGCCTTCGGGTCGGCGCCCTTCGGCTTAATCACCTTTGGTTTGACAACATTCGGTCCGAAGACGGTATTGTCGACGATTTTTGGTTTCGATGGAACCGGTGTTGTGTGTCGTGTCTCAGAAGGCTCTTTTTGTATGTTCTTAGCCGGGCGGTATGGCGGGGCTATAGAACCAGTATGTTGATCTTGGCTCGACCTGAGTCTCTAATATCGGTGTAGTGTCTATATGGGGCGGTGTTCACGGTTCGCCCCCCGTCGTCTTCGACAGCTACGATGTCTTGATCGTATTCCTCGAGATCGACGATTTGTTCTTCCTCGTCGAGGTAATATTTAGAGTCGTGCTCCGAGTATTGCTCTTTGTCTTGATCCGAGTCTTCGGCGTTAACTAGGTCTTCCTCATCGTCGAAGATATTCTCGGGCTCTGGTGCCGACCTCTGCATTTCTTGCCATGCCGCCCGTCGATTCCGGATCTTTTTTTTGGACCGAAACTGGGCACAGGCTAGGCAACTATCTTCATTGTGATCTGGATATAGACATTTGTTGCACACTGGATGCTTATCTGTGTGTGGGAACTTTGAGTTGCACTGCGGGCAGTATTTGATAGGACTTCGTTCCATTGACGGTCGGTCCACGTGCCGCCGAGAAGGCCTAACGGCCCGATTCGACGACCGGCGTGCAACAGATGTTGAAGAAGTGTATCAGTACCGAGCGCTTAACAATACCGACGGATCCGAAGGCCTTTTGGCCTTTAGAAAAGTTTTTGTTGATTCCGAACTTGGAGTGCTGGAAAGTACATCCGAACCCAATGGCGGAAAAAAACAATCTGAGGATGGAGAGGATGCCCATGCGCACTGTAGTCTGAGGGAGGAGCCACCTATCTCGTGATACTTCGAAGACTCTTCCAGGACAACAATGTGCAATCATCCGGACCCAACACTAGGCGGCGATCTATGCACATATATGAATTCAGCAGCCCACATGCCTCGAACCCAGTATTTAGATCTTGGCTAAGGCCTGTTCGCGATGCCTCGACCTGAGTCTCTGATATTGGTGTAGTATCTGTATGGGGGGGTGTACTCACGGTTCGCCCACTGTTGTAATCGGAGTCGTCTTCGACAGCTACGATGTCTTGATCATATTCTTCGACATCGACGATTCGTTCATCCTCGTTGATATAATATTCTGAGTCGTGCTCGGAGTATTGATCTTCCTCTAGATCCGAGTCTTCGGAGTCAACTAGTTCTTCCTCATCATCGAAGATATTCTCGGGCTCCGGTGCCGACCTCTGCATTTCTTGCCTTGCGGCCCGCCGATTCCGGATCGTCTCTTTGGACCGGAACTGGGCACAAGCTAGGCAATTATCTTCATTATGATATGGTGATAAACATTTGTTGCACATGGGATGCTTAACTGTGTGCGGGAACTTGGAGTTGCACTGCGGGCAATATTTGAGTGGACTTCGTTCCATCGACCGTCGGTCCACGTGGCATCGAGAAGGCCTAACGGCCCGATTCGACGACCAGAGTGCAAGCAAATGGTGAAGAAAGCCTATCGGTACCGATCGAAAACAATACAGACGAATCCGAAGGCCTTTTGGCCTTTTTGAAAAGTTTATTTCGATTCCGAACTTGAAGTGCTGGAAAGTACATCCGAACCCAATGGCGGAAAAAACAATCTGGGGATGGAGAGGATGCCCATGCGCACTGTAGTCCAATGGAGGAGCCACCTATCTCGTGATACTTCGAAGACTCTTCCAGGACAACAATGTGCAATCATCCGGACCCAACACTAGGCGGCGATCTATGCACATATATGAATTCAGCAGCCCACATGCCTCGGACATTTAGATATGCCTTCGTATAAAGGGAATATTTACAACAAGGGGTGGTGAGGGACAGAGTCTCTGAATTAAGCAGAATACTCTCACCCAGTCAAGAGATCAGGGCTAGATCCAACACCGTTTTTTAGCTCACTGCACCATCCCAGTTTCAGAACCTGGCTGTATGCAAATTAGTCTGTTCCTGTCCCAGTGCATGATGGGAACAGGGCAAACCAAACTACAAAAGCCAATTCTTACACTGGGAAGGAAACAAGCTTCCGGGGACCGGTTTCTGGCATTACAGCCGTCTTCGGCCCGGCTTGCTTGAATCCTGATGGTGCAATGAGCAAGGGACTCATGTCTGAGTATACCCTTCCACGCTTAGGGTGGACAAAAATATTTACAACAAGGGGTGGTGAGGGACAGAGTCACTGAATTAAGCAGAATACTCTCACCCAGTCAAGAGATCAGGGCTAGATCCAACACCGTTTTTTTAGCTCACTGCACCATCCCAGTTTCAGAACCTGGCTGTATGCAAATTAGTCTGTTCCTGTCCCAGTGCATGATGGGAACAGGGCAACCCAAACTACAAAAGCCAATTCTTACACTGGGAAGGAAACAAGCTTCTGGGGACCGGTTTCTGGCATTACAGCCATCTTCGGCCCGGCTTGCTTGAATCCTGATGGTGCAATGAGCAATAAAGGGAGGCAGAAATCCATTCTTGATAGAATCAGTACTAGACTCAGGTCTTTCCTAGATGAAGCTGGGATTGATAACTTTCAGCATTTGGGAACTTGTAGAACAGGTGATTTTCACCTCCTTTGCAACCCCATCCCGAAAAGGAAAGGCCTCGCCTCCTCTGCACCCCTGGACAGGCCTCACCTCCTCTGCACCCCTCCACCCCTGGACATGCCTCACCTCCTCTGCACCCCTGGACAGGCCTCTCCTCCTTTGCACCCCTGGACAGGCCTCTCCTCCTTTGCACCCCTGGACAGGCCTCTCCTCCTCTGCACCCCTCCACCCCTGGACATGCCTCACCTCCTCTGCTCCCCTGGACAGGCCTCTCCCCCTCTGTACCCCTGGACAGGCATCCCCTCCTCTGCACCCCTGGACAGGCCTCACCTCCTCTGCCCCCTCGACAGGCCTCACCTCCTCTGCACCCCTGGACTAGCCTCTCCTCCTCTGCACCGTGGACAGACCTCTCTGCACCCTGGACAGACCACTCCTCCTCTGTACCCCTGGACATGCCTCACCACCACTGCACCCCTGGACAGGCCTCACCTCCTATGCACCTCTGGACAGGGCTCTCCTCCTCTGCACCCCTGGAGAGGCCTCTCCTCTGCACTCCTGGACAGGCCTCACCTCCTCTGCACCCTTGGACAGGCCTCCCCTCCTCTGCACCCCAGGACAGGCCTTATCTCCTCTGTTCCCCTTGGACAGGCCACTCCTCCTCTGCACCCCTGGGCAGGCCTCACCTCCTCTGCCCCTTCCCTGGACAGGCCTCTCCTCTGCATCCCTGGACAGGCCTCTCCTCCTCTGCACCCCTCTCCTCCTCTGCACCCCCATGGACAGGCCACTCCTCCTCTGTACCCCTGGACAGGCCTCTCCTCCTCAGCACTCCTGGACAGGCCTCTCCTCCTCTGACCCCTGGACAGGCCTCTCCTCCTCTGCACCCCTGGACAGGCCTCTCCTCCTCTGCACTCCTGGACAGGCCTCACCTCCTTCGCACCCTTGGACAGGCTTCACCTCCTCTGCACCCCTGGACAGGTCTCTCCTCCTATGCCCCCTGGACAGGCCTCTCCTCCTCTCCACCCCTGGACAGGCCTCACCTCCTCTGCACCTCTGGACAGGCCTCTCCTCCTCTGCCCCTCCTCTGGACAGGCCTCTCCTCCTCTGCCCCTTAACTGGACAGGCCTCTCGTCCTCTGCACCCCTGGACAGGCCTCACCTCCTCTGCACCTCTGGACAGGCCTCACCTCATCTGCACCCCTGGACAGGCCTCACCTCCCATGCACCCCTGGACGGGTCTCACCTACCCTGCACCCCTAGACAGGTCTCACCTCCTCGGCACCTCAGGACAGGCATCTCCTCCTCTGCTCCCCTAGAGAGGCCTCGCCTCCTCTGCACCCCTTGGACAGGCCTCACCTTCTCTGCACCTCTGGACAGCCCTCACCTCCTCTGCTGCCCAGGACAGGCATCACCTCCTCTGCACACCTGGACAGGCCTCACCTCCTCTGCTCCCCTGGACAGGCCTCTCGGTGAAGGATTCTCATTAAGGACAAAGGAGCCCAGAGTTCATTCCACCCCATACAGCGCCTCTGACTCCGCCCTGAGCCTTGGGGCGCTATGCACAGGCCCCGAAGAGAGACACTGTTCCCCTGGACAGGCCTGACCTCCTCCCCAACCCCATGGACAGGTCTCACCTCCTCTCACCTCCTCTGCAGCCCTGGATTGGCCTCACCTCCACTGCACCCCTGGACAGGCCTCACCGCCTCTGCACCCCTAGACAGGCCTCTCCTCTTCTGCACCCTTGGACAGGCCTCTCCTCCTCTGACCCCTGGACAGGCCTCACCTCCTGGACAGGCCTCACCTCCTCTGCACCCCCTGGACAGGACTCATCTCCTCTGCACCCCCTGGACAGGCCTCACCTCCTCTACACCCCTGGACAGGCCTCTCCTCCTCTGCACTCCTGGACAGGCCTTTCCTCCTCTGCCCCCTTGGGCAGGCCTCACCTCCTCTGCACCCCTGGACAGGCCTCTCCTCCTCTGCACCCCAGGACAGGCCTTACCTCCTCTGCTCCCCCTGGACAGGCCACTCCTCCTCTGCACCCCTGGACAGGCCTCACCTCCTCTGCCCCTTCCCTGGACAGGCCTCTCCTCTGTACCCCAGGACAGGCCTCTCCTCCTCTGCACCCTTGGACAGGCTTGACCTCCTCTGCACCCCTGGACAGGTCTCTCCTCCTATGCCCCCTGGACAGGCCTCTCCTTCTCTCCACCCCTGGACAGGCCTCACCTCCTCTGCACCTCTGGACAGGCCTCTCCTCCTCTGCCCCTCCTCTGGACAGGCCTCTCCTCCTCTGCCCCTTAACTGGACAGGCCTCTCGTCCTCTGCACCCCTGGACAGGCCTCACCTCCTCTGCACCTCTGGACAGGCCTCACCTCATCTGCACCCCTGGACAGGCCTCACCTCCCATGCACCCCTGGACGGGTCTCACCTCCCCTGCACCCCTAGACAGGTCTCACCTCCTCGGCACCTCAGGACAGGCATCTCCTCCTCTGCTCCCCTAGAGAGGCCTTGCCTCCTCTGCACCCCCTGGACAGGCCTCACCTCCTCTGCACCTCTGGACAGCCCTCACCTCCTCTGCTGCCCTGGACAGGCCTCACCTCCTCTGCACACCTGGACAGGCCTCACCTCCTCTGCTCCCCTGGACAGGCCTCTCGGTGAAGGATTCTCATTAAGGACAAAGGAGCCCAGAGTTCATTCCACCCCATACAGCGCCTCTGACTCCGCCCTGAGCCTTGGGGCGCTATGCACAGGCCCCGAAGAGAGACACTGTTCCCCTGGACAGGCCTGACCTCCTCCCCAACCCCATGGACAGGTCTCACCTCCTCTCACCTCCTCTGCAGCCCTGGATAGGCCTCACCTCCACTGCACCCCTGGACAGGCCTCACCGCCTCTGCACCCCTAGACAGGCCTCTCCTCTTCTGCACCCTTGGACAGGCCTCTCCTCCTCTGACCCCTGGACAGGCCTCACCTCCTGGACAGGCCTCACCTCCTCTGCACCCCCTGGACAGGACTCACCTCCTCTGCACCCCCTGGACAGGCCTCACCTCCTCTACACCCCTGGACAGGCCTCTCCTCCTCTGCACTCCGGGACAGGCCTTTCCTCCTCTGCCCCCTTGAGCAGGCCTCACCTCCTCCGCACCCCTGGACAGGCCTCTCCTCCTCTGCACCCCAGGACAGGCCTTACCTCCTCTGCTCCCCCTGGACAGGCCACTCCTCCTCTGCACCCCTGGACAGGCCTCACCTCCTCTGCCCCTTCCCTGGACAGGCCTCTCCTCTGTACCCCAGGACAGGCCTCTCCTCCTCTGCACCCCTGGACAGGCCTCTCCTTCTCTGCACCCCTGGACAGGCCTCTCCTCGTCTGCACCCCTGGACAGGCCTCTCCTCCTCTGCACTCCTGGACAGGCCTCACCTCCTCTGCACCCCTGGACAGGCCTCTCCTCCTCTGCACCCCAGGACAGGCCTTACCTCCTCTGCTCCCCCTGGACAGGCCACTCCTCCTCTGCACCCCTGGACAGGCCTCACCTCATCTGCCCCTTCCCTGGACAGGCCTCTCCTCTGCATTCCTGGAAAGGCCTCTCCTCCTCTGCACCTCTCTCCTCCTCTGCACCCCCATGGACAGGCTTCTCCTCCTCTGTACCCCTCTGCACCCATGGACAGGCCTCTCCTCCTCTGTACCCCTGGACAGGCCTCTCCTCCTCTGCACCCCTGGACAGGCCTCTCCTTCTCTGACCCCTGGACAGGCCTCTCCTCCTCTGCACTCCTGGACAGGCCTTTCCTACTCTGCACCCCTGGACAGGCCTCACCTCCTCTGCACCCCTGGACAGGCCTCTCCTCCTCTGGACAGCCCTCTCCTCCTCTGCACCCCTGGACATGCCTCTCCTCCTATGCCCCCCTGGACAGGCCTCACCTCCTCTGCACCCCTGGATAGGCCTCTCCTCCTCTGCACCCCTGGACAGACCTCACCTCCTTCGCACCCTTGGACAGGCTTCACCTCCTCTGCACCCCTGGACAGGCCTCTCCTCCTATGCCCCCCTGGATAGGCCTCTCCCCCTCTCCACCCCTGGACAGGCCTCACCTCCTCTGCACCTCTGGACAGGCCTCTCCTCCTCTGCCCCTCCTCTGGACAGGCCTCTCCTCCTCTGCACCCCTGGACAGGGCTCACCTCCTTTGCACCCCTGGACAGGCCTCACCTCCCATGCACCCCTGGACAGGCCTCACCTCCTCAGTACCCCTGGACAGGCCTCACTTCCTCTGCCCCCTGGACAGGCCTCACCTCCGCTGCACTCCTGGACAGGAATTCCTCCTCTGCCCCTGGACAGGCCTTTCCTCCTCTCCTCCTCTGGACAGGCCTCTCCTCCTCTGCACCCCTGGAGAGGCCTCTCCTCCTCTGCACCCCTGGACAGGCCTCACCTCCTCTGCACCCCTGGACAGGCCTCTCCTCCTCTGCACCCCTGGACAGGCCTCTCCTCCTCTGCACTCCTGGACAGGCCTCACCTCCTTTGCCCCCTGGACAGGCCTCTCCTCCTCTTATCCCTGGACAGGCCTCTCCTCCTCTGCACCTCTGGACAGGCCTTAATTCCTCTGCTCCTCCTCTGGACAGGCCTCTCCTCCTCTGCCCCTCCTCTGGACAGGCCGCTCCTCCTCTGCCCCTCCTCTGGACAGGCCTCTCGGTGAAGGATTCTCATTAAGGAAAGAGGAGCCCAGAGTTCATTCCACTCCATCCAGCGCCTCTGACTCTGCCCTGAGCCTCGGGGCGCTATGCACAGGCCCCGAAGACAGACACTGCTCCCCTGGACAGGCCTTTCCTCCTCTGGGCAAATGAAGAATTAGCCAGTAAAAATAAAGAAAGGAGCATGTTCAAATGCGCCCTGAGACCTTCCCACCAAATGATCCAGACCACAAACGGGCCACTCTGACAGACTATATTGATGGCACCACCAACAGACGTAAACAAATCTTCACAATTGTGAAGGATTTCACCTCACCATCAGCCGCCTCGAACTCGATCACCCCCTCACAGGACCGCTCTCAATTCTTCAGCCACAAAATCACTGCCATTTACAGCAGCGTTAACCTGCTACCGGACCGGACAGGCCCAGTCCAACACTTCCCGATCTCATCCAAAGAACCAAAGCCAATCCAATAGTCGGCCACCACTATGAAGTTCATCCTCTCAGGGGGCCCATCAGACCCCTGCCCCAGCAAGCATATTCCAGAGCACTGCAACACATCAGCGCTATGCTCACAATCATTCCACCTTTTCCGCAACCTTCAGAATCCCGGTGGTGAGCACTCTAGGACCCGTACTCAGGCGAAGGACAACTATCTTGTGGAAAAGCCCACTAGCTTGCAAAGACCACCGAATGCGGTCCTGTTACAAACTCCGCTGTGTTAGGTAATCGCTGCCTGAAAGGCCTCTGCATGGTATGCAATCAGTATTGCGCGTGATGATTCTGTGGTTTAATATGGGACTAATAATGCCAATTATTACGTTCCAGAGAACGACCACGCATCTGCGCTGTGATTCCCAAAAGCAGCGATTGCTGACCATGCTGGGTATGGTTAGTGTATAAAAGGGTGCCGGTTCAGAACCGCGTGATTACTATTCCAGTAAATGATTGAAGTAACCCCTTCCTTCCTGAGCTTCCATGATAAACTGGATCACTCAGTTTTGTTGACGGAGTTTGTTGGCCAACGTTTCTTCAGCTGAGCGCCTTGGTGGTGAATACGCTCGCCCTGCCACACTTCCGGCCTCCACTCAGGAGAGTGTGAAACCCCTGGTAAGGGCTGAGTCCGGCCTCCACTCGGGAGAGAGTGAAACCCCTGGTAAGGGCTGAGTCCGGCCTCTACTTGGGAGAGAATGAAACCCCTGGTAAGGGCTGAGTCTGGCCTCTACTCGGGAGAGAGTGAAGCCTCTGGTAAGGGCTGAGTCAGGCCTCAACTTGGGAGAGAGTGAAACCCCAGGTAAGGGCTGAGTCCGGCCTCCACTCGGGAAAGAGTGTAACCCCTGGTAAGGGTTGAGTCCGGCCTCCACTCGGGAGAGAGTGAAACCCCTGGTAAGGGCTGAGTCCGGCATCCACTCGGGACAGAGTGAAACCCCTGGTAAGGGCTGACTCCGGTCTCCACTCGGGCGAGAGAGAAACCCCTGGTAAGGGCTGCGTCCGGCCTCCACTCGGGAGAGAGTGAAGCCCCTGGTAAGGGCTGAGTCCGGCCTCCACTTGGGAGAGAGTAAAACCCCTGGTAAGGGCTGAGTCGGCCGAACTTTTTAGCGTTTCAAGCATCATCATAGTTTTGGTTCTAACTTGAAGGAATAGACAAAATGTAACCTGATTTCTTGCGCTACCAGTAAAGACCCTTATTAGTTGAAACAATTCCAGGGAAGGCAGCTCCATAGAGACAAACCCGTTTGGCTGAAGAATAAAGAACCTGATTCAAAAATATTATTGTTCAGTTCATATAACTTTCTTTCGCAGCCAGATGACTTAACCTGGGGCTTGAACTATTGAAGGAGAGGGAGAGAAATGTTTAATGAAACTCTTTAGGGAATGTATCCTTGTAGCAGTGTCTAGAATCGGGTGTAGCTAAGGTGTTAAAAGGTTATCGTTGAACAAGTGGCTTCACCTGATCACCTTTATCTTGCAGCCTAATTTTAAGAGAGCCAGTACAGAAACAGAAACCCTCAAAAAACAGAATATAGAGAGAGAAAGTTCTAAGTTCACCAAACAGGGTAAAAAACCTAATCCTTCAAAAGCGGGGGGAGTTTTATGGGGAACTCAAAACTTAGGTTCCATCTGAATATTATGTATGCTTTCTTTTTGAAATCTCGCTCCTCGCAGTTCCTATCCCCTAAGCCCGTTTCCCTTGCCTGGCCACTCCAATACTCTGTGCTAATACAGCATTCAGAGTTGGTGGTGTCTGGGGGTGGATCTCTCGATCTTAATACAGACCCCGAGGAAGAACTGATTGAGAGAAAGACACCACTGTCCTCCCACTGCTGAAGAAACCCCTCAAACCCTTAAACGCTCGCCAAGCACAGGCAGATCTCCCTGCTACCATTCCCGGTTTACATCCTGGAGAAAATGGTCAACAGACACTTTGTTGAATACCTCAAGGACCACCAGCTCCTCAAAACCACTCAGTCTGGTTTGAGCCCCAACCACAGCTTGGAAACTGTCCACATCCCCGCCATGGATGACATCCGCATGACTCTGGACAGAAGAGACATGGTGATCTCATTCTCCTGGTCCTCTCAGTAGAGTTTGACTCTGGACAGAAGAGAAATGGTGATCTCATTCTCCTGGTCCTCTCTGTAGAGTTTGAGACAGTCTCCCACCCCATCCTTATCCAATGCCTCCAGATCAGAATCCAACGAGACGCACTCCGATGGATCTGCTTCTTCCTGACTGGAAGAACCAAGTCAGTCATCCTGTCACCGTACACGTTGCATGCCGGTGAACTCGTCTGCTGAGTTCCACGCAGATCTTCCCGGAGCCCGACCCTCGTCAACGCATACTTGATCCCTTTAGCTAGAATCATCCACTCTCATAACACCAACGTCCTCTCCTATACTGACACACAACTGTCTCTCATGGTCAAGACGCCCAGTACCCGGATTAAGTTTTATTCCTGTGTGACTGGAATTGCCCACTGAATGAAGATCAACTGTCTAAAACACTGACAGACTTAAACCGTGATCTTCGGGAAAAGCACGTCAGCGTGGGACTCCACCTGGTGGCTACTAAAGATAGGACGAACATCTACCCTCACCACCCATGCCAAGAATGTCAGGATCGTCATAGACAGCAAGCCTTGACCCGCCAGATCAACGCAATCGCCTCCACATGCTTCAACTCCCTCCACATCCTCTGCAAGACCTTAAAGTGGATCCTCACAGAATGCAATAAGACCGTCACCCGTGCACTCATAACGAGCAGACCGGACTACGGCAACGCCCTCGATGCCGGAATCAACAAAACCCTGCTACACAAACTCCAGACCAACCAGAACACCTCAGCCAGACTAGTCCTCTGAATCATATTCTAGTATGGGCACCCTCAAATTTAGAGATGTACAAATAACAGTTTTGTAAATTCGCCATTGTGACAGAAATTCACAGATGAAAATGTTGTCACAAATGGCATTTTTGTCCTACTCATTTTCAATATTTCGTTATTTCAACAGTCAGCATCTTTGGGAAAATCTTGAGGGATCTACGTATATGACCCCTTTCTGAATTCTGAGTTGTGTCTACTTTCAGAAATCTGCAACTTTCCTGGATCCCCCCTGGGTTTCACAGTGGATTCCACCAAAAACTGGAAGAAAGTTGAGAGCACAAAAAATAGGCAAAATGGGCTAAAACTGTTGTAAAAATATTGTTTTTGTCCCTACAAGCTGGGAAGATGGTGACCTTAGCACAGAAAATGTTCGATGATGACATTTAAAGGAAAAAAACTGTTTTCTCTGGAGCACTTTTTCCCTATTTTGCCTATTTTCTGGGTCCCCTCCAGGGGAATCCAAAAACCCTGGGTACCTTTACAATCCCCTGGATGTTAGACATAAGAGGGTGCCAAATTTGCCATGGGTACCTTTTGTGAAAAAAAGTTATGTACCCTAAGCACAAACTACCCAAAATATGTTAAAAGAAAGTGCTCAGCGCGTGGGGGAGGGGAGAGAGAGGGGCCAGCATTTAAGGGGTCAATTTGAAACACACATTTCAGGTAGATCTTTTTTCCAGAGCGAACAATTAGGGGAATTTTTCAGCACAAAACTACTAATCCAAACAAATCTGTGGTATTTGCACATTGGATCTTTCGTTAGTTGAAATGGTTCTTTAAACATGAAGCTCCTGGTTTGATCAGAGTTAATTACAGGGCAGAAGTTACACAACATTGTGAAAACAGAGGCAACATTGAGCACATGGGGGCAGTAACATTTGTTGTACATGCACATGCAGTGTATGCCTTTGAAATGTTTTATTCATGGGTGAACTTTGGTCCTATAGATGCCGGTACTACGCTTTCCACTCCTACAAAGATGCAGCCGTTCCTACTCAGCCCCAAGCATATCACGACCCGGTGGACCCTTTCACCCGTCCAGTTCACAAGATTGGTTTGTTGGTCACTTACCCCCCACATACCTCAGAATGTCAGACAGGCTCGGTACACACAGTATCCTGTATAGGTGGCTCAGACAGCATGTATTGCAGAACAAAGCAGGCAGAGCGGGTCGAGTGGGACCTGTACCACAGACACAGGGTTCCATACAAGCAATCTGTCCACGGACTATAAGCGCCACTACGTGCAAAGTGCCTGTAAAAAGCAACAAAACTGCCTTCTGGATTGCTTGCAACACCAACCAGAGGAGCAGCATTGTGGCGATGAGACGTCCCCTTGGAATGGAGCCACCTTCAGAGGCGTACAACACCTGGGAAAGTATCTACACTGCTACGTATGGCACACCCTCATTGGTGGTACTACCTGATGTACTAAGGAAAGTACAAATGAGTACAAGGCTGCACCAGCCCTAGATCTAGGAAAGAGATGAGGTATCAACCGTACTACCCATGGCACGTCGTCATGGGCGGTACTACCCGATGTACTAAGGCAAGAACAAATGAGTGCAAGGCTGCACCAGCCCTAGATCTAGGAATGAGATGAGGTATCAACCGTACTACCCATGGCATGCCATCATGGGCGGTACTACCCAATGTACTAAGGCAAGAACAAATGAGTACAAGGCTGCACCCTCCCGAGATTTAGGAATGAGATGAGGTATCAACCGTACTACCCATGGCACGCCGTCGTTGGTGGTACACCCGATGTACTAAGGCAAGAACAAATGAGTACAAGGCTGCACCCTCCCGAGATCTAGGAATGAGATGAGGTATCAACCGTACTACCCATGGCACGCCGTCATGGGCGGTTCTACATGATGTACTAAGGAAAGCACAGCCCGGATAGAAGAGCCCAGCTTAGGCCCGGGGTCCCCGGATAGAAGAGCCCAGCTCAGCCCCAGGGGCCCCGGATAAAAGAGCCCAGCTCAGCCCCAGGACCCCGGGATAGAAGAGCCCAACTCAGCCCCAGGGGCCCCCGGATAGAAAAGCCCAGCTCAGCCCCAGGGGCCCCCTGGATAGAAGAGCCTAGCGCAGCCCCAGGGCCCCCAGATAGAAGGGCCCGGATCAGCCCCAGGGGCCCCCGGATAGAAAAGCCCAGCTCAGCTCAGCGCCAGGGCCCCCAGAGAGAAGAGTCCAGCTCAGCCCCAGGGGCCTCCAGATAGAAGGGCACAGATCAGCCCCAGGGGCCCCCGGATAGAAGAGCCCAGCTCAGCTCAGCCCCATGGACCCCCGGATAGAAGAGCTCAGCTCAGCCCCAGGGCCCCCAGATAAAAGAGCCCAGCTCAGCCCTAGGGCCCCCGGATAGAAGGGCCCAGCTCAGCCCCAGGGGCCCCCGGATAGAAGAGCCCAGCTAAGCCCCAGGGGCCCCGGATAGAAGAGTCCAGCTCAGCCCCAGGGGCCCCGGAATAGAAGAGCCCAGTTCAGCCCCAGGGGCCCTGGATAAAAGATCCCAGCTCAGCCCCATGGCCCCGGATAGAAGAGCCCAGCTCAGCCCCAGGGGCCCCCAGATAGAAGAGCCCAGCTCAGCCCCAGGGGCCCCGGAGAGAAGAGCCCAGCTCAACCTCAGGGACCTGGATAGAAGAGCCCAGGTCAGCCCCAGGGGCCCCCGGATAGAAGAGCTCAGCTCATCCCCAGGGCCCCGGATAGAAGAGCCCAGCTCAGCCCCAGGGCCCCCGGATAGATGAGCCCAGCTCAGCCCTCCAGGGCCCCCGGATAGAGGAGCCCCAGAGGCCCCCAGATAGATAAGCCCAGCTCAACCCCAGGGGCCCCGGATATAAGAGCCCAGCTCAGCCCCAGGGCCCACAGATAGAAGATCCCAGCTCAGCCCCAGGGGCCCCGGATAGTAGAGCCCAGCTCAGCCCCAGGAACCCCCGGATAAGAGAGCCCAGCTCAGCACCAGGACCCCCGGATCGAAGAGCCGAGCTCAGCCCCAGGGCCCCGGATAGAAGAGCCCAGCTCAGCCCCAGGGGCCCCAGGATAGAAAAGCCCAGCTCAGCCCCAGCCCCCCCCGGATAGAAGAGCCCAGCTCAGCCCCAGGGCCCCCATATAGAAGAGTCCAGCTCAGCCACAGGGGCCTCCGGATAGAAGGGCACAGATCAGCCCCAGGGGCCCCCGGATAGAAGGGCACAGATCAGCCCCAGGGGCCCCCGGATAGAAGAGCCCAGCTCAGCTCAGCCCCATGGGCCCTCCGGATAGAAGAGCCCAGCTCAGCCCCAGGGCCCCCAGATAAAAGAGCCCAGCTCAGCCCCAGGGCCCCCCGGATAGAAGGGCCCAGCTCAGCCCCAGGGGCCCCCGGATAGAAGAGCCCAGCTCAGCCCCAGGGGCCCCGGATAGAAGAGTCCAGCTCAGCCCCGGGATAGAAGAGCCCAGCTCAGCCCCAGGGGCCCCAGATAAAAGAGCCCAGCTCAGCCCCAAGGCCCCGGATAGAAGAGCCAAGCTCAGCCCCAGTGGCCCCTGGATAGAAGAGCCTAGCCAACCCCAGGGGCCCCGGATAGAAGAGCCCAGCTCAACCTCAGGGACCTGGATAGAAGAACCCAGCTCAGCCCCAGGGGCTCCGGATAGAAGAGCCCATCTCAGTCCCAGGGGCCCCCGGATAGAAGAGCCCACCTCATCCCCAGGGCCCCGGATAGAAGAGCCCAGCTCAGCCCCAGGGCCCCCGAGTAGAAGAGCCCAGCTCAGCCCTCCAGGGCCCCCGGATAGTGGAGCCCCAGCACAGCCCCAGAGGCCCCCAGATAGATAAGCCCAGCTCAACCCCAGGTGCCCCGGATAGAAGAGCCCAGTTCAGCCCGAGGTCCCCAGATATAAGAGCCGAGCTCAGCCCCAGGGCCCCCAGATAGAAGATCCCAGCTCAGCCCCAGGGGCCCGGATAGAAGAGCCCAGCTCAGCCCCAGGTACCCCCGGATAAGAGAGCCCAGCTCAGCACCAGGACCCCCGGATAGAAGAGCCGAGCTCAGCCCCAGGGCCCCGGATAGAAGAGCCCAGCTCAGCCCCAGGGGCCCCCAGATAGAAAAGCCCAGCTCAGCCCCAGGGCCCCCCCGGATAGAAGAGCCCAGCTAAGCCCCAGGGCTCCCATATAGAAGAGTCCAGCTCAGCTCCAGGGGCCTCTGGATAGAAGGGCCCAGATCAGCCCCAGGGGCCCCCAGATAGAAGAGCCCAGCTCAGCCCCAGGGGCCCCGCATAGAAGAGCCCAGCTCAGCCCCAATGCCCCCGGATAGAAGAGCCCAGCTCAGCACCAGGGGCCCCGGATTAAAGAGCCCAGCTCAGCCCCAGGGCCCCCTGGATAGAAGAACCCAGCTCAGCCCCAGGGCTACGGATAGAAGAGGCCAGCTCAGCCCCAGGACCCCCGGATAGAAGAGCCCAGCTCAGCCCCAGGGGCCCTGGATAGAAGAGCCTAGCTCAGCCCCCCAGGGGTCCCCGAGATAGAAGAGCCCAGCTCAACCCAAGGGCCCCCGGATAGAAGAGCCCAGCTCAGCCCCAGGGGCCTCGGATAGAAGAGCCCAGCTGAGCCCCAGGGGCCCCCGGATAAAGAGCCCAGCTCATCCCCAGGGCCCCAGATAGAAGAGCCCAGCTCATCCCCAGATGCCCCAGATAGAAGAGCCCAGCTCAGCCCCAGGGGCCCCGAATAGAAGAGCCCAGCTCAGCCCCAAGGCCCCCGGATAGAAGAGCCCAACTCAGCCCCAGGGGCCCCCAGATAGCAGAGCCCATCTCAGCCCCAGGGGCCCCGGGATAGAAGAGCCCAGCTCAGCCCCAGGGGCCCCTGGATAGAAGAGCCCAGCTCAACTCCAGGTGCCCGGATAGAAGAGCCCAGCTCAACCCCAGGGGCCCTGGATAGAAGAGCCCAGCTCAGCCCCAGGGGCTCCAGATAGAAGAGCCCATCTCAGCCCCAGGGTCCCTGGATAAAAGAACACAGCCCTCCCCAAGGGCCCCAGATAGAAGAGCTCAGCTCAACCACAGGGGCCCCCGTATAGAAGAGCCCAGCTCAGCCCGGCTCCTGCAGAGATTCCCCCAGGTTTATTCAGTCTATTTCCACAAACACAGCAGAAAGTGCTGACAATCTCCTACCTGAGCAGAGACCTGTGCAGATGTGTCCAGGTTCTCTACTCCCCCTGGGGGGCCGTGGGGGGCAGATCTGGGGTCCCAGGGGGGGCAGGGGCAGATCTGGGGTACGAGGGGGGTCTGTAGATGAAGGTCGCTGCACAGACAGACAGGGCTCCTTCCTCCTCTGCAGCAGGCTGAACACACAAAGAGAGGCAGGAAGTGATGTCAGCATTTGCTGCTGGTGCTGTCTCTGCCGCCGCTGACCCAGAAGAGGAAACCCTTCTCCCTTTCATCCCACGGGCAGCTCAGTGGATTCATCAGCAGGCGAGGAGCGCCCTCTGGTGGCCGCTGACGGAACCGCCGCCTCCAGCAGGGAAACAAGCATTGGCGCCTGTAAAGACACAGACATGGGTGTTATGGGAAACAAGCATTGGCTCCTGTAAAGTCACAGACATGGGTGTTATGGGAAACAAGCATTGGCTCCTGTAAAGACACAGACATGGGTGTTATGGGAAACAAGCATTGGCTCCTGCAAAGACACAGACATGGGTGTTATGGGAAACAAGCATTGGCTCCTGTAAAGTCACAGACATGGGTGTTATGGGAAACAAGCATTGGCTCCTGTAAAGACACAGACATGGGTGTTATGGGAAACAAGCATTGTTTCCCAAGTGTGTGTCCTGCAAAGACTCAGACATGGGTGTTATGGGAAACAAGCATTGGCTCCTGTAAAGACACAGACATGGGTGTTATGGGAAACAAGCATTGGCGCCTGTAAAGACACAGACATGGGTGTTATGGGAAACAAGCATTGCTGCCTGTAAACACACAGACATGGGTGTTATGGGAAACAAGCATTGCCTTCTGTAAATACACAGACATGGTTGTTATGGGAAACAAGCATTGGCTCCTGTAAACACACAGGCATGGGTATTATGGGAAACAAGCATTGGCGCCTGTAAACACACAGACATGGGTGTTATGGGAAACAAGCATTGGTGCCTTCAAAGACACAGACATGGGTGTTTGAGTCCTTGACAGGGTCTCGTATGAGAAACAAGCATTGGCGCTGGCAAAGACACAGACGTGGGTGTTAAGACACTCACAGTCGGAACACTTCTACTTCCTGGTTTCTTAAGCAAACACCAAACAGGGTCCATCTTCGACTACTTTTGAGAAATGTCACTCGAGGGGATTTAATTCAGTGTAATCTCACGCATCCTTAGCTCTTTCAAATTTTTGTTTCTGTTTTGTTTCTTGTGCAGCGAGGTCTGTGCTTTAGACTGACTTCTCCAAGCCAAAGCAGGGACCAGAGCTGCACACCTGTGTGTGTGTGCGTGTCTCTCTGTGTGTGTCTGTGTGTGTCTGTGTGTGTCTCTGTGTGCGTGTGTGCGTGTGTGTGTGTCTGTGTGTGTGTGTTTGTGTGTGTGTGTGTGTCTGTCTGTGTGTGTGTGTCTGTCTATGTGTGCATGTCTGTGTGTGTGTGTCTGTGTGTGCGTGTGTGTCTGTGTGTGCGTGTCTGTGTGTCTGTGTTTGCGTGTGTCTGTTTGTGTGTGTGTGTGTCTGTGTGCGTGTGTGTGTCTGTCTGTGCGTGTGTGTCTGTGTGTGAGTGTCTGTGTGTGCGTGTCTGTCTGTGTATGTGTGTGTCTATCTGTCTATGTGCATTTGTGTGTGTGTGTCTGTGTCTGTCTGTCTGTGTGTGTGTGTGTCTGTGTGTGCGTGTCTGTGTGTGTCTGTGTGTGCGTGTGTGTGTGTCTGTGTGCGTCTGTGTGTCTGTCTGTGTGTGTGCATCTGTGTGTATGTGTCTGTGTGTGCGTGTGTGTGTGTCTGTGTGCGTGTGTTTGTCTGTCTGTGTGTGCGTGGGTGTGTCTGTGTGTGTGTGTGCGTGTCTGGGTGTGTGTGTCTGTGTGTGGGTGTGTGTGTGTGTCTGTCTGTGTGTGTGTCTGTGTGTGTGTTTGTCTGTGAGAAGTGTGTTGTGCTCTTCTAAGTGTGACCGCCCAGCTCTATGAATCATAATTTGAAGGGGCTGAGAAAAGATTTGTTTTTACCAACTATGTTTGTGTATGTGTCCGAACTGTCAGGGCCTCTTGTCCCGGAACAGCTATCCCCGATAGAAGATTAATTCACACATATGAAAATGTATACAATACACAATTATTTTAAAGATGTAAAGGCAGGATTTGTGAGCAGTAAAAGTGACGTTTATGCTGGTAAAGAAATACTATTGGTGCTTTTATGTTGAAAGAACATAGAAATCGCTTTGTGACTTGGCAAGTTTTCCAGTTTGAGCAAAAGAGGGAAACTCAAGCTATGTAAATGCAGACTCGCACTATGTTGGAGAGAGAATCTGGGTCCTGGAGCAGAAATAGGGTTGCCACCTTTCCCAGAGAAAAATACCGGCCTCATGTTTTACATTCCATTATAACATAACGGGGTAACCCAATAAATATCCGTGGACCTGGGTATCAAGAGGTACAAAACAGTTAGTCCTGGAGCAATAAAGTCTAAAAATATTCAGATATAAAAGACATAGGCACCTGTTGACTTTGTAAAGGTAAATTCAGTTTATTATTCATAGATATACTTCTAGAACTGGTAGAAGGCACTACCTTATTTAATGATAGTCGGGAGGTTGATCCCAGATAAGGGTGTGTATGCTAGTGGTATGGAGCCTGGCCAAGTTTTTGAGAACATCACAACGTTAATTGTGTATAGGGGCAGGTTGCATGAGAAGAGTCCTACCTTGGAATCTCAGTTTCCGATGCGAGAGGTTCATCTAATATATCACCCTGAAATACCAGAGTTAACAGACCAGCCCAGTACTTTTACTAGAGCGGGTGTAGCAGCCCATTTCCAAGAACAGTGGGCCTGATTCACAGACCTAACTTAAGACAAAATCCTAAACTTACGACCATTTTGGTATTCACAGTAGGCACTTACTCATTTCGTATACACAGAAGTCATTGAGGAGTCCTAAAGTTAGGAGTCCTAACTTTAGGACTCCTAAACTGAGAAAAACCCTAACTTTAAGACTTTCAGTATTCACAGAAGGCATTTAGGAGTCCTAAAGTTAGGAGTCCTAACTTTAGGACTCCTAAGTGCCACCATTGGTCCCAGAGTATCAGTGTAAGATCCAGATCAGGCAAGAAATGGAAGTTCATCACAGTCAGTAGTAGGAGAGAGAACTAGCTCTGAAGGGAATGGCACAGTGAGCGTGATAGCTCAATTGCCGAGACCCAGGGAATTGAGCACACCATTGCCAGTCACTGAAGACTCATCAAGGGGACAGATGGAGATTAGGACGGCGAGGTCGAGATCCCTTGCCGATTCGAGATCAGACCTAAGAATGTGGGAGCCACCCGTGAGGAATCGGAATGACAGGATGACAGCAAGTTGGGATGATGGAAGCGAAGGGAACAAACCAGTCCTTATGGATACAGCCAAAGGGAATAGGTGTAGAGAACAGAGCAGAGGAAGCGAAGAATTGAATCGTGCATCTAGTCGAGGGACTCTGAAAGCGGACATAAGGGCAAAGATGCTGGATGTAGTGAGTCTGAAAGCAGAGGTAGATGAGATAATCGAGGGAAACTTACCTCTGGAGAGAGTGGAGCATTATGATTCAGATGAGTTATTGTTTGTAGCAAAGGATGTGACTCGAAAGGCAAGGTGGGTACATGAGAAAATGTCTGCCTTAGGGAAGAGGTACAAGGTGGATTTGTCCAAATCAAATATGTTACAAGGGCGTAACATGTTGCAATACAGTGAGCAGAAACTGGAAAAGAAGAGTGTCATTGGATTAAGGACATTCGGGAACTGATTATAGAGATACACGCATGGAAAATGCTCGAAAAGTGGGAAGAAAGATGGCCCAAAAAGAAGAGTGCTAAAAAGAGCGTAGGAGAGACACCACCTCCGGGAGGGGGAGTGTTGGGAGTACAGAATTACCCTTTGCGGGAGGTAGCTAGTAGACAGTATGTGCCTTGGAGTAGAGGTGACTTAGCAGCGTTCACAAATGACTTCCCTAAGCTGAGGGAGAAACCAGTTGAATAGTACAAACAGGTTGATCGCTTTGTTAAGATCTCAAAGGTGTTGTGGTTTGATATGAATACGCTGTTTGACACTGAAGTTCCAAGAGATTTGTGGGCAGCTTGTAAAGTTGTTATTGATTGGCCTACTTATAAACTAGTTAGAGATTCTGTTACGAATGGTCCTTCGCCTATTGTCATGAAGAAGTTTGAACAGATGATCACATTGCTGAAGTCCAAGGTAGAGCCACAGGACATTGATTGGGTCAATATAGATCGAACGGTTCAGGAACCGAAGGAGATGGTACATGAGTATTATGAAAGACTTTTGCAAGTCTTCAAACAGTACAGTGGGTTAGATAAGTTAGACCCTAAAGACATGGGACAGTTCATTTCAAAGTGTGGTTTAGGTCTGAGACAAGAGATTAGAATTATGATTCTGCAGCATTTGATCTGTTGGCAGAACAAGCCAGTGGATGACATACTGCGATATGCCAGGTATTGCAGTGATGAGGTGGACTCGAAGCATAGGAAGCTTAAAGATAAGCTGATGTTAGTCCAGATGAAAGCTGCTGATAAGGGACTCCAGATGCAGCCAAGTGGAGTAACATTAGGGAAAAAACAGGGAAGTAATCAGGGAGGAGCACAGAATGGTCAGGATCAGGGAAAGGGAAAACAAGTAGACCCCAAACCGGGAATGGATGTGGCAACACTGAAGAAGACCACTGCATGTCATCTTTGTCACCAAATCGGGCATTGGAAATGCGAGTGTC
Source organism: Lissotriton helveticus (assembly GCF_964261635.1). NCBI lineage: Eukaryota > Metazoa > Chordata > Amphibia > Caudata > Salamandridae > Lissotriton > Lissotriton helveticus. The sequence continues at coordinate 851,953 of NW_027611675.1, forward strand.
CATTGAACCCAGCAAATCAGTTGCAGCAGGAGGTAGAGACAGTGCAGGTGCCTGAAATGATTAATACTGTGACAAATCCCAGATCGATGAAAGGGGGGACATTGGTTCCACAAGTGCAGGTTCCCCAGCCACCGAGAATCCCTCAAGGGACTCGGACATACCAGCAGATGTCTCTCTTTGATGGGCTTGACGAGTACAGTCCTGACTCGTTGGTATGACGGTGCCTGAGGGGGAGGAAGACTGTACTCTTGGGGCAGTTTTGGAGGCAGACCAGAGGTGACCGTTTGTAGAAGGTGACATTGACGGGCATCCTACCACCTTTTTGGTTGACACTGGTGCTACCCGTTCTACTGTTAGATCTGCAGTAGTTCCCAACCTATCCCTCCCGGAACAATCAGTCCAAGTTGTAGGAGTAGCAAACAAGAAAATGACAAACCCTTTGACTGAGCCGATCCCTGTGAGAAAAGGGACTTTCCGAGATAGACATCAGTTTGTGGTATGAGACTCAAGCCCAATCTGCCTGTTAGGAAGGGATCTTTTGTGTAAGCTTAACTGCACTATTTACTGCATAACAGATAGACAATTTGATATATCTGTACTAGTCGAGTACCCATCATCATGCATGCATTTCCTTTTCCTCCCATAACAGATTTATGATGCTCGGCTGGCAAGATGAATGGGTTGTCCATGTGTAATGTTTGTCTTTGTCAAACCTTTCCCTTAAATCCCACTTTCCATTCATTCATTGAACCCCTAACCCTCTTCCTCCCGGCTGTGTGATTTATTGAGGTGTGGCTAAATCAAATTTACATCATTAGTTAATCACACACTTGCTGGGGCGGATGTGGTGAAAGCAACACCAACTCAAGGCGGGCGAGGACCTTCTTCTGCTCTAAGTATATAGCCCACACTGGCATTATTATATATATTATATTGCCCACCCATCAGCATTCGATATTCAAGATTTTCCAGAGGAACATAATCCATCATAATTGAAAGCATATTGTATAGTGACTGTTAATTCTGCCCGAACATACAGTAGTGCGCCCAAGTCTAATCCTGGTTACCAGGAGTGTTTGTTTAGCTTTAGTATTGCACAGGTGTGGGCAGCCACTGGGGCTAAGATGAATAGAGATAAAGAAGCACAGAAACGATTCAGTAATTTGAGTGCTGGGTCTTCGACAGGTACAGAAGTTGGCATCACTAAAAACCCTAAACATGAGGGCCTAATAGCTAAATTTGTCAAACTAGAACGCCTAAATGAAGCGGAACTTAATAAATGGTGGGACGCTGCTACCCTTAGGCAATATCTCACACTGAATAGAATCCCGAGAGGGCTTAGAACACAAATAGTCCCAACTTATGAAGATTTGGAACCAGATCTTTTGGAAAAGGAATTGACTAATAGTTTCAAAAATGTAACGCATCGTGGTATTAGAGACTTGAAGAATATTGAATTAAGGTGAGATGGTATGACGATGAATGCGGAATTTTTGTTACAAAGGATTTGGGAATGTATTCCTTATAAATGGGGGTACGTGCCCCTCTGTTTTACAGGAATGGTGATATAACTAAAAGTTATCGACATATCAAGGGGGTTTTGCGAGACATTGCGATCTGCACAGGAAGTTTGTTTGGATAGTGCATAGGTAACGTATGCTGTGAATGGCGATAATAATTGGGTTATATAGACTTGTATTTTCTTTTACTTATATGGACTAATTGGATTAGGGAGGAATTGTTTGCAAAAACAGGCAGGAAGGAATCCAGGGTCAAAGGAGTAATAGTCTCCAAGAAGGAGGCATTCTCGACTCGATTGAAGGCTATACTGTTGAAAGCACTATCTCTCACGGGGAGGAGCTTGAGAATATTTTGCACTTTAGATGAGAAAAATAGTGCAAAATCATTACACGGGCGACCGGAGAGGTCAGGAATCGTCGGTGGGTCAGGGACTTTGAGTCGTTTATTTGCAATCTGGAAAGTTTCCCTTGGAGAGTTAGCAGCCAGATCAATCTTTTCCTGAAAGCACAGAGCTTGGGCTTTCTTAATCTCCCCTTTGTAAGTTCGTAACATTTCTCTGTATCCTAGCTTCTTGGTGTGGAAGAAGTCTTTCCTCCAAAGCCTCTCCGACTTTTTGCAATGCTGTTTCAGAACGTGTAGTTCAGGGGTAAACCATGCTGTTTTATTGGATCCGACTCTTTTCCATATCAGTTTTTTCGGGAGTACTAGATTGAGTGTACCATCGATCCATGAATTAAAGCTGTTATACGCTGTAGTAGGATTGGGGCCCGGGGCAGGTGGGGACTGTCCAAGTGCATGGAACCAGGGGCGGCTAATAGTTTGAGTCAGCTGAATGTTTGATCCTGTAAAAATGGGGGATCAGGAAAAGAGAACAAGGAAATGGTCCGACGAAGGAAGGGGGATCTGAGGTTTACCTTCTAGATCTTCCAGGCTGGAGAAAATAGTGTCAAGGAGATGCCCTTTAATATGAGTGGGTAGGAAACTCGTCTTCTGGAGATGATAGGAGGCAAAGTCTTGGACAAGCTCACTGGCGATCACAATGGAAGGGTCGTCAAAGTGTAAATTAAGATCTCCTAGGAGTGTAAAATTCGCCTTAGTATTTGCAAAAGCCATGGTTGCTTCTAACAAGGAGTTGCAGAATTGGCCTGAGGCACCCGGGGGGTGATATATGAGAAGACCTGAGAGTGTAAGTGAGGGGGAGAATTCAATGGAAAATAGACCATTCTCACAATCTGCTATTGGGCTACTAAGGAGACGGCAGGTTATGTTATTTTTACAAATAATGGCAATGCCACCGGCCAAGCCTGTCATTCTATCAAGCCTTTGGATTAGATACCCCGGCAGAAGGGCTCTAACTATATCGGGCTCTGCACTTGCGGAGAGCCACGTCTTGGTCAGGAACAAAACTTCCCGTTCAAGCTCTGCCAGCAGCAATGAGAACTTTATTGAGTGTTTTGGTAGAGATCTACAGTTAAGCGGTAGTAGGTTAAAAGATGTTCCCGCAACAGCTGAGGGGTGTGGGGAGGCCAAAAGCTCAAAGTGGCAATGTGGACATTTGTACTTCGGATCCTCTGGCATGATCGATTGAGCACATTGTGGCCGCAGCGGCATGTTCAGCTGCCACAACTGAGTCCTGGGGCATCCACAGCGGGCGATTATCTAGCATACTTCAACTCCAAACTGAAGACAGAAATCGTGGTAGATGCCAGGCCATTTGGACTAGGTGCGATTCTGGCGCAATACAATGACGAAGATGACCAACACCACATCGTTGCGTATGCCAGTTGCAGCCTCACCGACACGAAAAAACCATATTCCCAACCGGAAAAAGAGAAAAAGAGAGCCTGACGGTTGTGTGGACTTGTGAGCATTTCACCTCTTTGTATATGGCAAGCACTTAACACTCATCACCGATCATCAAGCTCTGCCAACCATCTTTGGGAACCCCTGGGCAAAGATGCCTCCGCGGATCGAACACTGGGGAATCCGTCTGCAAGATTATACGTACACCATCATTCACAAACCTGGGAAAGGCAGAGAACCGGGCAGATCATATCACGGCATCTACAAGCTCTAATGCGAGTGCGGCACTCTGTAGCAGAAGAATACCTACATTTCGTCATTGACCAAACCTGCCCACCTGCCGTTCCATTAGAAGCCATCATTGAAGCTTCTGCTAAAGATGCCATGCTCCAAAACATCATGCATCATGTCCGCACAGATTCATGGTGACACTCAGAAGAGCCAAAGATGAGTGACACCATCAACACTCAAGAACTTATGGCATTCAAACACGTCAAGGATTAACTCCCCATCAGTGCCAATGGGTTGCTACTAAGAGATCGGAGGATTGTCATCCCTCACCAACTGAGACTAGGAACCGTCAACCTGGCTCACGAAGGACACCGAGGAGTAGTAGCCACGAAGAAAGCGATGCCAGAGCACGTCTGGTTCCCTTCCCTTGATCAGATGGTAGAGACCACACTCCAAGACTGCTCACACTGTCAATTGGTAGGGCGATAAGAATCACATGACCCCTTGCAGATGTCGGACCTCTCAGATAGTGTATGGCAACACGTAGCCATCGATTTCTTTGGCCCGCTGAAGTCAGGAAAGTACATCATCGTCATCATGGACGAGTACTCCGGATTCCCCATCGCTCACCAAATTTCCTCTACCGAAGCAACCACTGTCATAGCTGTTATCGACGAAGAATTTGCCGCGTGGGGAACCCCCACAGTGGTGAAGACTGATAATGAACCACCTTTTAACGGACAAGAATTCAAAGAATTCCCAGAATTCGGGAGACGCATGAATTTCAAGCACTGAAAGATCACTCCCCTGTGGCCCCAGGCCAACGGGATGGTGGAACGATTTATGACCACCATAAAAAAAGACAATGCAACAAGCTGAATTAGCTCATCGTGTCATTCAGCCGGCGCTAAAGGAATTACTATGGGCATACAGGACCACGCCACACAGCACCACAAATCAATGTCCTGCCACTCTGATGCTCTGGCGAATTCCATGCACTTGGATACCAACCACAGATGCTGGCACTCAATCCAGAATCACGAGCTCAGACCACGAGATCCTGGTAGAACTGGATCGGATCAAGAAAGCAAAAATGAAAGAATATGCAGACTGCCGCAGACATGCCAAGACGTCTGACATCCGAGAAGGAGACTGGTTGCTGGTAAGACAAGCAAGAAGAACCAAATCGGGCAGCCGCTACTATGCTCATCCGTTACAAGTAACAAGAAGGAAACGACCATGATTACAGCTGAGTCCGAAATCAAGAGAACAACCAGAAACGTGTCACATTTCAAAAAGTGACCCAACAGCATACGCTCAGGTTCCAAATCCTGACAGGCACACAGACTTGTCGAGTCAAGAAGAGAGCTGCCATGAACCCAGGCAGGTGTCTGAGGCCTGGGACTTGAGAGAAGGGCACCTCACCAGCCGACCACTAATCAGCCGACCATGAAGAACCATTCGGAAACCCACCCGACTCATTGAAGAACTCTGAGAGAGACATAAAACATTCAAAATACAAAAGGGGGAGGTGTTGTGTCGCCATGCCTGACCTGATTGCATCCCAAGGTCAGGCATGGCAGGAAAGGGAAGGGGAGGAGCCTGGGGGAGAATAGGGCAGTTTGCGCTCGGGCACGGTTGAATAAAGATGTGTCACAATGCAGCCGGTGTCCTGTGTGTCTTTGGGGGCAGGGAATGTGAAACCCTTATAATGTAAATAAAATGCAGTGCAATGTGCACAGATTCCCACGTTTAATTACAACCACTCACAGTGTCAGTAATAAGTGATGCAGTGTGTTAATGTTTTCCCTGTAAATGTTCCCTGTAGTGTGAGCAAAAAGCAGCGCTCAGATTTCCTCTACTCCTAAGGCCCCTCTTAGTATAAAAATCAATGCACCTAACAGATCTGTAAACGCTGCTTATATTATAATAAAGAACAGTGCAGTGCCCCACGAAATGTAGTAAATGCAGTGCAGAGATTACTCAGAGTACAGTACGATGCAGTGCACAGAGTCTTTAAAGTGCAGTAAGATGCAGTGCACAGAGTCTTCAAAGTGCAGTAAGATGCAGTGCAGATTCCTCATAGTGCAGTAAGATGCAGTGCACAGATTCCTCATAGTGCAGTAAGATGCAGTGCACAGATTCCTCATAGTGCAGTAAGATGCAGTGCACAGAGTCTTTAAAGTGCAGTAAGATGCAGTGCAGATTCCTCATAGTGCAGTAAGATGCAGTGCACAGATTCCTCATAGTGCAGTAAGATGCAGTGCGCAGATTCCTCATAGAGCAGTAAGATGCAGTGCACAGATTCCTCATAGTGCAGTAAGATGCAGTGCACAGATTCCTCATAGAGCAGTAAGATGCAGTGCACAGATTCCTCATAGTGCAGTAAGATGCAGTGCACAGATTCCTCATAGTGCAGTAAAATGCAGTGCACAGATTCCTCATAAAGCAGTAAGATGCAGTGCACAGATTCCTCATCGTGCAGTAAGATGCAGTGCACAGATTACCTTCAGGATTATTCAGTCTATTTCTACAAACACAGCAGAAGGTGCTGACAATCTCCTACCTGAGCAGAGACCTGTGCAGAGGAGTCCAGGCTCTCTCCTCCTCCTGGGGGGGCACAGGGGTGGGCAGGGGCAGATCATGGGCCTTGGGAGGTCTGTGAGGGTCTGAAGATGAAGGTAGCTGCACAGACACACAGGGTCCTCCCTCCTCTGCAGAGGCCGGAAGTGATGTCACCGCCGCTGCTGGTGCTGTTTCTGCCGCCGCTGACCCGGAAGAGGAAACCCTTCTCCCTTCCATCCAGTGTGTGCTCAGTGGGTTTCATCGGCAGGCGAGGAGTGCCCTCTGGTGGCCTCTGATGGAATAGGAGTTGTTGGTCTTTTTATAAGAGATGCACTGTGTGTAACTCCACCCATCACACCTCACTACACCTTCCCTTCATGAAAAGCATGACAACTAAGTCTTGATGATAATAAGCAAAGATTTTTAAAGTAATAAAAGTATATCTTTTTCTATGAAACTTTTGCCCCTGACCCTGTTACATTTATTGTCAAAAAGAATTGTTCTAGGTGTGTGTTATGTGTTTCCCTTCTGGTAAAACTCCTAAAGAGATTTATTTCCATGTGAGTCATTGTTTCTTTGTTTCTATATACATAACCATGTATGTGGAGCATTAAACTAGAATGTTTGTATTATAAAAGTAAAAAAAAGTAAACATTCTGTGACGTGCAGTACAGCATAGTGTAAGATACTGTAAGAATAGAAAAATTAATGTTTGCGTATTTTTTTGCGTAATTTAGCATTCGCGGCGCCATTTTCTATGTGTTTGCCATTTTGAGTTAAAAATCTAAACTAATCCTTCGTCATTTCTGAGAAGAGGCCTCTGCTGAGATTCATTTCTCGAGGCTGGGCTTTGCTTCACTAATGAATACATTGTCCTTATTCGCGCATACCTTTCCCACTAGATAGAAGCCTTCTCCCACTTGTCTAGTGGTGGGCACAGGCAGAGCGACCTTGAGTAGTAGAGAGTGGCCTAAGAATCGAAACATATTCCTCTGTACTTCACTATTTAGCTGCATCTCCCTGGAAAATCTCATTATGGGCGTGCCTTCATTGGTTTCCTAATTTAATTTGTTTGCCCAAATCCTCTCCGATCAATCTACTGTTTCTAAATTCTTGTTATCCCTGCATTATCCTGTTTACTAACTTTGTTATTTTATATTTCTAGTGTCTGTATTTAAATTTGTACCTCAAACTACCTCTGTCTGTATTAGTCTGTCTGTAGCTTGCTTTCTTCTGGTTTTTCAGTCAGCTTTCCCTCTCCCCTTAACTATTTTGTGGACTGCCTTGTGGTGGTAATATAAGACTTAGAGAACCCATTGGTCCTCACTACTACTAGTACACTAGTACTACTACTCTGCTGTGCAGATTGCATGCCCAAGTAAGGTATTATACCCGTGTTTGTTGAGATGGGAAGGCTTTCTTTTACTATCTCATGTCCAATCAGTAAAACCAGAGAGGGGCCATGGTCACATTGGATACCACAAAGTTGTGTCTTCTGCTCTTCATGTCATCTAGGCTTAGTAATATTTACATATTAGTAGCAGTTGATGGTGAACTGAATACCGTGCACCACGGCTGAAAGGAAGTGTGAGGAGGACGGCACCCTTACATTTTCCTACCAAGAAGACCTTAAGTCCGATTGTCCGCCCAGTCTTATTTCTTTTCAAAAACCCAGATTCACCAATAGCTCTAGACCAGTATTCTTCAATCTGTGGGGCGCCCCCACTGGGGGGGCGTGACACCTTCCCAGGGGGGGCGCGCACTCCACTACAATCTGACCTTTGTTCCGTCCTCCGTGCAACTCTCCCAGGAGGGGGTTAATTCACGGAGGTGACAGCTTCAACAGCAGTGTGATACAAGGAGTCTCCTCTGCTAAAAACGAAAGCATACAAACAGACACGCTTTCGGTTTTAGCAGAGGAGACCCCTTGCCTCCCACTGCAGCTGAAGCATTTCAGCGCTGTGAATTAACCCCCTCCTGGGAGAGTTAGCTCTTCCCAGACGGGAGAAAAGTTTCCAGAGTTCGAGTCTCGGCATTGAAGCTGAAAATCCAGTGATTCTGGGCAAATCACTTAATCTCCCCGTGCCTAACAAAGAAAATGAATATGTCCTCATGTAATGCAACTTGTGCTATGTAAAGCGCTCTGATACCTGATTCAGGTCAAGTTTGCGCTATATAAAACTCAGTAAAAAAAAAAAAAGTGGGCTCTGGCCCAGGGCCCCAGCCTTTCAAAGGGGGTGGGAGTGTGTGTGTGTGTGTGGGGGGGGGGGGGGTTGGGGGTGGTGGTGGTGAAGGAGCCAGCACTATTCTACAGTATTGCCCTCATTACCTTGAATCATTTTAAAACATAATGTTGTAAATAGCGCTTTTCAATTATTCATTTTCAATGTGTATAAGTCTATTACAGACATTTTGCAGACAAAATGTGTTTATGCCTCATGCGACATCCATATAAAAAGTGTATTTTAGATCAATACATGACCTCACATATGAGAAATAGAAGGGTGTGACAGATTATTTGCAGTAATATTAGTGAACTGCTGTTGTGTTACATACTGAAAACACACATCACTATCTCTGAATATCCGATGTACACACATTTAGTATTTGACCAAAGAAGGCATGAAAGTGCCGAGACTAGATCTTAAAATCAAAGCTTGTCTGAACAGGGACCCCGAAAATACATTTGGCCCACACCACAAAATCCTTAAAACGTCCCTGAAAGTTTCTTTTAAAATTACACAGGCAGGCGCGCAAAATGCCAGCCAGCCATGTGTTGTTTAAACAGCTTGCAAATTGCAGTTTACTAAACAATCTTATTGTATTGAATGTTATTCGCTGAATATGCCCGGAATGTGCGCGTGGCGGTCGAGTCCAGAAATTTCTGTCAGGTGGTGGGGGGGCCCAACATCTAAAAAAAATCACCTGGGGGGGCTTAACCTACAAAAGTTTGAAGACCTCTGCTCTAGACACTGAGTCCAGTCCTTTACAGGTTGTCTTCTTGAGCGACATTTCAAAAATTGCCACCAACAAAATGCCCAACCGGATATTTTATTATTTTTGATAGGACATATTGTCTGTCCCCGAATTGTAGTGATGTGTGTGGTGTATGTATTTTCAATCTTGCTACGAAAAAGATATGATTAGGGGGAGGTGTGTATGGCATCTAAACAATGTGTAATGTTTTTTCTAGCCGTACCGACCACCAGTGTCAGGGCCAGCGGAGACGGCGATGCCAGCCAGCAGGGAGCAGATGTGGCAGCTGCAGGGGGTGAGCCAGCAGCACTGGTGGGGGCGGTTGTGAGTCTTATTGCTTGCTTATTTACAATTTATACACTCGCTACAAGAATGTACACTGTACTGTTGAGACTAAGTTGTGAATAGTCAAAGACACCCTTTACTTAGCATCAGCATATACAGCGGGAGTTGAGTAACTAATAGCCTCTTCTATCTTCAACTCAGCAAAGAAAGTTTTATGAAGAAATCTCAGACCTTGATGGGTTGACGGAAAAGCAAAAGAAGCTTGGAAGGAGGAAGGATGGGTGAAATGTAATATCACTGTCAGAGAAGGATGTGTGGGTGAAGGGATGATAGAGGTGGCTGATAGGATGCATGGGCGGTTGAAGGATGGGTGAAAGGTGAAAGAAAGGATGCCTGCCTGGGTGGGTGAAAGTGTATGGTTGTTGGACTTGGCCCTCTTGGCAGGGTCATCCCTGAACTTTTTGCCTTCCTCCTGTATTTTGTCTGACCGGTTTTTGTTGGTATAACGACTCTGGGCACTTTACCACTGCTGACCAGTGCTAAAGTGCATATGCTCTCCCTACTGTAAATTGCTATATGTGATTGGTTTCCATGACTGGCTTATTTGGTTTACTGTCAGTCCCCAGTAAAGTGCACCAGGAGTGCCAGGGCTTGTAAACACAAATGCTGCTGGTGGGCCTGCAGCACTGGTTGTCCCAGCGGCCTAGTAAAATGTGCCTAGGGTCTGCCATTGCAGAACCTGCGTGCAGTCTGGTGCTGTCATGCTGGCTGGGCAAGTGCACCCACTTGCCTGTCCCTAAACCTTCCCTTAACTTCATATTAGTCACCCCTATGGTAGGCCCAAGGGTGGGGTGCATTGTAAGCATAAGGCAGGACAAGCCCTGATGTATGTGGCATGTCCTAATAGTGAATTACAGCCGTTTTCGTTTTTCACTATTGTAAGGCTACCTGTTTTCATAGGCCAGAATGGGCTGCTGGAATTACTCTACTCTATAATTCCAGCAGGCTCAGGGAACATGGTAGAAAGTCAAGTTTAGTATGCCTGAACTCAGAATAATAAAATACTTCTTTTAGTAAAGTTTATTTTAATATCCTGTGTTTGCAAATGCTACTTTTAGAAAGTTAGCATTTTCTTGCCTAACCATTTCAGCCCGCCTCTGCCAGGATGTGTATCTGTTGTCTGGGTTGTGTAAGTGACAGGGCTGGGGATGACAGGTGGCGAATAGAGGGATTACACCAGAGTGGGTGGTGGGAGTGCCCCTTGACTCTGAATAGGGCTGTGCTCTATCACCACAATCCTGGCTCCGTCCCCTGGGGAGCGACTGATGACTCTGCCCGACACCTGGTCCAGGAAGAGGGAAGACTGTCAACAGAGTGCTCGTGGACTGTACTTGTCCTCACAATGCTGGCTCCACCTCCTGCGGAGCGTCTGCTGTCCCTGCCCCACACTCTGAAAGAAGAAACCAGAGCCTGGAAAACAAAGTGCTCAGAGACTGACTGGATTAGGCAAAGGCCCCCCTGGCCTGCAAGAACAAAAGAAATGGTGTATAAAAGAGGGAGCCCTGCTCCTAAGAAATTAGATCCTGTTGATGCCAAGAAGAAACTCTGCCTGAAGAGAAGGACCTAGAAAAGCTACATGGAGGACTATTGTCTCTAATCCTGAGAGACTGGCCTGTGGTAGGTTCCTTGCTGTAAGAAGGAGAGAGGAAGAAAAGACTGAGAGACGTTTTATTCACTTGTGCATCTTAAACAAATCTCCAAGGGCTTGCTGGTGAACTTGCCCCCTGAACTGCGCCCCAGGAACAGTGGGCGCTACCCCTCCCTTGAAGAAGGAAGCTGCTGCTGGTGTATTTCCCCCTTCAGCGCTGACCCCGGTGACCTGAGTGCGACTGGGAATCTGTCCCACACTCTGAGAGCCTCTGCGCCCCATCCCGCTGAGCAAAGTGACCACTGACCGACTGGGCAACAACTAGCATCGTGAAGGCCTGGCCTAAACACCGCGACCTGCCGAAACATCGAGCCGGAGCTCGCACCGCAAGAACGGACCGTCCAATCCAAACAACGTGAGTCTGTGGCCCCGAGCTGTAGAACCCACCGTGAAGACTGCCTGCACCTGAACTCGCCCCTCCATTACGACGCTCTGTTGACAGCGCCTCGCCGCTGGATTCACCTCAAGCCGCTGCCCCCTCCCTCTTCAAAACACAGAACGGACCATAAGATCAAGAAACCCCAACGCACTGCTGCCCTCCGAGTGCAGGATCTATTGTGCCCTCAAGCTGTAGCTCGCAACGAAGGAGAAGCGCACCTCGACGTGGGACGCCCGATCTCCACCTGTGTTCGTCCGCCCGACCCCCAAGATCAAGGTACTGTACTTGTGCGCGGTGCGAGTCGCATTGAAGCTACGTCTCGCACCGCCCTTTGTGCCTCAGGAGCCCCTGGTACGCTCCGCATCGTGCGTTGCGCCCGGACAGAGGTGTCCGCGAGGCGCGGGCTAGTGTAAGGCCCGGGTGGAAGTAGCAGTACGAGTCGTACCCCTATTCCAAAACCGGCCACGTCGTACACGTCTAACGCGAGGCGCATGAGCTTTAGCGAGGCCTTCCTGTTTTCACCATACGAGGCGCACAGGAGCACTAAGAGGCGTACAGTCTTAACGAACATTGCCAAAAAGCACCGCATCTTGCTCTAAGTATTGTGGAATCCTTTTTAAACCTAAACTGGAACTATTTAAGTACTGTGAAGTTATTTTCAAGTAATTGAATGCATTTTCAGTACTGTCCATTATATTTAGGCACTGTGGCAACATTTTAAAGAGTAACTGGAAACACGTCTGAAGCACAAAGCCTTAAGCCTGCTTGAAAGTTTCTATACATAAAAGGAATATATTTTTACAAAACTACAGTCTTGTGTCCCTGTGTGGGGGTTGGTGATTTATTGTGTGTGTTGCACTAAATGCTTAACCGTATGTGCTCTGGAGTTTAGCCTTGTCTGCTTGCGCCACGCCGCCTAGAGAGTGAGCAGGGGTTATTTCTAGGAGTAGTCCTTTGCCCTGACTTAGAGGAGAGGGTCCCTGCTTGTCACAAGTGAATACTTGCACCAACCAGAGACCCCCAATTCTAACAATGGTGAAAGGAATCCTCCAAGCGGTTTGATGGGTCAACTCAAAGCAAGGATGCATGGGTGGGTAAATGACAAATGTATGTTGGTGAAAGGTTTGTTGAGAATGATAGCCACGTTTGGATGGATGGATGGTATTCAATCATAGGTGGAGACTGGATGAAGAGAATGTAAAACATAAACCGTGCCGGAGTAGCAAAGACAAGGGTGCTAAAATAATGCTAGAAGAACAATGCATTTATAAATGGAAAAATCCATGGGGAGAAGACTAAACAAGGAATGTTTTTGTTTATCAAGGTTTTTGTTAAAATGTTTGAGGTTGTATTTAGGACTACTGCCTTGACTCACAGTAGTTTCCAAGCAAAACATATATATTATGAACCCACCCTTCATTAGTCACCTCCCTCCGAGGCCCACTCCCTACTAAGCATGGGCGGAAAATCCGTTCCGCTCGCGTATTTTGCGAATTTTCGGTAAATTCGCGATCCGCGAACTCCCGCGAATTTGCCGCAAATTCGCAAATCCGCGAGCGGCTTATCCGGGCCCGGGGCAAAAGTTGAAGCCTGGCCTGTTGTAACTATTTTACGATGTCGCCGGCAAGCTGCCGGCGCCATCCTAAAATAGTTACTAAGTTAGCTTCAACAGGAAGCTATAATAGATAAAATAAAGCAGGTGCTCGATTTTATCTATTAGAGCTTCCTGTTGAAGCTAATTTAGTAACTATTTTAGGATGGCGCTGGTAGCTTGCCGGCGCCATCGTAAAATAGTTACAACAGGCCAGGCAGGTGTGCCTTCTTCCCAAATCTACCGTCGGAAATCAGCTGTGATGCTGGACAGAGGCCTTTGCATCCTTGACTTTCAGGAGCGCAATCCCTTTGCTGTTCCTGTGACCAGGAGGGTCTGTCTCTTCATCTACTGCTCTGATTGGTCTAAGACCTTTTATCCACACAAGAGGCATGTGCACTCGCATGGAAGCCCCGCCCACACACTCGCGGTGTGCACCGTCTTCCCGCCATTGACCCACTATGATGGACAGCTCACCTAAGGGACCCCTGCACCCTTCGGGGCGATTGCATATTAACACACACATGGTCGCTGGAACTAGTTGGAGCTCAAATGCAGTCACTCATTCATCAGCCCAAAAAACAATCGTGCTCGTCATCGAGGCTGGGCAGGTGTGCCTTCTTCCCAAATCTACCGTTGGAAATCAGCTGTGATGCTGGACAGAGGCCTTTGCATCCTTGACTTTCAGGAGCGCAATCCCTTTGCTGTTCCTGTGACCAGGAGGGTCTGTCTCTTCATCATGTGTACCTTTTAAACACACAAGAGGCATGTGCACTCGCATGGAAGCCCCGCCCCAAATCCGCGGATCCGCAAATACGCAAAATCCGCCGATTTTGCGGATCCACGATCCGCAAATCCGCGAATCGTGGATCCGCAAAATCCGCCCATGCTTACTCCCTACCCATGGGATTTTTCGACAGTGTCAGCCATGGGTGGCCTATCGGCTGCATGGTTACAACAATTACAATACCAGTACCTCACGTAGCGTTGTGACGTTTATCATCATTCATATTAGTAACTATTCATCTGCCTTGTTGTAGACTAGTCAGGGCGAAAGTGAAATTGAGCATTTGCCATTTAACAGAGCCTGGCCATAATAGAAAATGAGATCATTGTGTAGTACAGCTGCCCCACCTGCAGACAGTAGTAAGGTATCGCAAGTCTGCGACAAGAGCATGTCTGTCTATGGCGCAAGCCGAGCTGGCATGCCTACAAGATTAATTTAGCTAAACATGAGAGAGGGAATAAGAATGCTTGTCTACTCCATCAGCCGCTGATATTGGGCCCTGATGGCCTCCAGCTGCCTTTTGCCATGTCCTGGTTGCTCTCTCTGGCCTGTCAGATGGTGAATTGGCAGGAGTAGCTATATCAAGAAAGAAAAAGACAAATTGTAGCCAATACTGTTAGCAAAACAGTAACATATAAAATGATATAGTGGCACAGTAGCACTAGCAGCACATAACATGTGTGGTATCCTCGATTCCTCGGCCCCCAAGATGTGGATGTGATTAGAGTTTCAGGTATCAAGGCCCAATATCAGCGGCTGGTGGCCCAGGAAGAAGTAGAGGAGGCGGCAGCCGCTGCAGCCTCTAATGCCCCAGGCCCCTGCCAGGCCCCAGTAGTGGCTTCGGTGGTCCGGCAGCCGCCCGCTGCCATTCTTCAACCATTGCTGCTCACCCTGTACACTTCGAGCCTTTCTGCACTGCATGCTCCGGACGTTTGCGCGCCTGGAAAGCCGGATAAAGGAGCGTTTGGACCAGCTGGAGAGGAAGATCCGACTCCTAGCCCGCCGCTGGGCCTCAGTCTCTTGCCCCTTTTTTAAATTGTTTGTTGGGTGGATGGGACCTGTTGGGGAGAGGGTGGGAATGTGGGAGTTGGGGAAATTGGATTGGGTTTTTTGGAATCATTTTTTATGGACATTTGTTTGGACAATTTGGATTTTGGAGTTTCGTTGGACATTGGTTGGGGTTAGGGAGAGGGGTGGGTCAGGTGTTGTGAGCTTTTCTTCTAGTTTATATTTGTTAGGGAATACATTCTTAGTTTACATATGATATAAATCTTTTTTGGAGAGGGTTACTCTTTTACTTTGCACTGTTTCCTTTGACGCAGGGCCACAGCCAGTTTTTTAAATCTGCCGATAGTGTAACACAACAACAGATAGTTGCGGCACCCTCACTTGTCCTCCTACTCTCTCCTCCTAGTCTGTGCAGTCTGCAACTATATAAAGCCCTGTGGACTCGGAAGGGGTGTGGGTGTGTGAATTTATTTTCACAGTTTATACAGATTATTGCATCTTCAATGAATCCCCCACAGTTCTTCTCTTACCTGTGATCAGGCGAAGCGATGGCTGCATGGTGATGGTTTGGTTTCCAAAGGGGCCATTGTGGTGGTGATAGTAGACAGTAGCAGCAGCATGCTAGCGGACTAGTCGAATACTAGTGAAGCAGTAAGCACCAGATCCTGCACCGAGGCTTCACTCCCTCCTAGCCGAACTCAAACTGTAGGATGAGGAATGAATATTGATCGCAGGGACTAATTAAATTGACATATTTAAAACTGACTTAATGCCGTTTTATTACGTTTTACACCTCCGGGCAAAGTAGAATGAAGACGCACTCACTCTAGGCATCTTTTTATTTGTTCAATAAATGGCAATTCAGGTAAAGCCGTTTTGACACAAAAATAATGAGAGAGCCACCTGAGGGAGACTAGAGTGTGACTAGTAGTACAGTTCACGAGAAGAAGACTGCCAAACCAGAAACCATGATAAGCAATGCTAAAGTAACATAAATCAGAATGGTGGGCTAGTACAAGTTACAAACTGAAGTCGAGATGAGCTGTGAAGTGGACAAGCGTAACCTTTAGTGCTGGAAGGAGGTTGATGCTCTCAATTAATATGGATTATGTTCCTCTGGAAAATCTTGAATATCGAATACTGGTGGGTGGGCAATCTAATATATATAATATTGCCAGTGTGGGCTATATACTTATAGCAGAAGAAGGTCCTCGTCCCGCCTTGAGTTGGTGTTGCTTTCACCACATCCGCCCCAGCAAATGTGTGATTAATTAATTATGTAAATTCGATTTAGTCACACCTCAATAAATCACACAGCCGGGAGGAAGATGGTTAGGGGTTCAATGAACGGATGGAAAGTGGGATTTGAAGGAAAGGTTTGACAAAGATAAACATTACACATGGACAACCCATTCATCTTGCCAGCCGAGCATCATAAATCTGTAATGGGAGGAAAAGGAAATGCATGCATGATGATGAGTACTCGACTAGTACAGATATACAGATATATCAAATTGTCTATCTGTTCTGCAGTAAATAGTTCAGTTAAGCTTACACAAAAGATCCCTTCCTAACAGGCAGATTGGGCTTGAGTCGCATACCACAAACTGATGCCTATCTCAGAAAGTCCCTTTTCTCACAGGGATCGGCTCAGTCAAAAGGTTTGTCATTTTCTTGTTTGCTACTCCTACAACTTGCATTGATTGTTCCGGGAGGGGTAGGTTGGGAACTACTGCAGATCTAACAGTAGAACGGGTAACACCAGTGTCAACCAAAAAGGTGGTAGGATGCCCGTCAATGTCAGCTTCTACAAACGGTCACCTCTGGTCTACCTCCTAGACTGCCCCAAGAGTGCAGTCTTCCTCCCCCCTCAGGCACCGTCATACCAACGAGTCAGGACTGTACTCGTCAAGCCCATCAAAGAGAGACATCTGCTGGTATGTCCGAGTCCCTTGCGGGATTCTCGGTGGCTGGGGAACCTGCGCTTGTGGAACCAATGTCCTCCCTTTCATCGATCTTGGCTTTGTCACAGTATTAATCATTTCAGGCACCTGCACTGTCTCTCCCTCCTGCTGCAACTGATTTGCTGGGTTCAATGGACACTCGCATTTCCAATGCCCGATTTGGGGCCATATGTAGGTGGCCAAATACATGCCCTAAGGGCATGTATGTGTGCCACATGGCACACAAGCCAGAATCAGGGGTGCAACAGGGTGTCAAAGTGACACCCTGTCCCCCTTGAGAAATCGGTAATTTTACTGAATCGGTATTTACCGATTCGGTAATTGCCATTGATTCCTATGGGCCTCAAGGCCCATAGGAATCAATGGCAATTACAGAATCGGTTAAAACGCCGATTCGGTAATTACCGAATCTTACCGATTCGGTAATTGTTACTGAATATTTACCTACATGGCATTTACCGATTTGTAAATACCGAATCGGTAACATTCGGTATTTACGATTCGGTAAATGCCATTTACCTACATATGGCCCTTGGTGACAAAGATGACATGCACTTGTCTTCTTCAGTGTCGCCACATCCATTCCCGTTTTGGGGTCTACTTGTTTTCCCTTTCCCTGATCCTGACCATTCTGTGCTCCTCCCTGATTACTTCCCTGTTTTCTCCCTAATGTTACTCCACTTGGCTGCTTCTGGAGTCCCTTATCAGCAGCTTGCATCTGGACTAACATCAGCTTATCTTTAAGCTTTCTATGTTTCGAGTCCACCTCGTCACTGCAATACCTGGCATATCGCAGTATCTCATCCACTGGCTTGTTCTGCCAACAGATCAAATGCTGCTGAATAATAAGTCTAATCTCTTGTCTCAGACCCAAACCAAACTTTGAAATGAACTGTCCCATGTCTTTAGGGTCTAACGTATCTAACCCACTGTACTGTTTAAAGACTTGCAAAAGTCTTTCATAATACTCATGTACCGTCCCCTTCGGCTCCTGAACCGTTCGATCTATCTTGACCCAATCAATGTCCTGTGGCGCTACCTTGGACTTCAGCCATGTGATCATCTGTTCAAACTTCTTCATGACAATAGGCGAAGGACCATTTGTAACAGAATCCCTAACTGGTTTATAAGTAGGCCAATCAATAGCAACTTTACAAGCTGCCCACAAATCGCTCGGAACTTCAATGTCAAACAGCGTATTCATATCAAACCACAACAACTTTGAGATCTTAACATAGCGATCAACCTGTTTGTACCATTCAACTGGTTTCTCCCTCAACTTAGGGAAGTCATTTATGAACGCTGCTAAGTCACCTCTACTCCAAGGCACATACCTTCTACTAGCTTCCTCCCGCAAAGGGTAATTCTGTACTCCCAACACTCCCCCTCCCGGAGGTGGTGTCTCTCCTACGCTCTTTTTAGCACTCTTCTTTTTGGACCATCTTTCTTCCCACTTTTCGAGCATTTTCCATGCGCGTATCCCTATAATCAGTTCCCGAATGTCCTTAATCCAATGACCCTCTTCTTTCCAGTTCCTGCTCACTGTATTGCAACATGTTACCCCCTTGTAACATCTTTGATTTGGACAAATCCACCTTGTACCTCTTCGCTAAGGCAGACATTTTCTCATGTGCCCAACTTGTGCCCACCTTGCCTTTTGAGTCACATCCTTTGCTACAAACAATAACTCATCTGGTTCATAATGCTCCACTCTCTCCAGAGGTAAGTTTCCTTCGATTATCTCATCTACCTCTGCTTTCAGTCTCACTACATCCAGCATCTTTGCCCTTATGTCCGCTTTCAGAGTCCCTCTACTAGATGCACCATTCAATTCTTCGCTTCCACTGCTCTGTTCTCTACACCTATTCCCTTCGGCTGTATCCATAAGGACTGGTTTGTTCCCTTCGCTTCCATGATCCCAACTTACTGTCATCCTGTCATTCCGATTCCTCACGGGTGGCTCCCACATTCTTAGGTCTGATCTCGAATCGGCAAGGGATCTCGGCCTCGCCGTCCTTATCTCCATCTGTCCCCTTGATGAGTCTTCAGTGACTGGCAATGGTGTACTCAATTCGCTGGGTCTCGGCAATTGAGCTATCACGCTCACTGTGCCATTCCCTTCAGAGCTAGTTCTCTCTCCTATTACTGACTGTGATGAATTTCCATTTCTCACCTGATCTGGATCGCATACTGACACTATGGGACCAATGGTGGCATTTTAGAGTCCTAAAGTTAGGAGTCCTAACTTTAGGACTCCTAAATGCCTTCTGTGAATACTGAAAGTCTTAAAGTTAGGCTTTTTCTCAGTTTAGGAGTCCTAAAGTTAGGACTCCTAACTTTAGGACTCCTAAATGACTTCTGTGTATACGAAATGAGTAAGTGCCTACTGTGAATACCAAAATGGTCGTAAGTTTAGGATTTTCTCTTAAGTTAGTTCTGTGAATCGGCCCACTGTTCTTGGAAATGGGCCGCTACACCCGCTCTAGTAAAAGTACTGGGCTGGTCCGTTAACTCTGGTATTTCAGGGTGATATATTAGATGAACCTCTCGCAACGGAAACTGAGATACCAAGGTAGGACGCTTCTCATGCAACCTGCCCCTATACACAATTAACGTTGTGATTTTCTCAAAAACTTGGCCAGGCTCCATACCGCCAGCATAGACGCCCTTATCTTGGATCAACCTCCCGACTATCATTAAACAAGGTAGTGCCTTCTACCAGTTCTAGAAGTATAGCTATGAATAATAAATCCAATTTACCTTTACAAAGTCAACAGGTGCCTATGTCTTTTATATCTGGTGCACTTATGAGAAATTTGTTTGTATTGATAATTCTTGCAGATTAGATGTATGCATAAAATTGAAAAAAAACGTGAATATTTTTAGACTTTATTGCTCGACAAATAAGTCCAGGACCAACTGTTTTTGTACCACTTGATACCAAGGTCCACGGATATTTATTGGGTTACCCCGTTAAGTTATAATGGAATGTAAAGCACGAGGCCGGTATTTTTCTCTGGGAAAGGTGGCAACCCTATTTCTGCTCCAGGACCCAGATTCTCTCTCCAACATAGTGCGAGTCTGCATTTACGTAGCTTGAGTTTCCCTCTTTTGATCAAACTGGAAAACTTGCCAAGTCACAAAGCGATTTCTATGTTCTTTCAACATAAAAGCACCAATAGTATTTCTTTACCAGCATAAACGTCACTTTTACTGCTCACAAAACCTGGCTTTACATCTTTAAAATATTAGTGTATTGTATACATTTTTATATGTGTGAATTAATCTTCTATCAGGGATAGCTGTTACGGGACAAGAGGCCCTGACAGTTCGGACACATACACAAACATAGTTGGTAAAAACAAATCTTTTCTCAGCCACTTCAAATTATGACTCATAGAGCTGGGCGGTCACACTTAGAAGAGCACCACACACATCTCACAGACAAACACAGACACACACAGAGACAGACACACACACACGCACACACAGACACACACACGCAGACACGCACACACACATACACACACACACACAGACAGACACACACACGCACACACAGACAGACACACACACGCACACACACACATACACACGCACACACAGACACACACGCACAGACACGCACACACAGACTGACACACACACGCACACAGACACACACACAGACACGCTCACACACACACACGCACACACAAACACACACACACAGACACGCACACACAGACAGACACACACACAGACACGCAAACACAGACACGCACACACACACACGCACACACAGACACACACACAGACACACACACGCACACAGACACACACACGCACACACAGACACACACACAGACACAAACACGCACACAGACACACACACACACGTGCACACACAGACACACACACACAGACACGCACACACACACAGACACACACACACAGAGACATGCACACACACACAGGTGTGCAGCTCTGGTCCCTGCTTTTGCTCAGAGAAGCCAGTCTCATGCACAAACCTCGATGCACAAGAAACAAAAACTAAAATTTTAAAGAGCTAAGGATGCGCGAGATTACACAGAATTAAATCCCCTTGAGTGACATTCCTCAAAAGTAGTCGAAGATGGACCCTGTTTGGTGTTTGCTTAAGAAACCAGGAAGTAGAAGTTTTCTGACTGTGAGTGTCTTAACATCCACGTCTGTGTCTTTGCCGGCGCCAATGCTTGTTTCTCATATGAGACCCTGTCATGGACTCAAACAGCCATGTCTGTTTCTTTGCAGGCGCCAATGCTTGTTTCCCATAACACCCATGTCTGTGTGTTTACAGGCGCCAATGCTTGTTTCCTATAACACCCACGTCTGTGTGTTTACAGGCGCCAATGCTTGTTTCCCATAACACCCATGTATGTGTGTTTGCAGGCGCCAATGCTTGTTTCCCATAACACCCATGTCTGTGTGTTTACAGGCGCCAATGGTTGTTTCCCATAACACCCATGTCTGTGTCTTTACAGGCCCCAATGCTTGCTTCCCATAACACCCATGTCTGTGTGTTTACAGGCGCCATTGCTTGTTTCCCATAACACCCATGTCTGTGTGTTTACAGGCGCCAATGCTTGTTTCCCATAACACCCATGGCTGTGTGTTTGCAGGCGCCAATGCTTGTTTCCCATAACACCCATGTCTGTGTGTTTACAGGCGCCAATGCTTGTTTCCCTGCTGGACCTGGAGGCGGCGGTTCCGTCATCGGCCACCAGAGGGTGCTCCTCGCCTGCTGATGAATCCACTGAGCTGCACATGGGATGAAAGGAGAAGGGTTTCCTCTTCTGGGTCAGCGGCGGCAGAGACAGCACTAGCAGTGTTGACATCACTTCCTGGCTCTCCTGGTGTGTGCAGCCTGCTGCAGAGGAGGAACAAGCCCTGTCTGTCTGTGCACCGACCTTCATCTACAGACCCCCCCAGACCCCAGATCTGCCCTTGCCCCCCCTCAGACCCCAGATCTGCCCCCTCAGACCCCAGATCTGCCCCTGCCCACCCCTCGGACCCCAAATCTGCCTCTGCCCCCCCTCAGACTCCAGATCAGCCCCCCTCAGACCCCAGATCTGCCCCCCAAGACCCCAGATTTGCCCCTGCCGCCCCCTCAGATCCCAGATCTGCCCCTGCCACCCCTCATACTCCAGATCAGCCCCTGCTCCCCCCTCAGACCCCAGATCTGCCCCTGCCGCCCCTAAGACCCCAGATCTGCCCCCCCTCCCCACAGACCCCCAGGAGGAGGAGAGAGCCTGGACACGTCTGCACAGGTCTCTGCTCAGGTAGGAGATTGTCAGCACCTTCTGC
Organism: Lissotriton helveticus; assembly: GCF_964261635.1. NCBI lineage: Eukaryota > Metazoa > Chordata > Amphibia > Caudata > Salamandridae > Lissotriton > Lissotriton helveticus. The sequence goes on from NW_027611675.1 coordinate 874,096, forward strand.
TGTGTTTGTAGAAATAGACTGAATAATCCTGGAGGGAATCTCTGCAGGAGCCGGGCTGAGCTGGGCTCTTCTATCCAGGGCTCCTGGGGCTGAGCTAGGCTCTTCTATCCGGGGGCCCCTGGGGCTGAGCTGTCTATCCGGGGGCCCTGGGGCTGAGCTCGGCTCTTCTATCTGGGGCCCCTGGGGCTGAGCTCGGCTCTTCTATCCAGAGCCCCTGGGGCTGGGCTGGGCTCTCCTATCCGGGGCCCCTGGGGTTGAGCTGGGCTCTTCTTTCCGGGGCCCCTTGGTTTGAGCTGGGCTCTTCTATCCGGGGCCCCTGGGGTTGAGCTGGGCTCTTCTATCCGGGGCCCCTGGGGTTGAGCTGGGCTCTTCTATCCGGGGCCCCTGGGGCTGAGCAGGGCTCTTCTATCTGGGGGTCCTGGGGCTGAGCTGGGCTCTTCTATCCGGTGGAACCTGGAGCTGATCTGGGCTCTTCTATCCGGGACCCCTGGGGCTGAGCTGGGCTCTTCTATCCGGGACCCCTGGGGCTGAGCTGGGCTCTTCTATCTGGGGGGCCCTGGGGCTGAGCTCGGCTCTTCTATCCGGGGACCCCGGGTCTGAGCTGAGCTCTTTTATCCGGGCTGTTCTTGCCTTAGTACATCAGGTAGAACCGCCCATGATGGCGTGCCATGGGTAGTACGGTTGATACTTCATCTCATTCGTAGATCTAGGGCTGGTGCAGCCTTGTACTCATTTGTTCTTGCCTTAGTACATCGGGCAGTACCGCCCATGACGGCATGCCATGGGTAGTATGGTTGATACTTCATCTCATTCCTAGATCTAGGGAGGGTGCAGCCTTGTACTCATTTGGTCTTGCCTTAGTACATCGGGTGTACCACCAATGACGGCGTGCCATAGGTAGTACGGTTGATACTTCATCTCATTCCTAGATCTAGGCCTGGTGCAGCCTTGTACTCATTTGTTCTTGCCTTAGTACATCGGGTGTACCGCCAATGACGGCGTGCCATGGGTAGTACAGTTGATACTTCATCTCATTCCTAGATCTCGGGAGGGTGCAGCCTTGTACTCATTTGTTCTTGCCTTAGTACATTGGGTAGTACCGCCCATGACGGCGTGCCATGGGTAATACGGTTGATACTTCATCTCATTCCTAGATCTAGGGAGGGTGCAGCCTTGTACTCATTTGTTCTTGCCTTAGTACATCGGGTAGTACCGCCCATGACGGCGTGCCATGGGTAATACGGTTGATACTTCATCTCATTCCTAGATCTAGGTAGGGTGTAGCCTTGTACTCATTTGTTCTTGCCTTAGTACATCGGGTAGTACAGTCCATGACGGCGTGCCATGGGTAGTACGTTTGATACCTCATCTCATTCCTAGATCTAGGGCTGGTGCTGCCTTGTACTCATTTGTTCTTGCCTTAGTACATCGGGTGTACCACCAATGAGTGTGTGCCATGGGTAGTACGGTTGATACTTGATCTCATTCCTAGATCTCGGGAGGGTGCAGCCTTGTACTCATTTGTACTTTTCTTAGTACATCGGGTAGTACAGTCCATGACGGCGTGCCATGGGTAGTACGTTTGATACCTCATCTCATTCCTAGATCTAGGGCTGGTGCTGCCTTGTACTCATTTGTTCTTGCCTTAGTACATCGGGTGTACCGCCAATGACGGCGTGCCATGTGTAGTACAGTTGATACTTCATCTCATTCCTAGATCTCGGGAGGTTGCAGCCTTGTACTCATTTGTTCTTGCCTTAGTACATCGGGTAGTACCGCCCATGACGTCGTGCCATGGGTAGTACGATTGATACCTCATCTCATTCCTAGATCTAGGGAGGGCGCAGCTTGTACTCATTTGTTCTTGCCTTAGTACATCGGGTAGTACAGCCCATGACGGCGTGCCATGGGTAGTACGATTGATACCTCATCTCATTCCTAGATCTAGGGAGGGCGCAGCTTGTACTCATTTGTTCTTGCCTTAGTACATCGGGTAGTACAGCCCATGACGGCGTGCCATGGGTAGTACGATTGATACCTCATCTCATTCCTAGATCTCGGGAGGGTGCAGCCTTGTACTCATTTGTACTTTCCTTAGTACATCAGGTAGTACCACCAATGAGGGTGTGCCTTGCGTAGCTGTGTAGATACTTTCTAGGTGTTGTACGCCTCTGAAGATGGCACCATTCCAAGGGGACGTCTCATCGCCACAATGCTACTCCTCTGGTTGGTGTTGCAAGCGATCCAGAAGGCAGTTTTGTTGCTTTTTACAGGCACTTTGCCCGTAGTGGCGCTTATAGTCCATGGACAGATTGCTTGTATGGAACCCTGTGTCTGTGGTACAGGTCCCACTCGAACCGCTCTGCCTGCTTTGTTCTGCAATACATACTGTCCGAGTCACCTATATAGGACACTGTTTGTACAGAGCCAGTATGGTATCAGGTGATCCTGCTTTAGGGAACCCTGTTTGAAATTTTGAGGTATGTGGGGGCTAAGTGACCAACAAACCAATCTTGTGAACTGGACGGGTGAAAGGGTCCACCGGGTCGTGATATGCTTGGGGCTGAGTAGGAACGGCTGCATCTTTGTAGGAGTGGAAAACGTAGTACCGGCATCTATAGGACCAAAGTTCACCCATGAATAAAACATTTCAAAGGTATACACTGCATGTGCATGTACAACAAATGTTACTGCAACCCTGTGCTCAGGGTTGCCTATGTCTTCACAATGTTGTGTAACTTCTGCCCTGTGATTGACTCCGATCAAACCAGGAGCTCCATGTTTAAAGAACCCTTTCAACTAACGAAAGATCCAATGTGCAAATACCACAGATTTGTTTGGAATAGTAGTTTTGTGCTGAAAAATTCCCCTAATGGTCCGCTCTGGAAAACAAATCTACCTGAAATGTTTGTTAACTGCTCACATTGACCCCTTAAATTCTAGCCCTTCTCTCTCCCCTCCCCCACGTGCTGAGCACTTTCTTTTAACGTATTTTGGGTAGTTTGTGCTTAGGGTACATAACTTTTTTTCACAAAAGGTGCCCATGGCAAATTTGGCACCCTCTTATGTCTAACATACAGGGGATTGTAAAGGTACCCAGGGGTTTTGGATTCCCCTGGAGGGGACCCAGAAAATAGGCAAAATATAGCAACATTTTTACATTTTTTGAAAAAATAGGGAAAAAGTGCTCCAGAGAAAACTGTTTTTTTTCCTATAAAATACATTGTTGTACATTTGCTGTGCTAAGGTCACCATCTTCCCAGCTTGTAGGGACAAACACAGTTTTTTTTACAGCAGTTTTAACCCATTTTGCCTATTTTTTATGCTCTCCACTTTCTTCCAGTTTTTGGTGTAATCCACTGTGAAACCCGGGCGGGGGGGTCCAGGAAAGCTGCAGATTTATGAAAGTAGACACAACTCAGAATTCAGAAAGGGGTCATATGTGTAGATCCCTCAAGATTACTGTTGAAATAACAAAATATTGAAAATGAGTAGGACAAAAATGCCATTGGTGACAACATTTTCATCTGTGAATTTCTGTCACAATGGCCAATTTACAAAACTGTTATTTGTATATCTCTAAATTTGAGGGTGCCCATACTGGAATATGATTCAGAGGACGAGTCTGGCTGAGGTGTTCTGGTTGGTCTGGAGTTTGTGTAGCAGGGTTTTGTTGATTCCGGCATCGAGGGCGTTGCCGTAGTCCAGTCTGCTCGTTATGAGTGCATGGGTGACGGTCTTTCTGCATTCTGTGAGGATCCACTTTAAGGTCTTGCAGGGGATGTAGAGGGAGTTGAAGCATTTGGAGGCGATTGCGTTGATCTGGTGGGTCAAGGTTTGCTGCCTATGACGATCCTGAGATTCTTGCATGGGTGGTGAGGGTAGATGTTCGTCCTATCTTTAAGTCTGTCAGTGTTTTAGACAGATGATCTTCATCCAGTGGGCAATTCCAATCAAACAGGAATAAAACTTCATCCGGGTACTGGGCGTCTTGGCCATGAGAGACAGTTGTGTGTCAGTGTAGGAGAGGACCTTGATGTTATGAGAGTGGTGATTCTACCTAAAGAGATCATGTATGCGTTGAAGAGGGTCGGGCTCCGGAAAGATCTGCGTGGAACTCAGCAGACAATGTCACCGGTGTTGGACTTTGGCCCTTAGGGCAGGTTCACCCCTAGACTTTTTGCCTTTAAATGGTGACCTGGTGATGGTGATTTTTGGATTCTGCGCACTTTCACTGTGTCCCAGTGGAAAGTGCGTGCGCACTCTGAGTGCATGTGCTGAGCTAGGCCTGCCCGCCCATAGGAATGCATGGGGAATGTATGTGTCCCTGGTAGTTTCTGATGCGTGGGGTGTACAGGCTTGAGTCTGGTATGTGTGAACTCGTGAGAATGAATGCTGAGCAACGGTATGTGTGGCTTGTATGTGTCTAGTGGGGAAGTATCATTCCTAGACATGGCTGTACATGTGCAGTGAGGGTGCTGGAGCGTGATTGGCTGGAGCTGGCTGGCATGCCAGGCTCCAGGAAGTCTGGATGGGTCTGCCCGGTGGTGAGTGTGAGATTAGCATGAGTGATGTGTGGGAGGAATGTACCTGTGTCCTGGATGGGCTGGGTTTTCCCCACACAATGCTGGCTCCGCCCCCCTGTGGTGTGTCTAATGACCCAAGCCCTGCCAGTGAATAGAGAGGGTGGTTGAGGTAAACAGAGTACTCAAGAACCAGCTGCGACTGGTTACGCCCCCACCCTGCACCTTCAGACAAAGGAATATGGTGTATAAAAATGGGGCTGTGTCCCCACAGAAGTTGTTCTCTTCCAGGATCCTGAGGGGGCTGCTGCGGCTGCTGCTGGGCCAGAGGACCGCCACTTGGGGTGTCTCCCTGCCTGGAGACCCAGTGTGCTGGCTCTGGGCCCAGTCTTGCCCCCCCCTACCTTGCTGAAGGACTTTTTGTGGACCTTTATCTACTGCTAGCGCTGGTGAGCGCTTTCTGAGGTTCCTAGCGCCTGGGAGCGCTTCGTTTTCCTTCTAGCGCCTAACAGCGCTTTATTCTGGCTGGAGCGCATTTGCTCAGGAGTGCTGAGCCCCTCGAGTGCCCACCTCGAGTTATTGTTTATTTCCCCCTTTGAGCGGCTGCCCACGCCGCATTTGCCTGTGGAGTCACCGCCGCAGCCCGGAGTGTTTTTAAAACGTTGCCGGGCCGCTGCCAAGTGCGACCCGGATGTGGTTTGCCGGCCGGCCAATCAGTGAGCGGCCCGACGGAAGTCCCTCCCCCGCAGCCGCGACCCGGAAGTCAGGCAGGCCGGGGGCAGGACAGAGAGGCAGGCGGAAGCTGCTGCCTGCCGGGGCTCCCATGTGAAGGGAGAGCCCCGGGGAGAAGAGGAGCCCCGCGCTCCTGCAGAGGTGAGCCTGCTGAGGAGTCTGGACGTGTGCCCCGGGCGGAGCACGAACGAGAGGAGTTCCCCGCCCGACGGAGTCAGAAGAGCCGAGGAGCCTCCACCTGAGAGCCCGTTGAGTGCACGGGCAGAGGGAGGCTCAGGGGGCCTGATGTGTTTCTGAGTCCCCCGTGAGGGACTCCAACAACCCCACACTTGTGTTTTGAGCCCAGAGAGGCTCAAGAAGGGCATTTGGTATTTCGAGCCCGGAGAGGCTCCAACGTCGTGGGGGCATTCTGGCTGCAGAGCCCTGAGAGGCTCTGGGAGGGCCACAGTTGCTTTGAGTCCCCAGGAGGGGGCTCCAACGAAGGGGCACATTGTTTTAGAGCCCCGAGGCTCGTGAGTGCCTGTATATTTGTGGTAGAGCCCTGAGAGAGGCTCAAGGCGCCCCAGTGTTCCCCGGTCCCCCGTGAGGGACCCCGACAGCCCAGTGAGGCTGCAACTTTGCTCGTAGAGAGTCCAGAGAGGCTCTAGGGACAGTGATTTTGGCCAGAGCCTGCGAGGCTCCAGCGTTGGCCCATCATTGATGATTCAGCTGCCCAGCACTTCGTGGGCAGCTGCCACGTTTAGGCCCTGACATTGGGACACATGGACAGTCACAGGTGGTGACTTGTGAGTTTGGCGCCATTGTTATTGTTCTGCACCTCTGAATGAATGTTATGCATTGCATCATGTGTTATGTTCTTACACCCCTACAGGTACTGTAATACATAGGTGGTTGTTTTCTCCCTAGTGCAGGTGGTGCTAGTGAGATCCTGGTTACCAGTAGTTACTGGTTGTGTTATATTTTTGTGCTACAGTGATTTACATTCTAAGTGCTATTTCTGAAAGTGTTACTTCTGATTCCTGACAGTGGTCCAGGTGGCCCTGTCTTGTACATATCCCTTGTAAATTCTGCCCGTGCCTCTGGCACATTGTAAAGTGTGTGTTTTATCTAATGTGTTTTGGTGTAATACAAAGGCTATTTTTATATAACCTTGTGTGGAGTTTCCTTTGTGGTGGGCCCTGGGGGTTGTTGCTGGGGTGCGTGCGCAAATACTTAGCTGACATCGCCTCCAAGTTTAGCCTTGCTGCTCGCGCCACGTTACCTAGAGGGTGAGCAGGGGTTATCTTGGCGTGTAACTCCCTTGCCCTGACTTGGGAGTGGTGGTCTCTGACTGACTTTGGCGAAAGCCCTGGCCAGCCGGGGATCCCATTTCCAACAACCGGAATGCAACGTGTACGGGGACAGGATGACTGACTTGGTTCTTCCAGTCAGGAAGAAGCAGATTCATCGGAGTGCGTCTCGTTGGATTCTGATCTCCTGGAGGCGTTGGATAAGGATGGGGTGGGAGACTGTCTCAAACTCTACAGAGAGGACCAGGAGAATGAGATCACCATGTCTCTTGTGTCCAGAGTCATGCAGAGGTCATCCATGGCGGGGATGTGGACAGTATCCAAGCTGTGGTTGGGGCTCAAACCAGACTGAGTAGTTTTGAGGAGCAGATGGTCCTTGAGGTATGTTGACCATTTTCTCTAGGATGTAAACCGGGAATGGTAGCAGGGGGATCGGCCTGTGCTTGGCGAGCGTTAAAGGGTTTGAGGGGGTTTCTTCAGCAGTGGGAGGACAGTGGTGTCTTTCTCTCAATCAGGTCTTCCTTGGGGTCTATAGGAACATTGAGAGATCCACCCCCAGGCACCACCAACTCTGAATGCTGCATTAGCACAGAGTATTGGAGTGCCAGGCAAGGGAAAGGGGCTTTGGGGATAGGAACTGCGAGGAGCGAGATTTCAAAAAGAAAGCATACATAATATTCAGATGGAACCTAAGTTTTGAGTTCCCCATAAAACGTCCCTCGCTTTTGAAGGATTTGTTTTTTTTACCCTGTTTGGTGAACTTAGAACTCTCTCTCTCTCTCTCTATTCTGCTTTTTTGAGGGATTCTGCTTCTATACTGGCTCTCTTAAAATTAGGCTGCAAGATAAAGGGGATCAGGTGAAGCCACTTTTTCAACGCCAACCTTTTAACACCTTAGCTACACCCGATTCTAGACACTGCTACAAGGATACATTCCCTAAAGAGTTTCATTAAACATTTCTCTCCCTCTCCTTCAATAGTTCAACACCCCAGGTTAAGTCATCTGGCTGTGAAAGAAAGTTATATGAACTGAACAATAATATTCATGAATCATGTTCTTTATTCTTTATTCTTCAGCCAAACTGGTTTGTCTCTATGGAGCTGCCTTCCCTGGAATTGTTTCAACTACTAATGGTCTTGACTGGTAGCGCAAGAAATCAAGCTACATTTAGTCTATTCCTTCGAGTTAGAACCAAAGCTATGATTAGACTTGAAACGCTAAAAAGTTCGGCCAACTCAGCCCTTACCAGGTGTTTTACTCTCTCCCAAGTGGAGGCCGGACTCGGCCCTTACCAGGGGTTCCACTCTCTCCCGAGTGGAGGCCGGACTCAGCCCTTACCAGGGGTTTCACTCTCTCCCGAGTGGAGGCCGGACTCAGCCATTACCAGGGGTTTCACTCTCTCCCGAGTGGAGGTCGGACTCAACCCTTACCAGGGGTTTCACTCTTTCCCGAGTGGAGGCCGGACTCAGCCCTTACCAGGGGTTTCACTCTCTCCCAAGTTGAGGCCGGACTCAGCCCTTACCAGGGGTTTCACTCTCTCCCGAGTGGAGGTCGGACTCAACCCTTACCAGGGGTTTCACTCTTTCCTGAGTGGAGGCCGGACTCAGCCCTTACCAGGGGTTTCACTCTCTCCCGAGTGGAGGTCGGACCCAACACTTACCAGGGGTTTCACTCTCTCCCAAGTGGAGGTCGGACTCAACCCTTACCAGGGGTTTCACTCTCTCCCGAGTGGAGGTCGGATTCAACCCTTACCAGGGGTTTCACTCTTTCCCGAGTGGAGGCCGGACTCAGCCCTTACCAGGGGTTTCACTCTTTCCCGAGTGGAGGCCGGACTTAGCCCTTACCAGGAGTTTCACTCTCTCCCAAGTTGAGGCCGGACTCAGCCCTTACCAGGGGTTTCACTCTCTCCCGAGTGGAGGCCGGACTCAGCCCTTACCAGGGGTTTCACTCTCTCCCGAGTGGAGGCCGGAAGTGTGGCAGGGCGAGCGTACTCACCACCAAAGTGCTCAGCTGAAGAAACGTTGGCCAACAAACTCCGTGAACAAAACTGAGTGATCCAGTTTATCGCGGAAGCTCAGGAAGGAAGGGGTTACTTCGATCATTTCCTGGAATAGTAATCACGCGGTTCTGAAGCGGCACCCTTTTATACACTAACCACACCCAGCATGGCCAGCAATCGCGGTTTTTGGAAATCGCAGCGCAGATGCGTGGTCGTTCTCTGGAACTTAATAATTGGCAATATTAGTCCCATATTAAACCACAGAATCATCATGGGCAATACTGATTGCAGAACATGCAGAGGCCATTTCAGGCAGCGAGTACCTAACACAGCGGAGTTTGCAACAGGACCACATTCGGTGGTCTTTGAAAGCTAGTGGGCTTTTCCACAAGATAGTTGTCCTTCGCCTGAGTACGGGTCCTAGAGTGCTCACCACCGGAATTCTTAAGCTTGTAGAAAAGGTGGAATGATTGTGAGCATAGCGCTGATGTGTTGCAGTGCTCTGGAATATGCTTGCTGGGGCAGGGGTCTGATGGGCCCCCTGAGAGGATGAACTTCATGGTGGTGGCAGACCATTGGATTGGCTTTGGTTCTTTGGATGAGATCGGGAAGTGTTTGACTGGGCCTGTCCAGTCCGGCAGGAGGTTAAAGCTGCTGTAAATGGCGGTGATTTTGTGGCTGAAGAATTGAGAGCGGTCCTGCGAGGGGGTGATCGAGTTGGAGGCAGCTGATGGTGAGGTGAAATCCTTCACAATTTCTTTACGTCTGTTGGTGGTGCCATCAATATACTCTGCAAGAGTGGCCCGTTTTGTGTTCTGGATCATTTGGTAAGAGGGTCTCAGAGCGGATTTGAACATGCTCCTCTCTTTATTTTCCTGGCTAATTCTTCATTTGTGCTCTAGTTGTTTGCAGTGACGTTTCATCAGTCTGGTTCCCCTGTGTACCACCTAGCTTGCAGTCTAGATCTTGTTATATTGCAGTTTTGGAGGGAGCAAGGGAGTCGACACAGGAGGTGATCCAGTGGTTGAAATTCTTCATGGCTTTGGGGAGGCTGGTTGCCGTGTTCAGGCCAGAGGGTGTTGAGAGCAGTGTTCCAGTCCTTGTCAGTGAGGCTGGTCTTGTTTTTGAGGGCTGGTCTGGTGGGGGTGTGTGTGTTGGACCAGGATGCTGAACTTGATGAGGGCTTGGTCTGTCCAGGAAGCTGGTGAGGGCTCCTTGAAACTGATTTTGTTAAGGTGGTGAAAATAGGATTCAGGAGGTGTCCAGTGACTTAGTTTGGTTCCTTTACTCTTGCAAAGTCTTATTTTTAGTTGGAGTTGGCATGGCCTTCTAGATAGAACTTCACGGCTCCGAGTTGGATGTAATTGCTAGTGTCCAGGGCTAGTGGTGTGACGATGTCCATTATGGAGCCAGCGAAGTTTGTGTGCGGTCCTGGTGGTCTGCTGATGAAAATGCCGCTTAGGGTGAAGTTGGCTGTGATGTTGTGTCTTTGGCACTAGGAAAAGCCCCCTTACCGACGGACCACGCACGGAACCTGGGCATCATCCTGGACTCCTCACTCTCGATGACTAGACAAGTCAACGCCGTCTCATCATCATGCTTCAACATCCTACGCATGCTCAAAAAAACATTTCGCTGGATCCCCACCGAAACAAGAAAAACGGTCACCCACGCACTGGTTACAAGCCGTCTGGACTACGGAAACACCCTTTACGCCGATTCCACCGCAAAACTGCAAAAAAAACTCCAACGCATCGAAAATGCTTCAGCCAGACTCATACTAAACATCCCCCGCACAGACCACATTTCCGTTCACCTGAAAAACCTTCACTGGCTCCCCGTCAACAAGAGAATAACGTTCCGTCTCCTCACCCACGCACACAAAGCCCTATACGAACTTGGACCTGAATGTCTCAACACGCGCCTTTCCTTTTACACCCCCACCCGCCAGCTGCGTTCGTCCAACCAAGCCCTCGCCGCTGTTCCGCGCATCCACAAAGCCACCATGGGGGGAAGATCCTTCTCCTACTTAGGGGCCAAAACCTGGAATTCCCTTCCCATCCACCTCCGCCTTACTCAAAACCACCTAACCTTCAGAAAACAACTTAAAACCTGGATATTCGATAAATAAACCTCCCCCCCCTTCCTCAAGCGCCTGGAGACACTCTGGGTATGTAGTGCGCTATATAAATTATGACTTGACTTGACTTGACTTGTGTCGCTAATGGAGTCCTTGAGATTGATGGTGATTCCGCCTCTGAGCTTGTGAAGTTTGTCTTGCCTGGTGATCTTACACCTGGGGGGGGAAGTGGCTGCTGAGATGCCAGGTGCTGATGCAGGGTTCAGCCAGGTTTCCGTGAGCAAAAGTAGGTCAGGGTGTCGTTGTGCAGTAGGTCCCAGATCTATGTGGCTTGGTTGGTGAGTGAGCGCATGTTAATTAGCATGCTTGTCAGTGCGGAGTGTTGTGCGACTAGTTGCAGGACTGTGTGTGCGAGAGAGTGGGGTTTTGGGTGCTGCTGGTGCAGATGCGGTGAGTGTTGCGTGTGAGTAAGTGCATGAAAACTTCCAGGAAGCGCAAGAGATGGCTCCCTCGATGTTGTGTGGGGCAGTGGGGCAGTGAGGCACCAGCATGTGGAAGGGTTGCTGGGATAGAAGGCGCGGAGGATCGCAGTAGGTAGTAGTGGGAGTGGAGAGGACCAGGGTTCCTGTCACTGGGCATTGTCCATGCATGGATGGGCGCAGACTGGCTTGCCTTTGGCATGCCTTCAGGGCAAATGGCCATGTCTGAACTGGGGTGGCGGAGTGAGCTAAAGAATGATGATGGATTAAACCCAGATCAGTTGACTGTGGGTGAGTGCTTGCAATGTTCAACACTCTGTCTATAATCCCCTTTGGTATCACTTTGTTGGCCGTAAGTTGGCAGGGTATGCCCAGACGTGGCTCCCGTGCCCACCTTGCCACTGAGTTCAAGCTAGCCTGGCTGATGACAGCTGATTAGCTAGAAACTGATACCAGGATGCTTGTTTCTAGTCCAGGGAAGACATGGCTTGGCAGTTGGGGCAGGACTGTTCCTATGAGGCACAGGGTCAGACTGATTTGCATATGGCCATGTCTGCACTGGGGTGGCGGAGTGAGCTAAAGAATGATGATGGACAATGGGCAGATGGATAAGATCCCCTCCCTCTTTGAACTTACATTAGGGAAAGAAACCAGTGGCTGTCGGTGGCATCAGTTGCATGACAGCTACTGCAAGACAGTCCGGCTCAAGACCATCTTTAGTGTTTTTAAAGCATGGAGTGCTTCACGGAGAGCATGTGGCATTGGTAGATTATGATTCCACACACCCTTAAATAATAATTTTACACTCCCAGAAGTATTTAGAGACACTTGTATGGGAAAATGGAAGAGAGCAGGAGTAAATAGAATTGGCAATTACTTTTCCCCCACTGGTCTTCGATCCTTCGAAGAACTGAAAGAAGATTTTACTTTGAATTTGCGGGACTTTTTAAAATGTCTTCAAATGAGAGATCTTCTTGAACGGAAAGGAGGGGGACAGGCTAAATTTGGGAAGGTTTAAATTATTGAAAGGATAACCCAAAGTAAAGTAAGCGGCCCTCCCTGATGATATGGACAAACCTCCAAAAAATGAAAGGTGAAGGTAGGAGTGTCCGACGAGACATTTTTTATGCTCATGAGTTATTGCAGTCGGTTTTGATATCTGCTAGGTCACAGGCACAGTTTAATAAAACATGTTTCTTTTTGTATTATACACCTGACAAAATCTCGAAATGGAGTTGAGGGAAGGGAACATGTTGTCCTCGCTGTGCCCTCTGTAATGCAGAGAGAGTTCATATTTTTGCATCATGTCAGATTTTGCAGAAATGTAATAAAGATATCATAAAGTTTTTATCAGAAGTGTTAAAAAATGAAATAACACATAGGGGCTGATTCTGACGCGGGTTGGAAAGCCTTCCCACCCAGGGCCTGATTCTGATGCGGGTTGGAAAGCATTCCCACCCAGGGCCTGATTCTGATGCGGGTTGGATAGCATTCCCACCCAGGGCCTGATTCTGATGCGGGTTGGAAAGCATTCCCACCCAGGGCCGGATTCTGATGCGGTTAGGAACATGTGCTGAACCAAATCGTATCTGGAAGCATCCGGATGCATCGTACTTGGTCGGTCGGACTTTCCCGATCTGAGTGGGTCGGAAACCATTTCCAACCCGATTCGGTCGGGAAGCATTTCCAACTCGCATCAGAATCAGCCTCTGAGTGTGTAATCCTGCTCGGGACTTTTGAGACTAATCGGCGTAGGGCATGGCATGAACTGATTTTTATTCCTATGGCGGTTTTACGAATGTGTATTGCCGCTGCCTGGGTGGATGCTAATGCACCAACATTTCAACAACGGCTTGGTAAGTAGTTAGCAATGTCTAGAAACAGCCATATATAGGTGAAACGGGAGGAATCAGCGTAATAAAGGTATGAAAATCTGGGACCCTCCACGTGTCTGGATTCAAACTCAAAGTGGAGATTGAAGATGGAGTAAGAATTTGCACTTTATTGAATCTGCACAAATCACATTAGGATAAATATTCTTTTCCGGGATTATTTTAGTCTTTTTTAGTAAATTCTATTGTATTTCGAAATTTGAGATGGAAGCAGTATTTTGCCTTACATGAAATAATGTAAAGAACTTTGGGAAGTGGGTGATGTATTAACTCTTACTCCTGTCTGAGTGGGGGAGGGGTGGGGTAAAAAATGCAAAATGATTATAGATTCACCTGGTCAAGTGACGCTATTCGATACATTAAAGGGGCTGAAAGATGCAAAATGGATCAGGACATTTCCCTCTTTCTGAGGTCAGATGAACATGTGCATCGTGTGTAGCGCCTCGAGTCTGGGGTGTGAGATTATAGCGCCTCGGTCCAAGCCACAGTCCTGCCTCTGGGGGGCGCCTCTGGGCAGGTCCAGGGAAGCAGTGTCTCTCTTCGGGGCCTGTGCATAGCGCACTGAGGCTCAGGGCGGAGTCAGAGGCGCTGGATGTGGTGGAATGAACTCTGGGCTCCTCTGTCCTGAATGAGAATCCTTCATGGAGAGGCCTGTCCAGAGGAGGGGCAGAGGAGGAGAGGCCAGTCCAGAGGAGGGGCAGAGGAGGAGAGGCCTGTCCAGGGGAAGAGAGGCCTGTCCAGGGGTGCAGAGGAGGTGAGGCCTGTCCAGAGGAGGAGAGGAGGTGAGGCCTGTCCAGAGGAGGAGCAGATGAATGGAGGCCTGTCCAGAGGAGGGGCAGAGAAGGAGAGGCCTGTCCAGAGGAGGGGTGCAGAGGAGGAGAGGCCTGTCCAGAGGTGCAGAGGAGGAGAGGCCTGTGCAGAGGACGGGCAGAGGAGGTGAGGCCTGTCCAGAGGAAGGGCAGAGGAGGAGAGACCTGTCCAGGGGAGGGGCAGAGGAGGTGAGGCCTGTCCAGGGGTGCAGAGGAGTAGAGGTCTGTCCAGGGGTGCAGAGGAGGCGAGGCCTGTCCAGGGGAGCAGTGTCTCTCTTCAGGGCCTGTGCATAGCGCCCGGAGGGTCAAGGGCAGAGTCAGAGGCGCTGGATGGGGTGGAATGAACTCTGGGCTCCTCTGTCCTGAATGAGAATCCTTCACCGAGAGGCCTGTCCAGGGGTGCAGTGGAGGTGAGGCCTGTCCAGTGGTACAGAGGAGGCGAGGCCTGTCCAGGTGTGCATAGGTGGTGAGGCCTGTCCAGGGGAAGAGGAGGTGATGCCTGTCCAGGGGTGCAGAGGAGGAGAGGCCTGTCCAGAGGAGGAGAGGAGGAGAGGCCTGTCCAGGGCGCAGAGAAAGAGAGGCCTGTCCAGGGGTGCAGCGGAGGAGGGGCCTGTCCAGGGATAAGAGGAGGTGAGGCCTGTCCAGGGGTCAGAGGAGGTGAGGCCTGTCCAGGGGTGCAGTGGAGTAGAGGCCTGTCCAGAGGTGCAGAGGAGGAGAGGTCTGTCCAGGGGTGCAGAGGAGGAGAGAGAGGCCGGTCTAGGGGTGCAGAGGGGGTGAGGCCTGTCCAGAGGAGCAGTGTCACTCTTTGGGGCCTGTGCATAGCGCCCGAGGCTCAGGGCAGAGTCAGGGGCGCTGGATGGGGTGGAATGAACTCTGGGCTCCTCTGTCCTGAATGAGAATCCTTCACTGAGAGGCCTGTCCAGGGGTGCAGAGGAGGTGAGGCCTGTCCAGAGGAGGAGAGGAGGTGAGACCTGTCCAGAGGAGGAGCAGATGAATGGAGGCCTGTCAAGAGGAGGGGCAGAGAAGGAGAGGCCTGTCCAGAGGAGGGGTGCAGAGGAGGAGAGGCCTGTCCAGAGGTGCAGAGGAGGAGAGGCCTGTCCAGGGGGTCAGAGGAGGGGCAGAGGAGGTGAGGCCTGTCCAGAGGAACACCTACACCTGTCCAGGGGTGCAGAGGAGGTGAGGCCTGTCCAAGGGTGCAGAGGAGTAGAGGCCTGTCCAGGGGGTCAGAGGAGGTGAGGCCTGTCCAGGGGAGCAGTGTCTCTCTTCAGGGCCTGTGCATAGCACCCGGAGGGTCAAGGGCAGAGTCAGAGGCGCTGGATGGGGTGGAATGAACTCTGGGCTCCTCTGTCCTGAATGAGAATCCTTCACCGAGAGGCCTGTCCAGGGGTGCAGTGGAGGTGAGGCCTGTCCAGAGGAGGAAAGGAGTAGAGGCCTGTCCAGGGGCAGAGGAGGAATTCCTGTCCAGGGGTAGAGGAGGTGAGGCCTGTCCAGGGGTGCAGAGGAGAAGAGGCCTGTCCAGAGGGCAGAGGAGGAGAGACCTGTCCAGGGGTGCAGATGAGGTGAGACCTGTCCAGGGGTACAGAGCAGGTGAGGCCTGCCCAGGGTAGCAAAGGAGGAGAGGCCTGTCCAGGGGTGCAGAGAAGGAGAGGCCTGTCCAGGGGGTCAGACGAGTAGAGGCCCGTCCACGGGTGCAGAAGAGGAGAGGCCTGTCCAGTGGGTCAGACGAGGAGAGGCTTGTCCAGAGGAGCTAAGGCCTGTCCAGGGGTGCTGAGGAGGAGAGGCCTGTCCAGGGTTACATGGGAGGTTAGGCCTGTCCAGGGGTGCAGAGGAGGCGAGATCTGTCTAGGGGGTCAGGCAAGGAAAGGCCTGTCTAGAGGAGCTGAGGCCTGTCCAGGGGTGCAGAGGAGGTGAGGCCTGCCCAGGGGTGCAGAGGAAGAGAGGCCTGTCCAGGGGAGCAGTGTCTTTCTTCGGGGCCTGTGCATAGCGCCCCGAGACTCAGGGCGGAGTCAGAGGCCGTGGATGGGGTGGAATGAACTCTGGGCCCCTCTGTCCTTAATGAGAATCCTTCACCGAGAGGCCTGTCCAGGGGTGCAGTGGAGGTGAGGCCTGTCCAGGGGGCAGAGTTGGCGAGGCCTGTCCAGGGTTGCAGAAGAGATGAGGCCTGTCCAGGGGGCAGAGGAGGTGAGGCCTATATAGGGGTGCAGAGGAGGAGAGGCCTGTCCAGGGGTACAGAGGAGATGAGGCCTGTCCATGGGGCAGAGGATGCTAGGCCTGTCCAGGGGTTCAGAGGAAGTGAGGCCTGTCCAGGGGTGCAGAGCATGTGAGGCCTGTCTAGGGGTGCAGAGGAGGAGAGGCCTGTCCAGGGGTGCACAGCAGGTGAGGCCTGTCTAGGGTTGCAGAGGAGGTGAGCCTGTCCAAGGTGTTGCAGAGGAGGTGAGTCTGGTCCAAGGTGGTGCAGAGGAGATCAGTCCTGTCCAAAGGGGTGCAAAGGAGGTGAGGCTTGTCCAGGCATGCAGAGGAGGAGAGGCCTGTCCAGGGCTGCATGGGAGGTGAGTCCTGTCCAGGGGTGCAGAGGAGGTGAGGCCTGTCCAGGGGGTGTAGAGGAGGTGAGGCCTGTTGTCAAGGGTTATGTTTACTGACAGTGCAGACACTCCTAGGAGCAGAACAATTAGATTTTTCAAATTCCACCCCTGGTTTTCCAACAGCCACCAACTGAAGAGTTAACTAGTGGCCGTGAGAACCAAGCCGAGGGAAAGGGTAATGGGACAGAGAAGAGACTGCCTGACCTTCTGGCTCTTCTACTCTACTTCTTCCTTTCTGCCTTACTCCGTTTTATTCCTTTCTTACTCCCTCTCTATCTTTAAGCATGAGTGGAAATCGCTGTAAAAGAAAAGAACACCATTACTAATTTCCTTCAATTCCTTCTCCACTTTCTTACTCTTTCTCTCTCTCCTTACCCGGAGTGCCTATGGCTTTTGCTCTTCTTCTATTCTACAATATAAGTATTTTATTCTTTGGTAACCTGCATTATAAACAACGTTTTAGCATCCTTTAACTCTGTCCGTTAAGTTATTGTTTTTCACTCCTTCGTTCTTTCACTCTCTGCCTTACTTTCTTATCTTCTGAATTCTTCTTACTTCTCCCTTAGAAACCTTCTGGAGCTTCCGCAGTCAACCAAGCGACGAAGAAATCAGGAACTGAAGTATTCAATGGGTAAGTATTAATTATTCTCCTTATATATATTTTTTCTATTTACTTTAAATTGGTATTTCTCTCTAGTTCTAAATTACCTAACTAACCGACGCACCGAAGCACTGTAACCTGCGCCTAAGCCTGGCACAAAACTGCACTTTTTCTATCTAACTAGACTACAGAAAATCCGTTGATGAGTGCGTGGTTCTAAAATCAACTTCACAGCTTGTCTAGACCTTGTGCCCGTGTCCAGTACAACAGGACTAGACCGGCAACTTCCACCACGGTCCTCCCTGTTGGTAGTACAGGGGAGAATGCCCGGTTCCACAGTATAATCACCCGCGACCTTTTGCGAGCGGGTGATCCTTGCAATGCCGGTTTAATGGCAGATACTGTGGGACAAAGAAGAGCTTTAATTCCTTTTTCCTGCACCCTGACAGTACCCCCTCGCAAGGTTAAGTCTCCGGGCTGAGGTTTGTGAGGAGTTTACGAGTGAAAAATCTTAGTTAATCAGGGAGCATGAACATCTGATTGTTCCACCCACGACCTATCCTCTGGGCCAAAACCCTTCGAGTCTACAAAGATAGAAGATTTTCCCTCGAAGGGACTTTGAAACTAGGATTGTTTTAACTTCAAATTCTTCTCGTCCTTCCACTAAAATAGGTTCTCAGTTTCTCAATTCTTTCAGATGAGGTGAAACCTTTTTAAGGTGAGAAACATGAAACACTGGGTGTATTTCTAGATGTGGTTTAGTTTTAGTTTGAAAGTCATTGGATTCACTACTTGCTCCACAAGAAATGGACCTATAAATCGGGTTTGAAACTTTCTATTTCCTTTAAGCTTTAGGTTTCTTGTGCTTAACCAAACCCTGTCCCCTGTACTCAAATCTAGTTCAGGTCTTCTTTTTTTATCTGCACTTTGCTTGTAGCGTTCCTTAGCTTTCATTAAGTTCTTGGTGGCAGACTCGTGTACCTTGCTAAGATGCTGTACAAAGTTTTGTGCTGCAGGCACCGAGACTTCTTTAGAGGAAACCACAGAATTTGGATGCCTTCCATAATTCAAGTAGAAAGGGGAAAAACCAGTAGAGGCATTCTTAGCATTCTTATGTGCAAACTCTGCGGTCCAAAGAAGATCAAGCCACTCTCCCTCTTGATCCAAGAGAAACAGTATGAGATACTTTTCTAACTCTTGATTGTCCCTTTCAGTTTGACCATCTGTTTGTGGATGAAAACTCTTTGAATAACGTGTCTCAATTCCCAAACCCCTCGTGTAAGCCTTCCAAAAATAGGATAGAAATTGAGATCCAGATCTGTGATCAATACCTTTGGAATGCCATGTTTCTTAATAACACTTTGATTGAATTGTGTGACTATTTGTTTTGCAGCTGATTTCCCTTTCTGGGCAACAAAATGCTCCATTTTTTAGAAGGCTTCTTCTATGACTAATACTGAACTGAATCCCTGACTAGAAGGCAATTCAACTATCAAATCCATAGTCACAGTGTGCCAGGAAAATGGAGGGGTAGGCAAAGGTCTCAATAAACCCTGAGGAGCCAGCTTATCTGTCTTCCCCATTGCACAAATCTCACAGCCTTCCACATAAATTCGAACATCTTTGGACAACCCTGGCCACCAAAACTGTCTCCTTAACAACTCCTCCATTTTGATGGATTCCAGGGTGACAAGCCAATGGACTGTCATGACAGTCGATCAATGCTTGTTGTTGAAGTTCTTTGATTGGTAAGTACAAGGCCTTGGAATGAAACGGTAATCCATCGTCAATTTCTTGAGTTGACTCCTTCTCTGCCCTGGTCTGCATTTCTTCAGAAGCTAAGGCTTCATTGACTTTGTCTACGACAGTTTTCTCACTAGTGGCTCCAACGATCTAAGTTTCAGGAATTATATTTTGATCTTTGTTAGATCTGGGGGTCTCTGGTTGGCAAAGGTAGGTACTTGTGACAAGCAGGGACCCTCTCCTCTAGTCAGGACAAGGGGATTACACTCCTAAAATAACCCCTGCTCACCCTCTAAGTAGCTTGGCACGAGCAGTCAAGGCTTATTTCAGAGGCATTGTAAGTTAAGCAGTTGTGACCACATACAGTAACCCAGTGACAACACAACAAATGGAAACCACACAGGGTTTATATAAAAAAAGTAGACTTTATATAGAGTTACCACAAGACCATAAACGACAAAAATACACACTATGATTACTTTAAGATGGTAGATTTAAGCTTAGTTCAGTTCATCTCTTAGATGCGACACTCTGCGTCACTGTATCTTAGGTTGCGTTGCGCTTCCACGACAAGCAATGTCGCAGCGTTGGGAAATGCGGCAAAGTTCAGGTGCAAAGAAATAAAGACGTGAAGATCTTCCAGATGCGGCACGCTTCTCGGATATGCGAGAAGATCTCGGTTCGATGCATGGACTACAGCAGCAACATCCAAGAAGCGACGGCAGCAGCTCCAGCGGTGACGCTCTTCACCCACGATGCGTGGAGCTTCAAACACGATGCGACAACTACAGCGGCAACATCCAAGATGCGAAGGCAGCAGCTCCGACCGTGGCACGCTTCTCGGGGGATGCGAGGTGCTCTTGGTCGATGCGGTGCATACGACAGTTCCAGCAGCGACACCCTCCTTCGGAGTTGCGACGGCAGGCACAGCGACGGCGATTTCAGAGGCATTGTAAGTTAAGCAGTTGTGACCACATACAGTAACCCAGTGACAACACTACAAATGGAAACCACACAGAGTTTATATAAAAAAAGTAGACTTTATATAGAGTTACCACAAGACCATAAACGACAAAAATACACACTATGATTACTTTAAGATGGTAGATTTAAGCTTAGTTCAGTTCAGTTCTTAGATGCGACACTCTACGTCAATGTATCTTAGGTTGCGTTGCGCTTCTACGACAAGCAATGTTGCAGCGTTGGGAAATGCGGCAAAGTTCAGGTGCAAAGAAATAAAGACGTGAAGATCTTCCAGATGCGGCACGCTTTTCGGGGATGCGAGAAGATCTCGGTTCGATGCGTGGACTACAGCGGCAACATCCAAGAAGCGACGGCAGCAGCTCCAGCGGTGACGCTTTTCACCCACGATGCGTGGAGCTTCAAACACGATGCGACAACTACAGCGGCAACATCCAAGATGCGAAGGCAGCAGCTCCGACCGTGGCGCGCTTCTCGGGGGATGCGAGCTGCTCTTGGTCGATGCGGTGCATACGACAGTTCCAGCGGCAACACCCTCCATTGGAGTTGCGACGGCAGGCACAGCGACGCCGACATGCTCCGACCTTGTTGCGAGATTCTTCTCCTGATGCGGTGCAAAGCGACAACTACAGCGATGACACCCTCCTTCGGAGTTGCGACGGCAGCAGCAGCAACGGCAACACGCTTCCACTTTGTTGCGACACGCTTCTCTCCGATGCGGTGCAGTGCGACAGTTCCAGCGGCGACACCCTCCTTCGGATTTGCGATGGCAGGCATAGCGATGGCGACACGCCTCTTCTTGTTGAATCGCGCTTCCAGCTCCTTGCGACATGCAGTTCCTCAGAATGCCCAAAACAGCAGCAGGCACTTCCACAAGAACTCTGGGGAGCTGGGGGTGAAGTCTGTTGTCCCTGAGACTTCAGCAGGAGGCAAACTCTTTTCCAAGCCTTTGGAGATCCTTCACACGTTGAAAGCAAAATACATAAAGTTCCTTTCTCCTTCCTTTGGCAGTAAGGCCACCACTGCAGGCCAATTCCCCAAGCAGCACTTCAGCTTGGGAATAGTCTCTCCTCAGTTTCTTCAGGTTCCTCTCCTCAGTAAAGGTTTTTTCTTGTAGCCCAAAGTGATCTAATTTCATGGGATCAGGGTCCCAATATTTATACCCCAAAATCCTTTGTTCTCTAAGGGGAGAGAGGCCTCTGCCAGTCCAAACCAGTTCTGAAGCACTCTGTTTACCAGACTTCTCCTTTCCTTTCACAGTACAGGGCATGCATATCAGACACCCCACAGGAAGGGGAGCCAGCATTGTGGAAGGCAAGTACAGTCCTGGAGCACTTTGTTTACAGGACTCCTTCTCTTCTTTCAGTGTGCAGGGCAGAGACATCAGCCGCTCCCCAGGAGGTGGAGCCAGCATTGTGGAAGGCAGGCACAGCCCTATTCAGAGTTCAGGTACAATTCCTCCCTCCCATCTAGATGCAGATCTTTCTATTCACCACTCAGTGACTCATCCTGTCTCTCGGAATCCCCCAGCACTGTCACTCACAAAATCAGACAAAGGAATACACAACCTAGGGGAGGCAGGCCTGAATGGTTAGGCAAGCAAATACCTACTTTCTAAAAGTGGCATTTGCAAACACAGAATATTAAAACCAACTTCACTAAAAGATGTATTTTTATTATTCTGAGTTCAGGCATACCAAACTCGAATTTCTACCATGTTCTCTGAGTCAGTTAGGATTATAAAATATAACAATTCTAACAGCCCATTCTGGCCTATGGAAAACAGGTAGCCTTGCAATAGTGATAAAACGAAAATGGCTGTAATTCACTATTAGGACATGCCACACACATCAGGGCTTGTCCTACCTTATACTGACAATGCAACCTGCCTACCATAGGGGTGTCTGATATGAAGAATTGGGAAGGTTTAGGGACTGGCAAGTGGGTGCACTTGCCCAGTCAGCATGACAGTACCAGACTGCACACAGACTCTGCAATGGCAGACCTTAGACACATTTTACAAGGCCGCTTCTGTGGGTGGCACAACCAGTGCTGCAAGTCCAACAGCAGCATTTGGAATTACACACCCTGGGCACACTTAGTACACTAGACTAGGGTCTGATAAGTACACTAAATAGCCAAACATGGAACCACTGATTAATACATTTATTTATAATAGGGAGAGCATATGCACTTTAGCCCTGATTATCGGTGGTAAAGTGACCAGAGTCATTAAACCAATAAAAACAGGTCAGACAAAATACAGGAGGAAGGCAAAAAGTTCAGGGATGACCCTGCAAAAAGGGCTAAGTCCAATAATCTCTAATGGGACTCTTTCTTCCATCCGTGTCAATGCGAGACAAGGCATCTACCTTTACATTATTTCTTCCCGGCCGATAATTATTACAAAGTCATAATTGGCGACATACAGAGACCCCCTAAGTTGGCATGGTGTGAGCGTTCTGGCAGACTTTAGAAACTGAAGATTCCGGTGATCGGTGAATACCGTCACCACATGTTTTGCTCTGAGAAGGTAATGTCGCCATTCTTGGAAGGCATCTTTGAAAGCGAGGAGTTCTTTATTCGAAATAGTATCAGTTATTTCCGCTGGTTGCAATTTTCAAGAGTAATATGCCACCGGATGCAACTGTTCGGTCTCTTAGTGTCTCTGTAAAAGTACCCCTCCGACGGCCTGATCAGAAGCATCAGTCTCCAGGTAAAACGGTTGCGTAGGATCCGCCTGCAGCAGAATTGGCGCAGTGGACAAAACTCTTCTTCAGGAACTGGAAAGCATCTTCTGCCTCGGCAGACCATTAAAAAGGTACTCCTTTCTGTAGCAATTTAGTAATTGGAGGTACCTTCAGGGAAAATTCTTGAATGAATCTGCGATAAAAATTTGCAAACCCGATTAAGCTCTGAATTTCATTCACAGAGGTTGGAGGAGGCCGATTTAAGAACGCCTTATTCATTTTAGCATCCATGGTAAGACCTTCTGGAGCAATTACAAATCCCAAGAAATCCACAGGTTTCACTCCAAAAGCGCACTTTTCAAGTTTTACGTAAAGCTCGCTTTCCTTCAGGCAATGCAAAACTCTTTTGACCTGTTGCTGATCTTCTTCTGATGAGGAATAAATGAAAATGGTTTTGATGTAAACAATCGCGCATTGATCAATGAACTCCTTCAGGACATCATTAATTAAGTACTGGAACGCTGCAGGAGTGTTGCTCATATTGTAGGGCATCACTAGGTACTCATATTATCCATACTTTGTTCTGAATGCTGTTTTCCATTTGTCTCGACTTCTCATTCAAATTAAATGGCACACCCCCTGTAAATCTAACTTCATGAAGATTTTGGCATCTTTTAGTTGATCTAGAAGAACTGAAATCAGGGGAAGAGGATAACGATTCTTTATTATAATCTTCTTCAAGGCACAATAATCTATACACGTTTTCAGATCTCCGTCATGTTTCGGAACAAAAAATAACAGTGAAGAAACGGGGGACTGTGATTGTCGTATGAACCCATTTTCTAAGTATTTCTGAATGTAATCTTTAAGATGCCGGTTTTCAGCTTCAGTAAGCGCATACATTTGGCTACAAGGAAGGTTAGATCAAGGTTCCAAATCGAATTTTGCAGTCATACAACCGATGTGAGGGCAACTTCTTTGATTCCAATTCACTGAAAACTTCAGCAAACTCTTGATATTCTACCGGAAAACTCACAGTTTGCACCTCACACACCATCATCTTTTGAAAGCATTATAAAGCTGCTGGATTTCCATCTTGCTCTTTCTGCTTTTCTCCGAAGCAATTCTCCAAACAATAACTTGAGTGAAACTTCACGGTTCGATAATTCCAGTTAATTGTTGGGTTGTGTTCATTAACCAAGGCAAATCCAGGATGATTCCAAACTGCGGAGCATCGATCAAGGTAAATTGAATCTCTTCCTTTAGACCTTCGACAGAGACAAGTTCCACAACTTGCGTGTGACTGGTTATTGGGCCGGAAGATACATTTGTACCCTCATACCCTCAACAGCACTAACTGCCTCACTTCTATTTTTAGGTAATGCCTCAGACCAATTTTCGAGGCATATTTGAGGTGACAAAAGTTTCCCGTAGCACCGGCGTCCAGCATCACGGCCACTCCTGAAAGAACTCTGTCTCAATATCTTAGGGTCATCGCCAGAATGAGGTGCGGAGCGGAAGAGAATTGGCCACTTGAAGAGAAATTGGAGTTGTATCCTTGTTAGCATCCACCAGCCCAACTCCTTCTACTGGTGGTGCAGAGAGTTTTCCTCCTTGAAGGTTCTTGGTTTCTTGGGACATTCCTTTACAAAATGTCTACTGATACCACAATAAAGCCATAGTTTATTCTTTCGACGCTTTTCTTTCTCTTCTTTGGAAAGGGGGCCTCTAATAGAAACAGGTTAGCTTTTTCACCCTCTGAGGCGGAAAGCCGGAGGTTCTCACGCTTTACCTATCTTGAATACTAGCAGCGCTTCGCCACGCTTGATTTAATAAGCTTTTTATGCTCATTTAACTTGTGGGGTATCTCACATCTAGTTCGATTTTAATTTAGCGCTTGCATCTGGAATTGTCTCCTCACCTCCCTCTGCCGTCTGGGCCACTCTCAGCTGAGTATTGACGCTGAGAGTTGGTCCCGGGGAGGCGAGGGCAGGACAGCGGCCATATTGGGTCGGGCTGCGCCGTGACGCGCTCCAGATAGCTTTAAAAAGGGAAGGGCCTCTTCGCGTAAGCGAACGCGTTGCGGACGCGCCGGATGCCCGCCGGAGTCACGCCAGAGTCCAGCCCGTCTGCGCCCGTCCGCGCTGGGCCGGGCTCTGGGCACTGGCATACTCTTCTACTGGTGAGCAAAGCCATTATTTCCATCATGGTACTTGCATACTCCTTTGATGAGCTATATGCACTACGTGGTACTTCCAATAATAACTGTTCCATCTACCCATTCCCCCCTACCAGGTTTCGCTGTCCTTACTGTAACTTTTCATTAAAAACCCCTACCATGTGTAGATCCCTGTGCTACCTAGGTAGACGAAATAGACAGGTTAGCCCCGGGATAGTTTCCCCTCGACCCCCGCTAAGTTTTTGGAGTATAAACTGTAGATCCCTGCCACAACATAGATACAATATACATGATTTTCTTGTTGAACACCAACCTGATGCGATATTCCTGACCGAGACGTGGCTCAGGGACTGCTCAGGTCCGGATATTGCAGATGCCATTCCCTCCAATTATGCTATTCTTCGCCAGGATAGAAATTCTGGCAGGGGGGGTGGAATTGCAATTATCTTCAAGAACATATATACTTGTAAATTGGTAGATGCCACCCAAAAAAACTGCGAGTCAGCTCTATTTCAACTGTTCATAACCCCTCAATTTACGTTGTCAGGTCTACTGGTGTATCGTCCCCCTGGGACAGCTAGTCCATGGATAACTTCATTACCGGACCTTTTAGCCCCGGTCATGCTCAAAGCGTCTAATTTTACTATTTTAGGAGACCTAAACATACATCTAGATGATAATGAATGCCCTCACAGGAATCAGCTCCTCTCTACCCTGGAAGCTTTTAACCTCCAGCTACACAACACAGGTCCTACACATTGTGCTGGACACTTACTTGACCCAATTTTATCCAATTTGCCCTTAGACTGTTCCCGTGAAGCTCTACAAATTACCTGGTCTGATCACTCAGCTGTCCCTTTTTTCTTAGACATGGCTGAAACAGCTACTAGATCTGCGACAGTAAAACTGGGGCCATCTCGGAATTGGGGGAAGGTTAGCATCCCAGAACTCAATAAATTACTGATTAAAACACTCCCGTCTATTGACGCACCAGTTACTGCTCTTAACAGTGCTACTGAATTCTGGCTAACCAATGCTGTAAATCAGGCGCTACCAATGACGTCAAAGCCCACAGTTTCACATCATCCTCCAGCTCCATGGTACTCGGAACAACTTAAGAGTCTTCGCTCACAATGTAAGACCTTGGAGCGGAAATGGAGAAAAGGCTACTCCCCTTCACGTAAAATCATTTATAAAGAAGCCTTAAAAAAGTACCACAACAGCTCCAAAACTGCTAAAGCAAACTACACTACAAAAACAGTGACTGATGCACAAAACTGTCCTAAGGTGTTATTCTCCGTTGTGAAGAAACTGACTGGTGTAAATTCCACTCCCCCTCCTCCGGCTCTTGATGCCGTCCAGTGTCAGTCCTTAGCGGATTATTTTATAAACAAAGTGGATCTTATTTACGATCATTTCTCTCCACCTCCAGAGACCACTTTCACCGCCCCTAATACGGTCCAGGAATTGGTGAATACCACCACTGATGCTGTAATCACCACCTGGCAGCCTCTAGACGCCACTTCTTTTGTGTCCTGTTTAAACAGTGTGCGTTCTGGTTCCCCACTGGATGTGCTCCCGGCCAAAATAATAAAACAACTGGATCCTCTTATTCACCCCATCCTCATTAAACTACTAAACACCTCTTTGAGTGAGGCCCAGGTCCCCCTACCTTGGAAACACGCCATGGTGGTACCTTTACTAAAAAAAACGGGCGCTGATTCTTCCAACCCTGCCAACTTTCGCCCGATATCTTTGCTGCCAATCTTTTCGAAGATATTGGAGAGACATATAAATTCCCCGTTTTTTAAACTGGTCGAAAACACCGCTTTTCTCCATCCTTCTCAGTCGGGTCTCCGGCCTAGGCACTCAAATGAGACAGCGCTCCTGGGGGTAACGGAGAGTCTGAGGCACGGTGTCGACCAAGGTAACACCATGGCGCTCATCCTGCTGGATTTGAGCGCAGCGTTCGACACCGTGTCACATTCCATCCTCATTGACTCTCTGAAATCTCTAGGTGTGGGTGGCCAGGCCTTGGCCTGGCTGGTGTCTTTCCTCAATGACCGAAGTTTTCAAGTGTTCTCTCCTAAAGCAGCTTCCACCATTTGCCCATCTACCCGCGGTGTTCCCCAAGGCTCAATCCTTAGTCCTTTATTATTTAATATTTACGTTAAACCCTTGGCATCTATTGTCGAACAGGCTGGGCTAACCCTGTTTTCCTACGCAGATGACACCCAGATTGTCTTCTCCCTATCAGGGAGAGACGAGAACAACATCTCCGCACTCAAGTCAGGCCTCACTCTTGTGGCCGACTGGATGCGGAGAAACTGTCTCAAACTGAATGGGGAGAAGACCGAGGTGGTCATTCTGGGTCGGAATAAACATCTTTGGGGTCCCCGCCATTGGCCCATCGAATTGGGTACTGTACCAACACCTTCCACCGCAGTTCGCAACCTGGGCGTCATTATAGACGACAGGTTAACTATGAGACAACAGGCCACTAAGGTCGCTGCCATCTGCTTTTCAACGCTGCGGTGGCTCTATAAGATCCTGTGGATGCTTCCACTCTCCTCCCGCAGAACCGTAGTCCAGGCGCTCGTAACATCTCGCCTGGACTATGGCAATATTCTCTACTTGGGCGCAGATAAAGCCACCTTACAGGTGTTGCAGGTAGTGCAAAATGTGGCTGCGCGCCTGCTAAAAAACATCCCCACACGCACTTCAGCCAAGGCCGCCTTACGCGACCTTCATTGGTTGAGCATTCCTGAACGTATTAAATTTAAGGCACTATGCTATATGTTTAAGGTCAAGCAGGGTAGTGCCCCAGCCTACCTCCAAGGGTTGATAACACCCTACAGACCCATACGCCCACTAAGGTCATCGGACATGGGAAATTTCATTATGCCAAGATGGAAGCTGACAAAAATGGGAGGTCGTTCCTTTTCTACTCTGGGCCCCAAATATTGGAACTCCCTCCCACTGGCTCTAAAACTAGAGACCAATTTGTTTCGCTTCCGTAAGGCTCTGAAGACATGGCTTTTTACTCAACGTGCCCAATAGCCTGCTGTGACTCATGTTAGGTGAAACTGCCTCCTTCTTCTACAGTCTATCCCTAGCGCCGGGAAACCCATTGTGGGTAGCTGTGCGCAATATAAGCTTAAAAAAAAAAAAAAAAATAGTTCCAATTTGCATAGGTTCGACTCCATGTTCATTATCACCAGATTTAACAACCTCTGCTCTGACCCGGTCAAAGTGTGGTACACTGGGCCAAAATTCACGTAATCTTTCACCCCTTCTTTCCGTTTGTCAATAGTCTATCTCTAAAACGAGATCAATCAAAGCTGAAACTTCTGTAGGGCGATTTGGGATCTGTGACAAAGCCTCCTTTAAGTCCTCTTTCAAACACCGATAGAACAAGGCTGCCCTTTTGGCCTCCGGTCATTCAGTTTCTACAACAAGTTTGTTAAATTGGGCCAGGTAAGTGACAAGCTCCCAATTCCCTTGCCTCAACTCCAGTAATTCATTATCCGTAGCCTGTGCCTCCTTCCGACGATCAAAAATTCGCAAAATCTTTCTTGAATTCCTCAAAGTTACATAAAATTGGTGAGTCTTGGGTGACCAGGGGCATATGACCACGAAGCTGCGTCTCCATTGACCTACGGCAAGATGAAAGCTATACGATATTGTGCATCTGGGAAGACAGTGGGCCGACACAAGAAGTACAACGAGCACTGAGTTACGAAATTTTAGGCCTTCATTTTAAATTTGATTACCTCATTTTTCTCCCTGACTCCTATCAACTCTTGTTGAATCTCCTTAAGAATATTTCCTAATTTTGTTTAATTGAACCCTTTAGCCATTCTGCTCGGGTGAGTATTGACGTGGGCACTTCACTCTGTCAAGGGTTGTGGTTACTCACAGTGCCGACAGTCCCAGGAGCAGAATGATGAGATTTTCCAAATTCCACCACTGGTTTTCCCACATCCCAGCCACCAACTGAACAGTTAACTAGTGGCCTTGCAAACCAACCTGGGGGAAAGGGGAATGGGACAGAGAAGAGACTGCCTGACCTTCTGGCTCTTCCACTCTATTTCTTCCTTTCCGCTGTACTCCATTTTATGCCATTCTTACTCCCTCTCTCTCTTCAAGTATGAGTGGAAATTGCTGTAACAGAAAAGCACACCTTTACTAATTTCTTTCAGTTCTTTCTCCACTTTCTTACCCTCTCTCTCTCTCTCTCTCCCTCTCTCTCCCTCTCTCTCTCTCTCTCTCTCTCTCTCTCTCTCTCTCTCTCTCTCTCTTTCTCTCTATTTCCTTACCCAGAGTGCCTATGGGTTTTGCTCATCATCTATTCTCCAATATAAGTATTTTTTTCTTTGGCAACCTGCATTATAAACAACATTTTAGCACCCTTTTAACTCTGTGAGTTCATTTATTCTTTTTCACTCATTTGTTCATTCACTCTCTGCCTTACTTTCTTAGCTTCTGAATACTTCTTTCTTCTCCCTTAGAACTCTTCTGGAGCCTCCGCCGTCAACCAAGCAACGAAGAAATCAGGAACTGAAGTATTCAATTGGTAAGTATTAATTCTTCTCTTTATATTTCTTATTTCCTATTTACTTTAAATTGGTATTTCTCTCTAGTTCTAAATTACCGAACGAAGTAACCGACGCACTGAAGTGCTCTAACCTGCGCCTAAGCCTGGCACAAAATTGCACTATTTCTATCTAACTAGACTACAGAAAGAACACGACTAATCTCTGAAAATACGTTGGTGAGTGCCTTGGTTCTAAAATCAACTGGCGCACTTCACAGCTGGTCTAGACCTCGCTCCCATGTCCAGGAACTCAAGACTAGACCGGCAACTTCCACCGCGGTCCTCCCTGTTAGTAGTATAGGGGAGCATGCCTGGTTCCACGCTATAATCACCCGTGACCTTTTGCGAGCGAGTGATCTTTGCAATGCCGGTTCAATGGCAGATACTGCGAGACAAAGAAGAGCTTTGATTCCTTTTTCCTGCACCCTGACACCTGTCCAGGGGATGCAGAAGAGGTGAGGCCTGTACTCCGCTGAGGAGGTGAGACCTGTTCAAGGGGTGCAGAGGAGTTGAGGCCTGTCCTGGGCCGGGGGTGCAGTGGAGGTGCGGCCTATCCAAAAGGTCTATGCCGAGGCATTGAAGGGCGTTGTGTCGCTGGCGTCTATAAGTGATGCAGTCATATCAGTGCCCCCTAAGCCTGGAAAAGACCCTGTAAGTGTACATCTTTTTGCCCTCTGCCACTGCGTAACAATGATAATAAATTCCTGCCTGATGTGATGCAACTCAGCTATCCCTCCTACTTGAGAAAATAGTCTCCCCTGTAGAGTTGGGATTTATCCCACATAAATCCACAGCAGTTCATCTACAGACGGTATTCGCAGTGCTGCATTAGGTAAACCCAAACATGAAGTCAGCTGATGCCGATAAGGCGTTTGACTCCCTGGAGTAGCCTTTTATGATCGAGATGTTTAGGCGGCTTGGTATGTCAGGGAGTTTGAGATCACTTATGAAGCTGCTGGACACACAGCCTATGGCCTGCGTTTGCGTAAATGGGCTCAACCACCATTCAGATCGCCTGGGGCACTGGGCTTAGTGTTATAATTTCTGATGTCTTCGTCTCAAACTGGAGGGTCGCTAATTTGAATCCTGGTTGGTGCACTAGGGAATAGTGACTTGTATATTTTTACAGTGCTGTGACGTCTCTGCCCGTGAGAGACAGCACTTTGAATAGGAAAGCCAATAGTTTAAAGAAAGAATTAAACAAAATATAAAATAGGCTACACAAATTATAGAATGTGCTGTACAGAGTATAAGATCAGTCGAGCATAATTTGCAAAAAGAGAGAACGTGTAATTTCTTACTGTGCTATCAGATGTTACATTTTTAGTAACCACAATCATACTGTAGCTAGTGTTAACCTTTTTCTAAGGTTTCCATGAAAATACTGCATTAAAGAAGTACTGGTAACACCCTCACAGTAATCTTAAAAAGAATCACTCTTTGTCACCATGAACCTCTAGGTTTGTTGCCCCCTCTGGTGGTCTGCTCCATTGCCCGCACTCATCTAGTGCAGCTCGGTGATGCCAGCACAACTGGAACAGCCTGGCAGGGCGCACACATCTCAGCTATAAAAGTCCTGCTCGTTGGGTGGCAGGAGCTGCCAGGCAGCAAGGATCCCAAAGTGAGTGTCCACATTCCAGTTTGTGGATCGTGTTCGCAACCCAACCCAACCATATCACCATACTACGATTTTTGCCGCAACCACACAAGCAAACTGACCCAGGAGTTACAAGTTAGCCATGGCGGCTCTGGGCTATTGCTTACATTTGTGGTCCCACCCAGGTCTCTGGCCCTCTGGACAGCTTTCGAAACAGAGGACATGCCCTTTTGAGAAGCTGGTAACCCCAGTGCTTCTTCAAGCCGTACTTTTATCATGGCGCTTCATTTTACGTGGCCAACTCTCACCCCACTGGCCTCCTTAAATGGTGCGATGTTTGGGTGACATTCGTTCTGCAAATTCCTGAAGTGTGCATAAAGCACAAGCCCGAAACCCATCAGCCTATATCTTCCAGGATCAACACCTAACGAGAAGAACAAATGCAGAATTCAAATGTTTTGATAGACCAATGTCATAGTCACAGTTTGATGCGCAGTAGTCGTTCACCGTATTAGCAGGTCTTTTTTGTAATTAGGCACTCCTACCTGGAGACGGTTGTTATGTGGTCACTATTAATAAGGGGTTATTGCCCGTCATTGCGGATACACTGTCTATCGTGATACTTCTGCTTCTCCTTAACCTTTGTGTTGTTGTAAAAATACCAGTAACCTTTATAAGGCAAGTCGGTAAGCTTTATAATGTTGTGTATCAGTTGTCGCTTTATCCCCTTCTTGTAAAATATGCAAACCAAACTTGAAATAAGTACACTTTGTTGTGAGAATAGCTATTGTTGCCGCTGATTTCTTTTCTTGCAGCACAGCAATGCCTCTATTATAAATCGAGCATTGATTATTCGAATAGTATTGATTCCATTCCAGAGTGACTTTTGCAACCTTAAGGCGATAAATAATACGTTGACCTCATATTTGTATTGGATCAGTTTATCATGTTAGAGTCCTGTACTTCGTCGTCGTTTTCTAGTGAGCGGCCTAGGCTCTAGAGGATCATAGGGCTCTCCCCCTCCCTTTGCTTCGACAGTGTTTGCCTTTAGAGACGCTGATATGCAGTGCCGAGACCTGCAGTTAAGCAGCTCTGAACGAGTGAATGAAATCCATGCTGGTGGTTTGAGCTGGGAACGTGCCTTTCATGTTTATTGCTTCCATCCAGCCTCCTTCGAGGTACATACATTGTCAGATAAGGGGACAGAGGCACAGAAAGAGTAGGATTTACCTGATACTAAACAGTTTAAGTCTGATGAACACAGAACTACTTTTTCCAAAGGTTATTATGTGGCCACGTTACATTCTGGTGAATAGTCCATGAGAGTGGGCGCTGTGTACCCCTCCCCCCCCACCAGAGGCAATTTCTATGTAGTAATCAAACTCTCCTGTCATCGGTAGGCTAAGGGTAAGATTTATTCACCACTCACCCAACTGCACCAGGAACATAACTGTCAGGAACACTCCTGGCAACGCATCAACAACGCTCCTGGCAATGCATCAACAACAACATTCCAGGGCCGCTGGAAGGAATCTTTAGTTAAAGACGCATCCCCACAGTCTGGGCCCATTTTTAAAAGCACAGCTTTAGGATGGTTGTAAATACCGCGATCTTGGACATAAATGAGGGGAGAGGCATACATTTACTTAGGGATTCCTGAAGCGCGCTATTTCACAAATTGGTAGGTCAGGGTTAAACACAGAGTCTCCTTGTTGCACAGTTTCCTAGTGCAGTAAACCACACGTGGGGTGGTGGAGATCGTGAGGGAGAGGCCGAGGGACTACAATCCCAGGATAAGGACCTGTATAGTGGCCCTGTTGAGAATTAAGGATGTTTGGTCTGTGTGTAAAGGCGCTTTCGTGTTCTGGATTCATGTGAGGTGCAGAGCCCATTTCAGGTGTCTCCTTTGTATCTAAGTAGCCTCTAAAGTTGTGTGCTCTTCCATAACGTTAGTGATACTCTGCATTCTCTCCTCTCACTGCATGTCACGTCGCTGCTTTTTAGAGTAATTCCTTGTATTGAAATTCTTTGTAAAGCAGATGACCCTTGTAGGGAAGATTATAATCTCTCTGACACCCCTTGGTACGTAATATCCCGTACCTGGCCCCCCCAAAAAACGGACTCTGCATGATTTACTATATGGTAATACTTCCTTCAAATATTGCTCATTTTGCCCATGCTTCAGTCCATGCTTCAGTCCATATGAAACTAGTCTTTGCCCTCCCACCCTCTTGTCCACACAGTACCCTGGATCCCGCCACCTATTACATGCTCACCTGCATCAGATTCTTCTAGTGCCTGGCCTGTGTTATTGCATTGTTTGCATTAGATTATTCTAGTGCCTCGCCTGTGTTATTGCATTGTTTGCATCAACCCTAGTGCCGGGCCTGTGTTATTGCATTGTCTGCATCAGATTCTCCTAGTGCCTGGCCTGTGTTATTGCATTGTCTGCATCAGATACTCCTCGTGCCTGTGTTATTGCATTGTTTGCATCAGATTCTCCCAGTGCCTGGCCCGTGTTATGGCCTTGTTTGCATCAGATTCTTCTAGTGCTTGGCCTGTGTTATTGCATTGTCTGCATCAGATTCTCCTAGTGCCTGGCCTGTGTTATTGCATTGTTTGCATCAGATTCTCTTGGTTCCTAGCCTGTGTTATTGCACTGTCTGCATCAGATTCTCCTCGTGCCTGTGTTATTGCATTGTCTGCGTCAGATTCTCCTCGTGCCTGGCCTGTATTATTGCATTGTTTGCATCAGATTCTCCTCATGCCTGGACTGTGTTATTGCATTGTTTGCATCAATCCTAGTACCGGGCTCGTGTTATTGCATTGTTTGCATCAGATTCTCCTACTGCCTCGCCTGTGTTATTGCATTGTTTGTGTCAGATTCTCATAGTGCTTGGCCTGTGTTATTGCATTGTTTGCATCAGATTCTCCTAGTGCCTGACCTGTGTTATTGCATTGTTTGCATCAGATTCTCCTACTGCCTCGCCTGTGTTCTTGCATTGTTTGTGTCAGATTCTCATAGTGCTTGGCGTGTGTTATTGCATTGTTTGCGTCACATTTTCCTAGTGCCTGGCCCGTGTTATTGCATTATTTGCATCAATCCTAGTGCCTGGCCCGTGTTATTGCATTATTTGCTTCAGTCCAAGTGCCTGGCCCGTGTTATTGCATTGTTTGTGTCAGATTCTCCTACTGCTTGGCCAGTGTTATTGCATTATTTGCTTCAATCCAAGAGCCTGGTCCGTGTTATTGCATTGTTTACATCCGATTCTCCTAGTACCTGATCTGTGTTATTGCATTGTTTACATCAGATTCTCCTCGTGCCTGGCCTGTGTTATTGCATTGTTTGCGTCAGATTCTCCCAACCCCTGGTCTGTGTTATTGCATTGTTTACAACAGATTTTTCTAGTGCCTGACCCGTGTTATTGCATTGTTTGCATCATATTCTCCTGATGCCTGGCCTGTGTTATTGCAGTGTCTGCGTCAGATTCTCCTAGTGCCTGGCATGTGTTATTGCATTGTTTGCAGCAGATTCTCATAGTGCCTGGCCCATGTTATTGCAGTGTTTGTGTCAGATTCTCCTACTGCTTGGCCCGTGTTAGTGCATTATTTGCTTCAACCCTAGTGCCTGGCCCGTGTTATTGTAATGTTTGCATTAGATTCTCTTGGTGCCTGGCCCGTGTTATTGCATTGTTTGCATCAGATTCTCTTGGGGGCCTTGCCCGTGTTATTGCATTGTTTGCATCAGATTCTCCTCGTGCCTGGCCCGTGTTATTGCATTGTTTACATTAGATTATTCTGGTGCCTGGCCTGTGTTGCATTGTTTACATTAGATTCTTCTAGTGCCCGGCCTGTGTTATTGCATTGTTTACATTAGATTCTTCTGGTGCCTGGCCTGTGTTATTGCATTATTTGCTTCAATCCTACTGCCTATCCCGTGTTATTGCATTGTTTGCATCTAGGGCCCGGCCTGTGTTATTGCATTGTTTGCATCTAGTGCACGGCCTGTGTTATTGCATTGTTTGCATTAGATTCCTCTAGTGCCTGGTCTGTGTTATTGCATTGTTTGCGTCAGGTTGTCACAACACCTGGCCTGTGTTATTGCATTGTTTGCGTCATGTTTTTCTAGTACATGGTCTGTTATTACATTATATGTGCTGCTTTTGGTATGGTATTCTAATAGTTGCAGCTTTTCTAACAAACATGGTACCTTTTATCCCAATCAAGTGCCTCTGACTGCAAGGACACTGCCCTCTTCCTGCAGTGTTGTGTGGCGTTTTAGGCTCTAAGTGAATTTTCCCGATTCATGCCCTTATATAGGTACGATTCACATTGCCCTTATATAGGCATAGAAATCAAGTCCTTATTTAGACATATCCCATGCAGACCAAATATAGGCATGGCTACTTCCACCCGTACCAAACGTCATAACGATTACTTGGAAAATCAGCTTAAGCAGTTAGGGAACATCCCTTTGCTCGAATATTGATTTGTCCAAGAACTCATGTACTTTGCAAAGAACAACTGGTCCCTAGGGGTTCTTTCCTGACGTTATTATGCCCGACTTTATGTCAAAATATGAAATTCCTAGACACCTTCAAGGTATAAATATACCTCCACTTGCTCCAGAAAGACACGGTGGTTGGAGCAGTTCGACTATCTACTTGCCCGACGGAGCTCGCTAAAGCAAGTGCCGAAGGAAGCCGACCCTCCAGCTGACACACTGATCAGGAAGCTGTCACTTCTCCTGCCGAGAATCCAGCTCCAGTGTTTCCAAGCTCCCCTTGCGGGGAGTTGGGAAGTCGAGCCCTGAGACAGAGATACCAGACCTCCTTCATTCTAACTAATGTATGGAGCTTATTAGAACCTAGAGAAATCTTGGATAGATTCTTGGCAAAGAAACCTAAACCTATTCTACACAATACTTACTTCTTCCCTTGTACTAGACTTAGGTTAGGTACATCGGGGTAGGCGTATTTTAGAAGCACCAGTTGAGTATTTTAGCCTGTGTATTTATGTATGTATTTTTATATGGCTTAGAACCCATACAATGCTTTTACAGTATTATTTTATAATACTATTCTCGCTGTACGCATTATACTTTGCAGTCTGCTTAACGATTGTAGCAGTTCACTTCTCTTGTATGAGAAAGAAGACTGTTCAATAAACCTTTTTATTGAAAATGCCTGTCTTACTATTTCGCTGCAACTCTGTAGAAACGAAGCATGCACGATTGACTGAGTTATTTGGGCGTTGGATAGGGAGGCGGTCACCTTTCAAAAAACAGGAAGATGTTTTTGGGATTATAAAGCCATGAAGGGTCTAGAACCCCTTCTTGAAAAAACAGTGTCCAATTTAAATAATTGGCAGGGGGTGGAAGAGTGTTCTTTTGATGTTTTTATAAAGGAGGTCATCTCTGCCGCTAAAAAATCGAACCTAACTAGGAAAAAAAATACCCTCCCAAAAGCGGTTGTTTCCCTTAATAAGGAAATAAATAAGCTGGTGAGGGAACAATACATATGCGGTGCAGTAGAAAGACCCCAAAAAATATCTCTTCTTAAAAGGAGGAGGAGTAGGTTAAAGAAAAAAATGAAAAGAGAAAAAGAGGACCTGTTATGGATTGGATTGCGAGAAGCCGCTGTCCATGGGAACTCTAGACAATTCTGGACCCTTATTGGGGAGGGATGTGGTTCTAGAGTGCGCCCATCTCCAATTCCTATCTCCGAACAAACCTGGGTTAGCTACATCTTAAGTCTGTACGCAAAAAATGATCGGCATGTGCAACTTAGGGGAATTGAGGAAAATACTTCCTCTATTGCTGAATACCCCTCAGAACTATCCATAGAATTAGCTATAAGAGACATGCGTTCATCCGGTGCCATGGGTCCAGATGAACTCCCGATATCAGTCTTAAAACAAAATCCAGTATCCTGGAGTAAAATCCTATTTCCTCTTTTTAGGATTTGTTATCTTAAAAAATACATTCCAGCATCCTGGAAGGGGAGTATTTTGGTTCCGTTGTTTAAAAAGGGCGATAGGAACCTACCTATCAACTATCGCCAAATAGCTCTCCTAGACGCTATTGGGAAAGTGTTTTGTAAATGTCTACTATCACTAATTAATGATTGGGTGGCGCTAAAACAAATCTTACCCTTAGAACAAGTAGGCTTTCGTAAGGGCCACGGAACGCTGGACAATCTCTCCGCTCTTCAGACAATCACTGATAAATATATAGGGGTACGTGGCGGAAGAGTTTATGTGGCCTTTATAGACTTCTCCACAGCATTTGACAAGGTTGACCGTCCACTGCTGTGGAGAAAGCTCTCGGCTATGGGAATGCCGCCGTATCTATTAGATATGATTCAGCTGCTACATACAGACACTTGGTGCCAGGTTTTGCAAGGAGGAGACAGGGGGCTCTCTAAGATTATTCCTTCATGCAATGGTCTTAAGCAAGGTTGTTTACTTGCTCCGTTACTCTTTTCGTTATATATTGCTGATTTACCTGCTTCTCTTTCTTCTTGCGATGGTATAGCTCCAATTCTGGGCGGAAAACACATCTCATGTATGTTATATGCGGATGATATCATAATAATGGATCTTATGCCCAAAGGTCTTGCTAAACGCCTCCTTGCTCTACATCAGTATGCAGTTGATCATTTCCTAAAAATTAATGCAAGTAAGAGTAAAATTATGTGCATCACAGGCCGGAAAAAACATACATTTAGGAACTTTACCTGGTCTGTGGGAGATGACAAACTGGAGGTTGTAAAGAATTACGTTTTTCTTGGAAAAGTAATTTGTGATAATTTAAGTGCCAAATCCCATATCGATAACAGTGTCCGTAAGGCTTTAGCTCAAGGAAGAAGCTTAAATTCACTGTATTCGGCTCTGGGAAAAAGGCATTTTTCTCATTTACTGGAGGTCTTTAGGGCAAAGGTCCCATCCACCCTTCTATATGGCTTAGAATTAATTGATATCAAGCACTGGGATTTTTTAAATAAGGTGGAGGGGAAATTGCTAAGAAGTATATCTTCTGTCAGTTCTGCCTGCTCCGTGGCAGCTTGCAGACTTGAGTTTGGTTTGCGCAGCAGCTGGGTGCAGGGCCTGGCGGCTGTGGTACGCTGGGTCGCAAGCATAGCCAGAGGAGAAGAGGGGACTATGAGGTTCCTCCTAAGGACTGAACTATTGGGAGGTTTAGGGGAACACTCCTTGATTGTTAGCAATTTTAGAAAGGCTGTATCCCTCTTGCAGTTGGAAGAGAGTACTCTCTTTTCTTTATCTGCATCCCAGTTAAAGTCTGTCCTGAAAGATGCTACATGGGACCTTAGTTATAGACTAGACTTTACTGCTATTTTTGATAAGAAGGGTGTTAATCTTCTTACTGATTCTTTCGCAAGAAAATCCGCCCAACCTTACGCTACTTGGAACTTATCTCATGGTATTCGGAGATTCTGGTTTTTATTGAGACAAGATCTGCTACCCCTAAATAATCTTTTGTTTAAATGGCATGGAGTATCTGCAATTTGCAATTTTTGTCATCATTCTATTCAAGATCGAATACATGTACTTTTTATATGCCCAGCGCTGCGTCCCTATCGCAGCAAATGGCTAAGACACATATGCTTGCAAATGGGTATTCTAAATGTGAATTCTTTTATGTGTGCTTTATATAATCCCCCTAATGAGAGATTTTGTTTTCATATTTTTAATTTTTTTAAATGTTTTTTAGAAATTTTTTGAAGACTGGCGTGTCTAATAATATCTCACTTTGTGTTCTAGAAATTGGAATTGCGATGATTTGTCTATTTTCGCTGTGAATGGTATTTTTGTATTGTATTTTTTCTTTATGTGGACCTCTAAGGAGTTCCAAAGCATAATAAAGATTGACTGAGTAAAATACGTATCTATTGTTTCCTCCACTCTAGAGGTAAGGTCCTCATTCTTGGGAAACAAAGTTCTCATGTTTATGCGGTTGTCAGAAATTAATCTCTTCTTGTGAATTCGAGAAAGTTTCTAGTGACCTCTGAGCTAGCTGACACTCACTAGTAAGTTTAGTATATTCAGTAGAGACCTAGTCGACCTCAGTCCTACGTCTAATCTATAGGATATATTATTCCAATGCGCAGAGCCTATTGGGAATATAGGAACTACGCTACAGCAGTAGCAATCTACTTCCCATTTATGAAGCAACAGACAGCACAGCATGCCTGCCAAAGATGTCGTAGGGTCAGAAACAGTACATAGGTAAATAGGTATGATGGAAAACAAACTGATGAGTAAGATTTTAAATGAAGAAGCTGCTGTGATAGACGGCAAAACATCCATGTCGAAACATCAGCAGTAGGACAATGGTACATGGAACGATAATAGTAGATTTATTTACACGTCTGTGCAGTGCGTGTCACTTAATGTTCTTTTCTCCCACTCTCATGAGATGGTTTTAGAAGGCAACTCTGAGCTCACTGAGTGTGGAGCTTCCACGAATCCCAGAGACGGGCCGTTCCAAAGACGGTAATAGAGAAGGTTGAAAGATCTGAGTCTTGATCCTGGCAGGTGGATGGGGGTGTAGTTGGTCTGTGTGTTGCCACGGCTGTCCAGCGGGTGTAAGAAAATGTCAGCAATTTGTGGAGGGCCCTCTTTTGGGTGAGAACCTCCCAGCTTCATGCAATACGGACTAGAGGGTTTGTGTCTGCGCAGGATGAGTTACATTCCGATAGCAAAATGGAGGACCTTGTCCAGAGGGGATTGATGTTACCAAGGTTTAACATCTTCAGTTACGATAGATAGAGAAAGTCCATTTACCTCCAGGTGCTTGAAAAGCTTTCTGCACTCTGCTGGTGCAGGCAGGCAGGCAGGCGGGTCAAGGGAGCGACCCTTGACCCTTCCAGGTAGGTCGCTCCCCCTCCGCACAGCACCGCCTGTGTCCGTTCTCTCCCTCCCTGCCCCCGTGTCTCTCTGCCTGGTTTTTCCTTCTGCTCCCCTCGCTGCCTCGTGTCTCTCTGCCCGGTTTTTCCTCCTGCTCCACATGCAACCCCCGTGGCTCTCTGCCCGTGGTGCCTTCTGTTGCTTAGCTGCCCCTGCATTTCTGTGACATTTGTACCCTTGTTTGTGACCTTTGTGCCCTCTGTGCCACTCATTTCCCCCCGTTTTTTGTGACCTTTTTCTGCCCTTTCTTGTGACCTTTGTGCTTCTGTGCCACTTGTTACCCCCCGTTTTTTGTGACCTTTTCTGCCCTTTCTTATGACCTTTGTGCCTCTGTTTACGACAAGGGGTTAGGGGGTTTCGATGGGCAATTTCCACTCATTAAGAGTGGTAGATCCAACCTCAGCGTGTGCCCTAAAGTCGTAAGTTTTACAAAAAAGGCTGGGCTGTTCCTCAAATGGGTGAATGTACGTGTCACACTAGTGTTTGGATACTGTTGGTCTCAATGAGTCCTACAGTTAGGCATCCATTTTTTGGATGTAATGCCCTCACACACCCTTTCAGGTGTCATGCTTCATCATCTGAGATGCTCCTAGTTAGGTCGGCGGTGCAATACCCAACGGGCGACACCTTAAAGAGGGGCACTTTAGCGGAGATCTTTTATCTAATTGCCGTCATGTGAAGTGAGGGTGTGGGTCCAGAACAGCGTAGACGTATATGTGAGTTAAAATAAAGCTAGGAGTATCAGTATAAAGTTTATTCTGGGGGTCCCCTGCTTTAATTAAAATGAAAGACTAGCCGGTCTTCGTTGGAATTCAATGTTTCCTGTATGAGTCTCGGTTAGTGTGTGATCTAAACGGTCAACATGTTTCTCGCATGTGTGTACAATGACACGCGATGCTTCAGGACCTTAGTAATGAAAGTATCTATAGTGGAAGACTGTCTACGTTAGCAGGATCTATCTGAGTATCTAGTGTACTATTCTAAAAATTTCACAAAAGGAAATGTGTTCCATGTGGTAATATACCTGTGTTGTGCTGCATCTGCCTAATGTGTCAAGTATACACGCTACAGCAGTTCCTGGCGGACTGTACATCGGGTTCAGACATCCAAAATATGGTTAAAGTCTCCCGTGTGTCCAACTGCTCGACCTACCCACGCCGCCGGGTCCGGGTGCCTCTTTTCCACTCGTTTCCCCCCATTTTTATGACCTTTTCTGACCTTTCTTTAGACCTTTCTGCCTCTGTTCCACTCGTTTCCCCACATATTTTGTGACCTTTTCTGCCCTTTCTTGGGACCTTTCTGCCTCTGTGCCACTTGTTTCCCCCTCAATTGTTGTGCCCTTTTGCCTTCTGTTTCCTTTGTCGCCCCTCGCCACTGCGTCCCCTGTGGCCCCGCCCCCCTGACTGCCCATTCACTGCCCCCCACCTCCCGCCTCCCAGCTGCTCCTCCCGCCCACCTCCCCATATAGGCTGGCCGCTGCGTGGTGAGGAGAGCGACCCTTGACCATTCTAAGTAGGTCGCTCCCCCTCCGCACAGCACCGCCTGTGTCTGTTCTCTCCCTCGCTGCCCCAGTGTCTATCTGCCCGGTTTCCCTTCTGTTCCCCTCGCTGCCCCCCGTGTCTCTCTGCCTGGTTTTTCCTTCTGCTCCCCTCGTGGCCCCCGTGTCTCTCTGCCCGTTTTTGCCTTCTGTTGCTTAGCTGCCCCTGCATTTCTATGACCTTTCTGCCTTCTGTGTCACTCGTTTCCCCCCGTTTTTTGTGACCTTTCTGCCCTTTCTTGTGACCTTTGTGCCTCTGTGCCACTCATTTCCCTCCTTTTTCTGTGAGTTTTTTGCCCTTCCTGTGACCTTTTTGCCTTCTGTGCCACTCGTTTCCCCCTGTATTCTTGTGACCTTCTTGCCCTTTTTGTGACCTTTCTGCCCTCTGTGCCATTTGTTTCCCCCTCAATTGTTGTGCCCTTTTGCCTTCTGTTTCCTTCGTCGCCCCTCACCACCCCCGCAACTGCATCCCCTACGGCTCCGCCCCCTGACTGCCCATTCGCTGCTCCCGCCTCCCAGCTGCTCCTCACTCCCATCTCCCCACACATGCCGGCCGCTGCGCGGAAGTGCAGCTGGCACGCAGCAAGCCTGTCTGCGCCTTCCCGCGCCTGGACCGCGCCTAGCGCAAGAACCCCTGGCCCCCACACCCGCCACCACTACGATGCCAGCACTCTGCACGCTCTCACCCCGGACGCACACACGCTCCCTTCACCTGCCGGAACTGAAGCTACACCAGCCACAGAGCAGACAAACCACCCGCCAAGAAAGACCTCAACCACCTCCGATGCATACTACTGAACACCCGCTCCGCACGCAAACACGCCGTCGAGCTCTGGGACCTGCTCAACACAACCTCCCCAGACGTCGCCTTCCTGACAGAGATCTGGTTGAACAACTCCTCCGCACCCGACATCGCCATAGCCATCCCAGACGGCTACAAGATCACCCGCAGAGACCGCACCAACGGAGGTGGAGGAGGAATCAGCATCAGGGTCTCGACTAGCACTGATGACGCACTCAGCAACGCCGAACACATGCATTTTCAGATCCACACAGACCCCAATGGAACCCTCCGAGGCACCCTCGTATACCGGCCCCCCGGACCTCGCCCCCAGTTCAGCGACTCCATCGCCGGCTTCATCAGCACGCACGCCCTGACCTCCACCGACTACATCCTCCTCGGAGACCTGAACTTTCACCTTGAGAACAACAACAACAACAACTCCACCACCCTGATCGATAACCTCGCCAACCTCGGACTGAGACAACTCGTCACAATGCCCACCCACTCCGACGGCCACAGGCTCGACCCTGTCTTCTGCTCAAGCCCGCATGTCTCCGTCAGCCACACAACTGAACTCCTCTGGACCGACCACCGCTGTATCCACTTGACCTTCCAGAAACCCACCACACACCACCGCACCCAACAGATCCCCCACCGCTGCTGGAGCAAAATCACCGAAGACCAACTACATGCAAACCTTACTCTTAGCCCACCCACTGAACCCTCCAACACCGACGTCGCTGCCCACAACCTCAGATGCTGGATCGAGGACTAAGCCAACACCCTCACCCGCTGAAGAAACCCCCCCACAGTGACACCAGCAAGAGGGCCAGCTGGTTCACCCCAGAACTCCTAGATTCCAAGCATGCATGCCGGAAACTAATGGCAACGTGAACAAACTCCGGACAGCAACGCAGCACGCAAGGACGCCGTCTGCAACCACCACCACCTCATCCGGGC
This sequence comes from Lissotriton helveticus, assembly GCF_964261635.1. NCBI lineage: Eukaryota > Metazoa > Chordata > Amphibia > Caudata > Salamandridae > Lissotriton > Lissotriton helveticus. The sequence goes on from NW_027611675.1 coordinate 917,079, forward strand.
TGCCAAGAAGACCTCCTTCAAAGACCGCCTCGACATCAACGCACACGACAGCAAGGAGCTCTCCAACATCGTGAAGGAACTCTCCAACCCCAGCTCCAACACCAACGACATCCCGCCATCGCAAGCCCTGTGCGACTCCCTCGCCACCTTCTTCCACCGCAAGATAGCAGACATCCACGACAGCTTCAACACCCAGACAGCCCCAACAGACAGCAACACAATAGACCCTCCCCACACCATCGACCACATGCCCTTGCTAGCCTGGACCAGCGTGAGCATCCATGACACCATCAAGACCATGAGCACAATCCACTCCGGCTCACCGTCAGACCCTTTCCCGCACCACGTCTTCAACAAAGCAAGCAGCTCCATCGCACCCCACCTACGCAACATCATCAATTTCTCCCTTGAGACCGCGACCTTAATAGAGAGCTGGAAACACGCCGAGATCACCGCCCTACTCAAAAAACCCACGGCAAACCCAAGAGACCTCAAGAACTTCCGACCCATCTCTCTGCTCCCCTTCCCGGCCAAGGTCATCGAGAACATTGTTAACAGACAGCTAACCCGATACCTTGAAGAGAACCGAATCCTGGACCCTTCCCAGTCAGGGTTCCGCAGCAACCACAGCACCGAGACCGCCCTCATCACCGCCACCGACGACATCAGGACCCTGTTAGACAAGGGGAAGACTGCAGCACTCATCCTCCTAGACCTCTCCACCGCCTTCGACACCGTCTGCCACCGCACACTACGCGCTTGCCTCCACGCCGCAGGGATCCGAGACAAGGCTCTGGAATGGACCACCTCCTTCCTCTCCGGCAGAACCCAGAGCGTCCGCCTCCCCCGGTCCATTCCGAAGCCTCCGAGATCATCTGCGGCGTACCTCAAGGATCCTCCCTCAGACCGACACTGTTCAACATTAACATGGCCCCGCGCGCACACGCCGCCCGACAGCACGACCTCAATATAATCTCCTACGCCGATGATCCTCTCCCTCACCAAGGACCCCATCACCGCCAAAGCCAACCTCCATAAAGGAATGAAGTCTGTTGCCAACTGGATGAAGATCAGCTGTCTGAAGCTGAACTCGGACAAGATGGAGGTGCTCATCCTCGGCTCCAACCCGTCAGCCTGGGACGACACCTGGTGGCCAACGGCACTGGGGGCAGCCCTGACCCCCAACCACCATGCACGCAACCTGGGAATCATCCTCGACTCAACGCTCTCAATGACCAAGCAAGTCAACACCATCTCCTCCTCCTGCTGCAACACCCTCCGCATGCTCCGCAAGATCCGCAAGATCTACAGATGGATCCCGACAGATACAAGAAAGACAGTCACCCAGGCCCTCGTCAGCAGCAGACTCGTCTACGGAAACGCCCTCTACGCGGGAGCCCCGACCAAGCTCATCAATCGACTACAACGCATCCAAAGGGCCTCGGCACGACAGAGCCTCGATGTACCACAACACGGCCACATCACCCCCACCTGAGGAACCTACACTGGCTCCCCGTCAACAAGAGGATATCCTTCAAGCTCCTCATCCATGCACACAAGGCACTCCACAAGAACGGCCCAGCCTACCTCAACAGACGGCTCTCCTTCTACATCCCCATCTGCCAGCTACGCTCCGCCGACCTCTCACTCGCCACCGTCCGTCGCATCCGAAGAACAACCACCGGCGTGAGATCCTTCTCCCACCTCGCCGCCAAGACATGGAACACCCTCCCACTGAGCCTACGACAGACCCAAGACCTGCTGACCTTCAGGAGGATACTAAAGACATGGCTGTTCGATCAGTAGTGGCCCCCACCTACCCCCCCAGCGCCTTGAGAACCTCGCGGGTATGCAGTGCGCTTAACAAATGACTGATTGATTCTCTAGTTGGCATTTGCCAGGGGATGTTCAGATACATTGGTTGAATTAAACCTTGGAGCAACACTTGTAGCGTTGACTCTTGGAGTCTTGTAGTATGTGCTGGATGCCGTAGAACTGTCTTAATGTTCCACAGAGCTCAGAAAATGCAGACTCTCCCTCATCTCAGAGCGCGAGCTCTGTGGCTTGACCAGTAGAACTGCAATAAAGAAGATGACCTAGACCAGTTCTACCTCTCCCGACCTTTGAACTGATCCTTGAGGAAATAAGCCCTTGTCTGGAAAGCAGATCCACACAAGGAGCAGCTGACAGAGGTCCTGCCTGGAAGGAAGATCTGCATGAGGCACAGCTGACAGAAGCCCTGCCTGGAAGGAAGATCTGCACAAGGCACAGCTGACAGAAGTCCTTACTGGAAGGAAGATCTGCACATGGTGCAGCTGACAGAAGTCTTGTCTAGAAAGGAAGATATGCACAAGGCTCAGCTGACAGAAGACCTGCCTAGAAAGGAAGATATGCACAAGGCGCAGCTGACAGAAGTCCTGCCTAGAAAGGAAGATATGCACAAGGCCCAGCTGACAGAAGTCCAGCCTAGAAAGGAAGATATGCACAAGGCGCAGCTGACAGAAGTCCAGCCTAGAAAGGAAGATATGCACAAGGCGCAGCTGACAGAAGTCTAGCCTAGAAAGGAAGATATGCACAAGGCGCAGCTGACAGAAGCCCCCGCCTAGAAAGGAAGATCTGCACGAGACGCAGCTGGCAGAAGTCCAGCCTAGAAAGGAAGATATGCACAAGGCACAGCTGGCAGAAGTCCTGCCTAGAAAGGAAGATCAGCACAAGGCGCAGCTGACAGAAGCCCCCGCCTAGAAAGGAAGATCTGCACGAGGCGCAGCTGGCAGAAGTCCAGCCTAGAAAGGAAGATATGCACAAGGCGCAGCTGACAGAAGTCCACCCTGGAAGGAAGATATGCACAAGGCGCAGCTGGCAGAAGTCCTGCCTGGAAGGAAGATCTGCACAAGGTACGACTGACAGAAGTCCTGCCTGGAAGGAAGATCTGCACAAGGCACAGCTGACAGAAGTCCACCCTGGAAGGAAGATATGCACAAGGCGCAGCTGACAGAAGTCTAGCCTAGAAAGGAAGATATGCACAAGGCGCAGCTGACAGAAGTCCAGCCTAGAAAGGAAGATCTGCACAAGGCGCAGCTGACAGAAGTCCTGCCTAGAAAGGAAGATCTGCACGAGGCGCAGCTGACAGAAGTCCCTGCCTGGAAGGAAGATCTGCACAAGGTACGACTGACAGAAGTCCTGCCTGGAAGGAAGATCTGCACAAGGCACAGCTGACAGAAGTCCACCCTGGAAGGAAGAGATGCACAAGGCGCAGCTGACAGAAGTCTAGCCTAGAAAGGAAGATATGCACAAGGCGCAGCTGACAGAAGCCCCCGCCTAGAAAGGAAGATCTGCACGAGGCGCAGCTGGCAGAAGTCCAGCCTAGAAAGGAAGATATGCACAAGGCGCAGCTGACAGAAGTCCACCCTGGAAGGAAGATATGCACAAGGCGCAGCTGGCAGAAGTCCTGCCTGGAAGGAAGATCTGCACAAGGTACGACTGACAGAAGTCCTGCCTGGAAGGAAGATCTGCACAAGGCACAGCTGACAGAAGTCCACCCTGGAAGGAAGATATGCACAAGGCGCAGCTGACAGAAGTCTAGCCTAGAAAGGAAGATATGCACAAGGCGCAGCTGACAGAAGTCCAGCCTAGAAAGGAAGATCTGCACAAGGCGCAGCTGACAGAAGTCCTGCCTAGAAAGGAAGATCTGCACGAGGCGCAGCTGACAGAAGTCCCTGCCTGGAAGGAAGATCTGCACAAGGTACGACTGACAGAAGTCCTGCCTGGAAGGAAGATCTGCACAAGGCACAGCTGACAGAAGTCCACCCTGGAAGGAAGAGATGCACAAGGCGCAGCTGACAGAAGTCCACCCTGGAAGGAAGATCTGCACAAGGCACAGCTGGCAGAAGTCCAGCCTCGAAAGGAATATCTGCACAAGGCACAGCTGACAGAAGTCCTGCCTGGAAGGAAGATCTGCACAAGGCACAGCTGACAGAAGGTCTGCCTGGCAATGACCTCAAAGCAGTGAGAGACCCACAAACCACAAGATCCTTCAAGTCCAGCTAGCCACACTGGACACAATGTACACCAAAGGCCTGATTTAGATTTCAGCGGATGGTTTATTCCATCACAAATGTGGCAGGTATCCTGCCCGCTACATCAAACATTTGTCTGAAGCACTCCCTTTCTTTATACTTGTTAGTTTATCCACGGGGTGCTGCCAGGTCGGAACGGCTTAAACACGATACATCAAACATTTGTCTGAAGCACTCCCAGATAAAAAGGTATCCTGCCCGCCCCATTAAGAATGCATTTCATCCTGTGGCAATTATAATAAGGCAGGCAGGATATCTGTCACGTTTTGATAATGCCTTGGCGTCGTTTGCAGAGTTTTACTCCGCGGAACTCCACGAAGTGCCATGGAAACTCTGTCGCACTCTGCAGACTTCCGCTAGTGGCAGAGTTTGTTAAGTTGCACTGCTCTCACTGATTTTTAGTGCCAGGAGTTTGTCCCACACTATAACAGCAGCACGAACGGCACTACGCGTTGTTCCAGAGGGCGCTGCTGCTTTCTGCCGCTCAAATTGACATTCTAATCGAGTGGCAGCTTCATCAACGAGAATGGCAGATTTCTACACTCGAGTGGTCGCGACCTGCTCCGACCTACCGCAATGAGAAATCTCGCCAGGAGGAGGTCTAGTGCATTATATTTTCTCACAAGCACTCACCACCTTACCGTTGGAGAACTGCTTGAGAAAAAAAACTCAGTTCTGCATTACTTCATGGAGTTTTTTGGAACTCCGCACTCTGGGCAAAAATTCGCGAGCTCTGCCGGCAGAGGTGAATTCTTCGCCCACCCCTAGTTTTGAGGCAATAATATGTTGGACAAACTCTAAACTAGGCCATAATAAGTGTTGAGGAAGAAGTGAGAACCACGGTCTTGTGAGTGTCAGGCTGTTATTTGACTTCTGATATAATCCACAGAGTGAGTGAGCAGCCAGAGGGCAGTAGAGGGACCGAAGGCAGGAAATGAGATAAACTAGAGGAAGAGAAATATGGAAAGGTAGAAATGCTGCATCACCTGTGGATAACTGACACCTCCTCCCGCTCTACCAAATGCCCATCCAGTCACAAAGTGGCATCCTGGGCCCCAAACGGACAACGTCATGCCAGATGCCATGTAATGGTTGAAAAGGGGGGAAAAAGAGTAATATGCACACATCTGCTGCGGGGATATGTCAGGTAAATTATTGGTTGTGATGAATTCTCTATAAGTACTAAATGACTGATATTGTTGAATATGAAATTATATGAATCAACGTTTGTTTGCCTTATCTGCGTGTATAATCTAAAGGACAGGCCTTACAGTGAACCCCTCGCTCTGTTTTACACAAAAGCTCTGGATGGAGGTGTATCTTACAGAACTTTATCCACCTTAGGAAGAACTAAAGACTAGCTTTTTACAGTTGTCTTTCAGGACAAGAACCGGGTGCTGTAAGCTTTACTAGTTTCAGGGAGATGGACAGATGTTATGGCGATAGGAAACCCCTCTCAACTGACAATAATGTTCCAATCTTCCAAGTTAGAGGAAACCAGAAATGCTTGAACCAAGGAAGCTGTTGAAAGTGTCAAAGGTGACTTATGAACATCGAGGAATAGACAAGAGTTGGTATTTGAGATGATCTCAATTGAGTTTGAAAAGAATGAGAAGAAGTGTGTAAATGGAGTTACTTTTGTTGTAAATTTTGCAGCCCCGCCTCATCCATCTCTTTTTCTAAACTCTATTGTTGTTTAAATGAAATCCTGACCATATGCGTCTATCTTAAGCTATACCGCTAAGCACTTGGGTGCTCCGTGAGCACCCTTACTTTGCTAAGTTAGCCTGTAAACGCTGGTAAATCACCTCCTTTTCAGACATTAATAAGATGTCACCTGATCAACAGAACTTTTAGTTAAATATCTGTGTATGATGAATAATTCCTTGCTAAGTTTTAAAGGTGGTAAAGAAGAAGGGGGAGATTTACTAATATTTTGCGCCGTATTTTTGTCACAAAAGTGGCACAAAACAGCGCAAAATCTTTTTTTCCTAATTTACTTTCCAGCCCTACTCTTGTTTAGCGCTGGAAATAACGTAAAAGTAATGTGAAGTAGTACATATCACTGCTTCGCATTACTTCACACCTTGGGGGCCTGTCAAGGTGGGTGCATGGGCGTTCCCGTGCAACCACCCAAGGTTTCTCACACTAAAACCAATTTACCAAATACAGTAGATTGGGTTTAGCGTGAAAAAACTGCACCCTTTTAAACTAGGCGCAAAGGAAGGAGAAATGCTTTGATTTATCCTTCCTTTTCCGACTTTGCATGCATGCTGCACTCTGCAACACGCATACAACGTGGGAAAAGCATTCCCTCGTGTCTACTATTTTGTACAGGAAGGGTATCCGTCCTGTACGAAAACCTATGCTGGGCTCACCCACATACATCCTAGCGCTCTTGTGCTAAGGTGTGTGCATGGTGCAGGGCCGCTGTAATCAGTGCTGGCGCAAGGGAGAGGGAAGGAGAGAGCCATATCTTTGAAAATATGGTGCTTTCCTGCTCCCTCCCTGTCGAGCATCGCAGCCTCACGGGGGGGGCTGCGCTGCATTGTGTGGAGATTTGGTAAATCTCCCCCGAAAGGTCTTTTACAACCAGTTAAACATTGTGAATTCTCATTCCATTATGTTTCAATTTAGTAATTTTCAATATCTTTACATCCAACAGAAAACAAGCCTTGAATGTATGAATTGATCATCAATAATCAAGCGAATGCTGTAAATCTTCAATAATAGCAGAAATAATGAGCTACAGTATTCAGGAAAACATCAGTGCAGTCGGAGACAGAGGACCCTGCACACAAACTGACAGATCCTGGATGAAGCATCAAGGGCAGGTCAGTGATTGTAAGAGTCTGAGCTGTGCACCTCCACACCACAAGACGAAGAAATGACCTTAGGAAAATTAAGGCAACAACAATAACAAACCACCTCCTGTATAAACAAGTGTCCAATAGCAACTTTGATTATGGGATCGGTATGATGTGATTACCGCAGTGCTCTGTTTTCTAATATGATGACAAGCCATCATTCCGTGCTCTAGGTGAATTGTAAACTCTTTCTGGACAAACAACAGTAACCAGAGAAGAGCACAACAGAGCGGAGCCAGACAACTGACAGGTAAAGGAAAGACGAGCTCTTCTATCTACAATAAAATAGACTGTCCTAATTTGCACTGGTCAGAAGGAAGATACATCTTTACCCTCAAGCATGCATAGCCATAATCCAATCTAAAGTCACAATTACCTACAAAGTCACCTTCTACGTATTAGGAGTGTGGCAAATATTTGGTGGCTATTGCATTTATTGTTTAAACAGAAATCAAATGTGCAAAATACTGCACGCATATAAAGTGTGTGTGCTTAATCAGCCATGTTAGCCCATCAGGAAATACAGTCATGGGATGTAGACAAACATATAACTGACCCACAGACACTAACCAAGAAAGAAGAATCATACACCTGCAGCAAGAGCTTTAGTTTGTCATCACCACTCAAGCTTCATCAGCACACGTACACAAGACAAAAACCATTCAAGTGCAGTGAATGTGTCAAGAGCTTTAGTAGGTCATCAGAACTACAAAGACATCAGCGAACACACACAGGAGAAAAGCCATTCAAGTGCAGTGAATGTGTCAAGAGCTTTAGTAGGTTATCAGAACTACAAAGACACCATCAAACACACACAGGGGAAAATCCATATCATTGCATTGAATGTGAGAAGAGCGTTAGTCAGTTATCAAGCCTTCAAAGACACCAGAGAACACACACAGGGGAATAGCCATTCAAGTGCAGTGAGTGTGTAAAGAGCTATAGTCACTCATTAAATCTCCAAACACATCAGCGAATACACACAGGGGAAAAACCATTCAAGTGCAGTGAATGTGCAAAGAGCTTTAGTCAGTTATCAAACCTTCAAAGACATAATCAGACACACACAGGGGAAAAACCATTCAAGTGCAGTGAATGTGCAAAGTGCTTTAGTCAGTTATCAGACCTAAATAGTCATCAGCGAACACACACTGGGGAAAAACCCTATCATTGTAGTGAATGTGACAGTAGTTTTCGCAACTCTTCAGCATTAAGGAATCATCAGCGAACTCACACAGGAGAAAAAGCATTCAAGTGCAGTGAATGTGGGAAGAGCTTTAGTCGGTTATCAAACCTCCAAGCACATCAGCGAACACACACAGGGGAAAATCCCTATCATTGCAGTGAATGTGACAGTAGTTTTCGCTTCTCTTCAATACTAAGGAATCATCAGCGAACACACACAGGAGAAAAACCATTCAAGTGCACTGAATGTGCAAAGTGCTTTAGTCGGTTATCACACCTACAAAATCATCAGCGAACACACAGGAGAAAAGCCATTTAAATGCTGTGAATGTGGGAAGAGCTTTAGTAAATTAGAAAATCTAGAAACACATAATCGAACTCACACAGGGGAAAAACCATATCATTGCAATGAATGTGAAAGCATTTTTAGTCGTTACTCAACATTAAGGATTCATCAGCGAACACACACAGGGGAATAGCCATTCAAGTGCAGTGAATGTGCAAAGTGCTTTAGTCACTTATCAAACCTCCAAACATATCAGCGAATGCACACAGGGGAAAAACCCTATAATTGTAGTGAATGTGAGAATAGTTTTCACTTCTCTTCAGCATTAAGGTATCAACAACGAACTCACACAGGGGGAAAATAATTCAAGTTCTATGAATGTGGGAAGAGTTTTAGTCGATTATCAGAGCTACCAAGCCATGAGGAACGGTCCCTGAGAGGCAGTGAAATCACAAACAACTGATGTTTAAGTCCTTAAGACCTTCCAGTAGTGAACTGTTTTCTCTTTAGGCATTTGTGGGACCCATCATAGGGCTGAAACTCTTCTTCTTTTAACTATGAATGAGAGTGTATGAGTGTCTGCACCACCAGACAGGTATTGCATTCTTCCTCCCTTCAACGTTAGTATTCTCATGACTATGGTATAGGGACACACATGTTCGTGACTATCATTTTACAAGTTGATCCTATGGCAGTCTCCCCCTCCTGGGCTCATGTGCTTCAATTCCCTTTTAGAGCTATTGTGCATGACTTGTCTCTTCCCTATATATTTTGGTTCCCATTACATCAGTTCCCCTACTCAGCTTGCCATTGATTATGCTCAAGAGTCTCTCCTCTCATTTTCTCCATTGTACTATTTCTAGAATTTTGCACTTAGTGTGTTTGTGTTAAGAATTAACATGTCATTTTGCTCAAGTATATTTATTTACGTTGCATTTCATGTTACCACCTTTTGATGTCACCCCAACACCAATATTCACCACTTGTTAGTATTGTTTCTCATTATCATTCCAAAATCGTTCTTTTGCTCTCTCCCGTGTGCAGTCACAACTTTTACACCACAGGCCTGTCTCCATACTAAGTCACATTTACATTTGTCTGTCTACTTTTCTTCCTAGGGTTTCCACATGCTATTGGTGGTCTCGATATACATTTCCCCATTGTTGTGTTTATCTTGGTTTTTGTAACAACTAATTCTATGATTTTCTACTATTTTACTATATGTTTGGTATCGTCCCCAGCCCTGAAGAAGTCACGGGTTACTTCCCTTATGTGACGAAACACCTGTTGCCTGGTTGTTTTTCTTTGTTGTATTATTAAATACATTTGCATATTATACTGGTGTCGACCACAGATATTGGTACAATACGAGACATTTCAACCAATGTTATAACCTTATTACGTGTGCCCAGGACTGTGCTTTCAGTATGTGCATATACTCTGAGCAAACGAGATATGCGGTCGATTTTATTGTAGCTAAGAGCGGTGGTGCTTGCGCAATAATAGGAGAGCAGTGTGTGGTCGGTATCACGAATAAGAAAAGGAATATCACTCAGCATATTTGAGACATTTTGTAAAATGTTCGAGGAATGGAGAGCGGTAATTTGAGTTGGTCTTTATTTGGTGGTTGGGGTTGGATTCTAGAAAAAGTGATATATTTAATTGTTCTTTTAATTTGTTGATGTGTCTTGATTCAGTGTCTTCCCTTATGCTGCTCATACTGTGCTACATATTTTTCTCCCAAAAGGATTTCAGTTCATGATATTAATTCAACTATAATGCTTCAAAAGGAGCTTGATACTATTATGAAAATAGATGAGTGTTTTTGGTTCAACTACTTCTCTTGCAGGTTCTGTTCCTGATGTTACTCGTACTACTGATGTTTAGTGTCATTTTCTTCCAATCGTTTGCTATGCATTCATGCATATATTCTTACTTCACATGTAATCGTCTGTATTCATCTATTGTCTCTACTTTAAAATTTGTAACAACCTTTACCTGATAGCAAGAATAAAGATGTCCGTGTTAGCTAATAAATGCTAAAAGGAGGGTCTGTTAGCGTTGAAATGTATTACTCCCATATTACTCGTATTTTACCTGATATTATTTTAGCATTTAAGTAGCTTTTCCTAATATATTCTTGCCGTATGCATATGCAATTAATAAGTACAGATGTTACGTTAGGTAGGTTGACATTGTAGTGTAGTTCCTATTTTCCCAATAGGCTCTGCGCATTGGAATAATATTTTCAATAGTATAGACGTAGGACTGAGGTTAACTAGGTCTTCTACTGACGATATTAGACTTAAAGTTATGTGTTTGCCAGCTAGCTCAGAGTTCACTAGAAACTTTCTCGAATAGGCAAGGAGGAGTTTAACCTCCCTGGATAGACAAGAAGGGATTTAGTTTCTGACAACCATAGAACATGACAACTTTGCTCTCCCCTAATCAAGAGTATATCTCTAGAGTCGTGTGAAAATAAAAGACAACTTATTTTACTCAGTCAGTACGTGCATTCTTAGTTTCACCAGTTTGTAGAGAAAAGGAAGAGACGGGCGTGTTCAATAAAAAGGTGTTATTTATTGATCAGTCTCTTTTCTCGTACAAGAGAAATGAATCGCTATTATTGCAATACTTATTGTTAAGTAAAGTGCATACAGTAAAAACAGAATTATAAAATAATACTGTAAAAGCATTGATATGGTTTCTTAGCCATATGATACTTTAAAATGGATAAAATAGATACATACATATATACATTTGACTAATCGTACTTAACTGGTGCTTCTAACTACGCCTACCCCAGTGTACCTGACCTAAGCCTAATACTTGGGCGGGAGTAGATAAGTAACAGTTTAAGTTAAGTTTGCTTTGCCAAGGATCTGATTTAAGAATTCTCTGTGAGGGGTTATTCAGTTCTGTACCTGGGAGTTAGAGGGCTGGAGGGCTGGTATCTCTATCTCAGAACTCGATATCCCAGTTGCCTGCGAGGGCGGCTGGGAACGCTGGGGCTGGATTTCTCGGCAGGAGAAAAGGCAGCGTCTCTCTCTCAGCGCGTCAAAAGGGAGGGGCAGCGTCCGTGGGCTGTTCTGTCAGCTGGGATCCTCGGCAAGTCTCGCTGCTCCAATCTCGTCACCACCAACGTGTGTTGCTTAGGGCAATGTCGGTAATATTTATACCTGAAAGGTGCCGAGATTGACGTAAGGATGGACATAAATACGTCAATAAGGATGTCATAAGAACTGGTCGTTCTTACATTCTTTACTGGAGTTCTTGGCAAAATCAAAACAATGGCTGCGGGGGATTTCCCAGGTTGCTGGAGGTTTGATTTGTTTTGAGAACTCGGTATGCTTTCAATGGGGGCTGGAGGAATAGTGCTTGCCTAATGTGTTAGCATGCGCTATGACCTAATCAGAAAATGGGTTTCTGTGCCGTTGTATGGCCACTAGTGATTTATTAACCGGACAAGGGTCAGAAACAGGAATCTCGATACAGTTCCCATAGGAAATACATCACACCCACTCCACGGAATCTGTGGCCATATTTACTAACCTAAGCATAGTAAACATAACATAACATAACTAACTTTCGAATGTGTATTTAAACCACCCCAAAATACATCAATTTGCATAAAAATGTATTCAGCGTAACACATGAAGAAATGAATATAGTTACTGTATGCTCTCAAGCAGTGTAATCATTCAAAAAGAGGATGCACATTTGATATCAGCATGAATGATTTGCGAAAATAACACATGAAATGGCTCTAAGTACAGAAGAAAAAGTGCGAGACCATTTCATCACATAGAAATATAATCGTATGTATAAAAACCCTAGAGGTCGAGGTAATGTTTTTTCTAGAGTTACCTAAAAATAGAAGTTTCTGTTCTCTAAGAATAGTTCACTTTAAGCAGAAGATAAGTGCCTGATAGGTAAATATTATGTGTTTGGAGAAAAGTTCCTGCTTGCAGGAGCAGACTCGAAAAAATTCTTAGTTGCTTTGTTTTCAAAATTGAAGGCCAAATCAGAGTTCAGGGAACGCTGTGTGCACGTTGCTCAAAGTCATTCTTTCTGTTCTGGTGAAAACATCATATCGTTAAGATGTTCGAAAAAACAGTCAACAGCTTCTGGTGATAGTTCGACAAGGTGGGAAAATGACGCTACCATGCATTCATGCGCATGATTGCTTTCAGTGATGGTATGATCAGCATTGCTGACAGATGGTCGTACCTGATCGATGCTGCTTTCATCTTGTACTTCACTACCCTTCAATCGCAGTGGTGAAGCCTCCACGAATGCCGTCATCAGAATTGGTAGCCGCTGGGGACAGCACAATGCATGAGCCTTAACTGGACTCAACAGTGCAGTTCTGATTGTAGTGAGAGACAGGTGTCCAACACGCATTCCTCGCCGCATAGCAAGCACCTTAGTACAGGCACAACACAAGACTGCCACAAGGGTCTGAATGAAAGAAACCAGGTCATATTTAAATCTCGTAGCCGTGCTAGTCCAAGGACTTTAGTTATGCGGTCCCGGTAGCCAATAGCTAGGATTGTTTCTTCCATTGTTGCTGGAGTCATGTCTGTGACATGGTTTGCCATATCGAAGCAAAAATAGCAAAAATAGGACGCCTGCTATTAGTCCCAACAGGAGAGGTAGTCCGCCAAAGATGGAATGGACGAAGTTAGGAAAAATACCAAGGATGGCTTTGAATGGGGTCAAAGCGCCTGAAAAAACTGTCTTAAGTACACTTGCGATACCGCTCGTATCAGAAATATTTAAGATTTCGTTTAGTATTTCTGCGAAGTGTATGGGGCTATTTGTTGATAGCAATGAATTAATCTCTGCCGTTGTCCTTGCAACTTGGAGATCATACGTTTCTTTTGATGACGTCAACCTGGTTGGCGTCTGTAGGAGCACAGTCTTCATTCTCATTAAAGTATCAATTCGAATAGAAGAGAAATTAAAACTGGGCCATAACCTTGCCTCCCTGTCTGGAGTATCGTTTGGGAACAATACTCGTTCACAGCACATGACCTTCGTAGCCACGCTCACGAGATAAGGTTTTCCGGGCAATAGGCTGCAACATCTGCGATCTACAATTAGAATGTAACTCCCGTTCGAGAGTCTCCTAAAGAATGGTTCTATTCGTGTTGCAGGTGTGCCTAACTGGTGACATGAAAGGTTATTTGAAGTCCCTTCACAGGCCCCATGTAAACTAATACCCTGGCACAGAAGTATACCGCTTAGTGATCTTGCACAATTATTGCCACTAAGAAATACACTCTGTCCCTTATTACTGACACATGTGTGTGTATAGGGCAAGTCCCATGTCGACTTAATGTATCCTTTACCCAACCTTTCATACTGGCCTGCCTGTATATATTTTTGGCAGTATTGAAACTGGAAAGTCGTTATCGGAATATTTATTATCCCATGTATTATCCATTCAATGACAGGTCGTTCTGACATTGTCAATGGTAATCTCTCAAGTTTTTCAATGCTCAGAATTGTATAGTCAGCACCCTTCTGTGCCAAACTGATTTGTTTATCAGTAAGGTTAAAGATATTAAACAGTGACTTTGTGTTGATTAAACGCAAAGGCACATAGCCCGAACGCAGATTTTGTAACGTCCAGCCAAGCTGTACAATAGAACGTAACTGAGACTGACCATGTTGTAACATCAGTAAGTCTTGCTCTATTATATCGATTGCTGAAGACACAATACTGTCCAGTGAATATATTCTGGAAGACAGAGTCATTAACCCATTGTCTACAACAGAAAGTGATTTTTCCAAATTAACACGGTCAATTTCCCGTATTTTTTCTGCTGTCTCAATTTGAGTTTCTTTCCAAGCTTCGTTATAAGCTGCATATATAGAGGCCGCTATGAAACGTTTTTGACGCTGTTTGCGTGGTCCCAAAATGAAATCACGCAAGTCAGCACCTTCTTGAAGTAAAGTTAGGTGTTGCTTAATTTCTGCCAGTGTGGAGGTATGTAGCCATTGAAGGCAGAGCTTTCCCACACTGTAAGTAGTTACTATCCCTGGATGTTGTCTCTGGGCGTATCTAGGGTCTGGCCTGGTCAATTTGAACCCCTGTATTTTGTTCAGGAATCTGTCTTGACAGTTATTTGTGTCTGTGGGCCAGATCAACCATTGTTTCCATTCAGGATGTGTTCTGTTTTGGTTTATAATATGGTTTACGTCTATCTCAACATCCGTAGTGCTATTACTATCCGTTGTTGGCTTTGGAATAGACAGTTTGTTTAAGTCTTTGATTTTGGCTAGACCAAGACAGGTGGTCTGTTGAATTGTGTCATTCAAAAATATAATTTGTTCTGGGATCATGCAGGCTCTAAATAATGCTTCTATACGTTGCACTTGCCAATCTTTTGTGCCCCAGATCGTTTTTGTTTCAATGTTTTTGTTCCAGAAATTAAAACCAAATATATTCATTTTTTCAAAAAATGAATCTGAATATATCAATTTTGTGTTTGTAAGCATGGTTTTCACTCCTGTCTTATTTAACAATTTAAAATAGAATGTTTCTGAATTACTTGTGTTAAACCCTGAAAAGTATGAATATTTATCATAAAATGTTTTAGAACTGCCTTTTGGTGGAGTTGCACAATGTTCCCATTGGTTATAATTTAAAACATTTCTAGGTTGAGAAGATTTATGCAGATAATGGTTACCATAATGGTTGTAGCAAAACATCTCATCATAATTAGATGAACCTTGCAAATAATCATGTTCTGTAAATTTTGCAGCATCACAAGATTAGACATCATATCATTAATACTTTCAAAGTCCCAATCATCAGCAAATGTGCTTGGTTTTACAAAGTCACTTAACAAAATCTTAAATTGGTTTGGATACTTTAAAAGTTCAACCGGACCATATATTTCATATTCAGTTTTGTCCCATGCTACCCCGCCGGGTATAGGATTGGCTGTGAAGTTGACTGAAGAAAGTTCTCTTTTCTCGACGTGTGAAGATGTGTGTGGTTTAAGGACCAAGTTGATATTCTGGCTTGCTGTGTCCATTTTAGCATATTTTCCCTCAATAAAATGTCCCAAGCATAGTACCATGATGAGCCAAAGTATGAGGACAAATGCACCTAGTGCCACCCAAATTTCAATCCATGGAGAAATGAGATAGGTTTCTTTTAGTTGATGAAAAAGTTCATTTGCTTTGTCTTTAAAAGGTCTGGTTGTCGGATGTACTTCCGGTTCATTTGGATCTTCAGAAGAATCATCGAAGTTGATGAAGTAGCCTGATGCTGTTCTGTCAATTGTTTCAATTGCTTCTTGATTACTTTTTGCTTTTGGAATTTGCATTGTTTCATTAAAATAGTCTGTAGTTACATCATTGTAGGTTGGTGTTTCTTGATGAAAAGCTTTGATTTGGGTTTTAAGAGGTTCAAGTTCTATTGCTTTGTTGCATAGTCCTTGTTGATTCACCGAAGATTTCCCAAATGTGATTAGTCTTTCAGTTTGAACCTCTGTATTTGTAGCAAACCTTGGTGTTCTGCTACTCCTTGGGAGTCCACTTGGCCTACTATTTGTTATCGGCCACATGATTGTGGTTTAACCAGGTCGATGGATACAACTCGGTTCTCCTTTTTACCAGCAAGGGGCGGTAGAACTACAGATCTCGTCCCGTTGACAGACAAGACAGGAACTGCTTTTCTGTAAGAAGGCCCAAATTCCTTCTTTACCGCGATCTTCTCTCTGACCAGATCCCCGATCTTTGGAATCCAGACAGGCCTTGCTGGGACAGGTGGTTTCTCTTCAGTGGTTGTTGGCTGTTGTTTCAACTTTATGTTGCTCAGGTCTTTTCTTGTTTCATTTAAGTCCTGTAAAATAGCCAAGCGATCTTTGATATCAAAGCATTTTTCTTTAGCCACTGAAGTCTGACTATCTAAGTCCTGGATTAACATTCTAGTCCCAAACAATAGTTCGTACGGACTGAGACCTCTCAGAGAATTTCTTGGCAGATTGTTTAGACTACGTTGGACACTTATTAGATGTTTGACCCACCCAGCTCCCGAACCTAATACCTTTGCTGTTATAGATTGCTTTATGTCACGGTTTTTTCTTTCCACGATTCCGTTTCCCTCAGGATGAAAGGGACAAGAGTACCGCAATGCAATGCCCATGCTGGTCATGGCCTCCTTATAAGCTCGAGAGCTAAAAGCAGGACCCTGGTCAGAATGTAGCATGCCAATTGCGTATGTGCCGATAAAGACTCGCAAATCTTTTATAACAGTTCTGGCGTCAGCCGATCGCTGGGGCCACATCCATATGAATCTCGTGCATGAATCCACTGCGACCATGATATATTTATAGTTACCATCCCTATGTAAGGGACCGCAGTGATCCAGGTAAACACATGCTAATGGTTTATCTGAGATTAGAAGGGGCGTCTGTGCTGGACGTTTCACTGTTGATACCTTCATTCTTTGACATATTTCACATTCTAGAACATAGTTCCTGGTTTGTCTTCTCATTTGTGGCCACCAGTATCTCTGTTTTAATAATGATACTGTGGCTGAAACGCCAGCATGTACAGAAGCAAGTCCTTTGTGTGCCGCTATAATGAGTCCTAACCTATGTTCCATGTTTGGAATTGCCCTATCCCCCACTCCAGGGATTCGAGCAAATGGAACGTTATTCGCATCAGTTATGTATGAGTACTTTACTGGAAAGCCTTTCGGGAGTGTTTCTATCGCATCTTTTACCGTAGCGCAGACAGCCTGTAATATGTCGCTGTCTATTTTTGTTTTTGACCGGGTGATGGCAGCTACGGAAGCCGTTTGCACGCTGCCTTCGCGGCCTCATCAGCCAATGAATTCCCTGCAACGTGAACGCCATCACGCTGATGACTCAGTGTATGTATCACGTGAGTCTTTTGTAGTTCTTTTTGTAAAAGAACTACTTGTTCCCAAAGCATTTTATGCTTGATTGTGCCACCTTTTGCATCTTTAAAACCATTCTGAACCCAGATCTGTAAGTATTCATTATAAGACTGAACGCAATAATACGAATCGCACACTATGAGTGTGGGGAATTCTCGATCGGTATTTTCCAGCGCCATCTTGAATGCCAGTAGTTCAGCTCGCTGAGCTGTACAGTCTCCTAGAGGTTGCGTTTTAGTAACCAGCGGTTTACATTTTCCTTCGTGCCAGCGACCTTTAACAATTGCGCACGCAGCACTGTAAGCTTGTTTACCCCCCACTGCGGGTTGTGCTGATCCGTCTGTATATATTATACAGCCGTAATGTTCTAGAGGCAGAATTTCAGTCGGCAGAGGACATTCAAATTCATATTGGAGAAATTCTTGTGTTTTTAAATTAGGGTCACATTCGTATACCACGTCTGTTGCAGCAAGGGAATTAGCTCACTGTATACATCTCGGATGTAGTGCTTTAGCATTCGGAATGCTCGCCTTTGTTACCGCCTCCAGGGCTGGTATTGGTGTCACGATAATTATTCGTTTACCTTGTTCTAGGGCTCTTTCTTTCGCTACAGCAGTCTGTACCGCGGTTAGAATTTTTTCCGTTGGGCTAAATTTTATTTCAGCTCTTGTATTCAAGTGTGATTTGTATGCAATTGGTACCTTTTCTCCCTCATTAGAGGTTAGGTATGTGAATCCGCATCTTCCTGGGATGACTCGAATCACAAGATTGCGTGTGTTGTCACGTGTTTGTAGTTTTGTTTTAACTAACATGTCTGTTTGTAAAGATCTTAACATTTCTGTGTGTTTTTGAGTCCAGTTGATTCTTTTAAAATCTGGTTTTATTAGATCGTAGAGGGGTTTGACCCTCTCTGCATAATTTATAATATAAGTTCTTCCGAAATTCAGGAAACCTAGAATTGATTGTAGGTTTTTTAATGTTCTGGGTGCTTGGATTACTGCATATTTCTCTAGGAAATTGTCAGCCAGGCTTTTGCCTTTACTTGATAATTCATATCCTAAAAATAGGACAGTTAGATGGGCAATTCTTGACTTTTTAAAGTTGAATTTGTAACCCTCTGCTGCGAACCCAAGTATTATGGTGTTCACTCTTTTCAAGTGAGTATCCAAGTCATCATCAGTTAGATAGATGTCATCGACATAAGATAATGCCTCATCATCATATATTTGTAGTAGCTCTGTTACTCTCGCTGAGAATAATCCTGGGCTGTTCTTGAACCCCTGTGGTAAAGGACAGAATTTTTTTTGCGCGCCATTTATTGAGAACGCGGTCAAATATCTGCTTTCTGGTGCTATATTTTGACAAAAGAATCCGTTAGAGATGTCTAATGTTGTTTTAAATTTTTTGCGCACTATGTTATTCATTAGTGCTGCACTGTGTGAGTTTTGCACTGCAAAAGTTTTGCAACATGAGTTCAAGTGTCTGTAGTCGAAAACAAGACGATATGAATCATCTGGTTTGGAGACAGGAAACAAAGGATTGTTCATTTGTGAGGTGCAAGTTTCAATCACCCCCTGGTATTCAAGTTGATCTAGGATCTCTTTTACCTGTTTTTTAGCTTCTTGCTTAATTGGGTACTGCCTCTGTGCAGTAGGTTGTGATTTTAACTGGATTTTGTGAGGAGGAGAGTCCTCGTCCCATCCCACATGGTTTTCATATAATGCAGGAGCTTGGGCTACTGCCCACTTTCTTGCAAGTGTATATTTTTTATGTATTGGAATATGATTTGAGAAGGCAGGCATAATTATTTCTTCACCATGAGGGCACTCCCTGACAAACTCTGGTGGCCAGTCTTTTTCAGCTAGAAGGATGTCATAGCCCTTGGAGAGATTATCCCAAAATAGACCCCTTATTTTCCTAGTCTTATCCCCTTCTATACGCAATGTTATTTCATATATTTTATGAGGTTTGCTAACTCTGGTATCCGCAGTTTCCACCTGAATGTATTCATTCGTGTCCACTGTCTCCAGATGATTCATCAGGATCTTGCGAGCTATGCTCACTTCTGCTGCGCTGTCTAGCATTGTCTGAGCCCATTCTCCGTTTTTCAGCTGTGTCTTCAGTATTCTCGGCTTGGTTGATTACTTTAATACTGGCTACCTTCTTCTTTGGAAATTGTAATTTTTTATTTTGATGAGCAGGTTCCTTGTCTTTGGACTTGACGTGCTCTTCCCTGTGTTCTGACCGTCCTCTTCTTTCCGATTTCTGCGAGGAAGTCTGAAAAGATTGAGAGGGATGTGTATCAATATCTTGATATCTATCAGGTTTCTTTATATTATCCCTATTTCTAAGGTTGTATTTTTTCACAGAGGGCTCCCTTTGGGGAGACTTGCGTCCTTGGTCCGGAGATCTTTTTCTCCGCCGAGGAGACCTTCCTCTGGACTGGAATCTTTTTTCTTTAGGAGTGGATTGTTTATTTCCATCCCAGCTCTTTTTTGGAGTGTTTAGATTATTTTTAATAAATACCTTTTCAGGATTTTCAATTAGTTGGGGTTTCACCGGTATTCCACCCAAACTATCTCTTCCTAGTTCTTCATAGGATATTTCTATGATTCTGGCAATTTCAAATGGGTGGTCTGCTATATCTGTCTCTTTCAACCTCTGGCGTATCGCCACATTTGCTGCTTCTCCCTTTATATTGGCTAGTAATATTGCCGAGACCGGCTTGAAGTCTTTTAGTAATTTCATACCCAGAGTTAGAGCCGGTTCTGGACCGTATTCATCTTGAATTTGTTTCAGCACATCTGGTATTACTGACATGGATGGAACACCATGTGTTTTTGTATAAATGGAAGCAAAGACTGTACCCCAAGTGTCACAGTCCTCCACATGTGGTGCGATTCCCATTGGAAGACAGATAGTCAGAATCCTGTGTTTCTCAACAGAAGTGGTATCTGGAAATACCGCCTCTATTTGAGTTATTTTTTGTGCTAACCAGAATGGAATTTGTTCCCGTTTTGCGGGTACTTTACCTAGACAGGACTGTATGTTCTGTGGTGTAATTTTATTTGTGTTCCCCTGATGAGGGGTCAGCTGTGGAATTTTAATAGCTGGTTGGACTGTTGAAGTCCGCATTACATATTGGACTAATTGTCTGTGTATTTTAATTATTTGTTTTAGCTGTGCTAAAAGATCTGGTGCAGACATTTCTTCAATGTCTGGATGTGGTGTGTATCCGGCTAGGACCGGCCACGTTGCTCCTGGTCTACCTAGTGGACCGAGCCTGGTGATGTGATTATTATGTTTTAGGGCACCATTAAACCAGAGCAGGTGCTCTTAGTATTTGAGTGGTATTTCCACCTCCTCGAAAGGAGTATACTCATTCGGAGGTTCCTCTATTTTATAATAGTGGAAGTCCTTTGTTGCAGCGTTTGCTGCTGGAAAGTTTATCCATGAATAGAATACCTCTGTCTGCCGATATTCGTGTGCCTCAATTACGAATATGACTGTACCACCTCTCGGTGTCAGTCCATTTTCTATAAGTTTTAAAGTTATAGTTTTTCTTATGTTGACCGGGATGAGTATTGCATCCGCGTCTTGCTCTAGGAGACTATTGTCATCCGCTAGCAGTTGAGCTGATATTCTAGCTGTCTCTCTTTCTTCTTCACTGTCTGTCATTTTACTGACAAGAAGGTTATTTTGTTTATTTACAGATCATGTTTCTACGGAAACAAAGATTAGATGCACAATATTTTGGAACAGTGTATCCTTCAACGTTGAATAAACCAAGAACCATACATAGGAGTCTCCTCCTACGAAGTTTGGCGGATTTAACCTTTCACCCACTCCAGACGTCTTTGGAGTATTTTGGGAAAAAAGGGTCTGTGTGAAAAAGCACGACTGAGTTACTCTAATGTCTTACGTTAGATTTATCGCCTATCCAAACAGTTGGGCGCCATGTAGTGTAGTTCCTATTTTCCCAATAGTATAGACGTAGGACTGAGGTTAACTAGGTCTTCTACTGACGATATTAGACTTAAAGTTATGTGTTTGCCAGCTAGCTCAGAGTTCACTAGAAACTTTCTCGAATAGGCAAGGAGGAGTTTAACCTCCCTGGATAGACAAGAAGGGATTTAGTTTCTGACAACCATAGAACATGACAACTTTGCTCTCCCCTAATCAAGAGTATATCTCTAGAGTCGTGTGAAAACAAAAGACAACTTATTTTACTCAGTCAGTACGTGCATTCTTAGTTTCACCAGTTTGTAGAGAAAAGGAAGAGACGGGCGTGTTCAATAAAAAGGTGTTATTTATTGATCAGTCTCCTTTCTCGTACAAGAGAAATGAATCGCTATTATTGCAATACTTATTGTTAAGTAAAGTGCATACAGTAAAAACAGAATTATAAAATAATACTGTAAAAGCATTGATATGGTTTCTTAGCCATATGATACTTTAAAATGGATACAATAGATACATACATATATACATTTGACTAATCGTACTTAACTGGTGCTTCTAACTACGCCTACCCCAGTGTACCTGACCTAAGCCTAATACTTGGGCGGGAGTAGATAAGTAACAGTTTAAGTTAAGTTTGCTTTGCCAAGGATCTGATTCAAGAATTCTCTGTGAGGGGTTATTCAGTTCTGTACCTGGGAGTTAGAAGGCTGGAGGGCTGGTATCTCTATCTCAGAACTCGATATCTCAGTTGCCTGCGAGGGCGGCTGGGAACGCTGGGGCTTGATTTCTCGGCAGGAGAAAAGGCAGCGTCTCTCTCTCAGCGCGTCAAAAGGGAGGGGCAGCGTCCGTGGGCTGTTCTGTCAGCTGGGCTCCTCGGCAAGTCTCGCTGCTCCAATCTCGTCACCACCACCGTGTGTTGCTTAGGGCAATGTCGGTAATATTTATACCTGAAAGGTGCCGAGATTGACGTAAGGATGGACATAAATACGTCAATAAGGATGTCATAAGAACTGGTCGTTCTTACATTCTTTACTGGAGTTCTTGGCTAAATCAAAACAATGGCTGCGGGGGATTTCCCAGGTTGCTGGAGGTTTGATTTGTTTTGAGAACTCGGTATGCTTTCAATGGGGGCTGGAGGAATAGTGCTTGCCTAATGTGTTAGCATGCGCTATGACCTAATCAGAAAATGGGTTTCTGTGCCGTTGTATGGCCACTAGTGATTTATTAACCGGACAAGGGTCAGAAACAGGAATATCGATACAGTTCCCATAGGAAATACATCACAACATCTGTTCCACCATTTTAGCTTTCGAAGACGCCATTTTGTATTATAATCCAAACTTTTACTTGAAACCTTTACCAGAAATAGTCCTTGGTAAGTTTTGTTTCTCAAAGGTTGAATCTTGCTTGTTAATGCATGCCTTTTCTGTTACATAGAGGCCTTCTCCCACCTGTCTAGTTGGGAGGATAAGATAGACGACCTTGGGCAGTAGATAACTTGTGCCAGGCTGTGGAATCGAAACGTATGTTCTGTACCCCATTGTATTATGACGGCTACCAGTGTTTTTCCATAATAGGCGGGTCTTTGTGGGCTCCGCAACATACATAATGTACCTTTATGACTGTAAGAGTCAGTCCCTCGTCAGCCATCATAGGAGGATGGTCACATTGATTTCCAGTGCAGGGTTCTTTGTGAATAAACTAGTTTGCTTCTATTCTCTACTGTGTCATTAACTCTTCATTCTTTGAAGTTTAGAGGAGGTCGAGAGTGACCCGGGTTGCCCTAGTTGGGTCACTTCCTTCACAACATTTGCTCTTTTCTTTTTACTGGTCTCCACCTCTGTCCATGGCATTCATTCTTCAAAGTGCAGAGCCAGGTTTCTGATGCTATCAGGTACCTGCCTCTATTGGCAGTGCTTTAAAGGGAACTACAGAACTGCGGCTACTCACTCTCCAACGTACCTGCTTGCTGCTCAGAAGTGCCGTACTCTTCCATTATAGGTATCCTACCAATACTGAGAAGTGCAGGTGCTCTCCCTTGTGAAAGGAAGAGGTGCAGGTGCTGTCCCTTGTGAATGGAAGAGGTGCAGGTGTCTCCCTTGTGAATGAAAGAAGTGCACGTGCTGTCCCTTGTGAATGAAAGAAGTGCAAGTGCTGTCCCCTGTGAATGAAAGAAGGGCAGGTGCTGTACCTTAGGAATGAAAGACGTGCAGAAGCTGTCCCTTAGGAATGAAAGACGTGCAGAAGCTGTCCCCTGTGAATGAAAGAAGTGCAGGGGCTGTCACCTGTGAATGAAAGAAGTGCAGGTGCTGTCCCTTGTGAATGAAAGCAGTGCAGGTGTCGTCCCCTGTGAATGACAGAAGTGCAGGTGTTGTCCCCTGTGAATGACAGAAGTGCAGGTGCTGTCACAAAGAAGTGCAGGTGCTGTCCCCTGTGGATGAAAGAAGTGCAGGTGCTGTCCCCTGTGGATGAAAGAAGTGCAGGTGCTGTCCGCTGTGGATGAAAGAAGTGCAGGTGCTGTCCCCTGTGGATGAAAGAAGTGCAGGTGTCGTCCCCTGTGAATGACAGAAGTGCAGGTGTCGTCCCCTGTGAATGACAGAAGTGCAGGTGTCGTCCCCTGTGAATGACAGAAGTGCAGGTGCTGTCACAAAGAACTGCAGTTGCTGTCCCTTGTGGGTGAAAGAAGTGCAGGTGTCGTCCCCTGTGAATGACAGAAGTGCAGGTGCTGTCACAAAGAACTGCAGGTGCTGTGCCCTGTGAATGAAAGAAGTGCTTTCTTTGGGATTCCATACTCCAAGAGTGGATAGATGGAGTCATACTGAGCTAGACGTCCGTGGCCCTCAGGACTGAGATGTTTGCATCACACTCCTTATTCTCCCTTGAAATCTGAAGATGTCCTCTTTAATGAATGCCTGTGCATTGAGGTTAAATACACTTCAAACATTATCTTAGAGTCTAAACGCATGTTTTAGGATGTCAAATGCACAAATTGGCATATGAATTCAGTTGCACAAAAACCTATATTTGTAGTGAAAGAATCTATGAATGAACACATACTTAAATAAAATGTGGAGCACAGAAATGGGAAAACTGCAAAGCATATGATAGTTGTTAGATCTGTCAGCCCTAGGGTGGTCTTTACCTGGTTTCTTTCACCCTTGCCTCATTTTTCCCACCTCTTTTTTTTGTTGGCCTTAAGTCCCCGGGCGCCTTCCCATTGCTAATCAATGCTAAGGTGCAGGTGCTCTCTTCTGGCTGCCACAGGCCCCTGCTACTGCGGAGTGGTCTTTTCAGAAGCACCCTAGTTGCCAGGATCTGTCTGGGACCCCAAACATTGTTGCAACACCAGCCTGCCTTTTTCTCCCATAGCTAGAGTGGGGAAGCTCCTGGAACCTTCTAGAATAGGGGCGGGGTCTGCTTTTGCCGCCTTAGAGTGTGGTCACCTGACCTGGGCGCCTCAGTGAGGGCCTACCCCCGACCGGCCCACCACTCACCGGAGGGCCTTTATAGAAGCCCGGGCCATCCTCCCAGCCGGCGAGACCCACAAGAAGAGAGCTAGAGGGCGCGGGCCTCCCCTGAGCGGCCTGCACACCGCCCCGTCTGGAAATACCGGCGCGGGGGCTCCGGAGTCAGCGTGAGCCCCCCTCCCTCTGCCGGCGTGCTGAAACCTCCGCAAGGGCCCTGAGGGGGCCGAAGAAGAAAGGTAAACCCCTGGGGAGGCCCCGAGATGGCCCCTCCCCGCTGGAGACTGCTGTTGGGCCCCATTGGCCCCTGTGGTGCCTGCAGGGCTTCTGGAACTGAGCAGGAGCCCAGTGTTGACCGAGGAACCCTCGACGAGGATTCAGGGACTGCCCTATTAGTTGAGTTAATCCCTGCCTGGGGTAAAGCTGAATGCCCGACACTGTCGCTTTATGCATGGGGTACCCTGCATCCCTGAAATGCTCATTTTAGCCGGATGTATGGTTTATCCTTGGCTAATGAAATCACCGCATTGGGGGACCATTTCCTTTTTTGCTGAGAGGTGACACGAGCGTGGACCACTTCACCTACCAGGCTCGGACCGTTGCTCTGTGCTGCTGACTCATCTCTCCCTCTGCCGCAGCACTCTCTACATCCTTACTGCTGCCGCCGAGTAGGGGAGAGCGAGGGGGGCTCAAAAACTACATCTCCCTGCAGTCACTGCGACTGGAAGTCGCATACCGGGCTATCGCACCAGGAGTCACTTAAAATATCGCACCATTCCTGGCGGAGCGGGGAGCATTTCCTTTTTTGCTGAGAGGTGACACGAGCGGGGACCACTTCACCTACCAGGCTCGGACCGTTGCTCTGTGCTGCTGACTCCGCTCTCCCTCCGCCGCAGCACTCTCTACATCCTTACTGCTGCCGCCGAGTGGGGGAGAGCGAGGAGGGCTCAAAAACGACATCTCCCTGCAGCCCTTGCGACCGGAAGTCGCATACCGGGCTATCGTGCCAGGAGGCGCTTAAAATCTCGCACCATTCCCGGCGGAGCGGGGACCATTTCCTTTTTTGCTGAGAGGTGACATGAGCGGGGACCACTTCACCTACCAGGCTCGGACCGTTGCTCTGTGCTCCTGACTCCGCTCTCCCTCCGCCGCAGCACTCTCTACATCCTTACTGCTGCCGCCGAGTGGGGGAGAGCGAGGGGGGCTCAAAAACTACATCTCCCTGCAGCCCCTGGGACCGGAAGTCACATACCGGGCTATCGCGACAGGAGGCGCTTAAAATCTCGCACCATTCCCGGCGGAGCGGGGACCATTTCCTTTTTTGCTGAGAGGTGACATGAGCGGGGACCACTTCACCTACCAGGCTCGGACCGTTGCTCTGTGCTGCTGACTCCGCTTTCCCTCCGCCGCAGCACTCTCTACATCCTTACTGTTGCCGCCGAGTGGGGGAGAGCGAGGGGGGCTCAAAAACTACATCTCCCTGCAGCCCCTGCGATCGGAAGTCGCATACCGGGCTATCGCGCCAGGAGACGCTTAAAATCTCGCACCATTCCCGGCGGAGCGGGGACCATTTCCTTTTTTGCTGAGAGGTGACACAAGCGGGGACCACTTCACCTATCAGGCTCGGACCGTTGCTCTGTGCTGCTGACTCCGCTCTCCCTCCGCCGCAGCACTCTCTACATCCTTACTGCTGCCGCCGAGTGGGCTAGAGCGAGGGGGGCTCAAAAACGACATCTCCCTGCAGCCCCTGCGACCGGAAGTCGCATACCGGGCTATCGCGCCAGGAGGCGCTTAAAATCTTGCACCATTCCCCGCGTCGCGGGACGCGCGGGCGGCGCCAGGCTAAGCCCAGGCAAAGGGCGGGCCGTCTGTGGCCGTCCGGGGCCGGCCGAGGCTGGGCTGGGCCATCCCTTTTGGTCTATTTTCCCATTTGCTCCAGCCTGTGGATTGCAAACCTGTAAATATCGCCTTTTCAATTAATATTCAGTTATATATCGTATTATCTTTATTCTTATATTTTTGATGCAATCTTTGTTACATGTATTTCTTTTTTTAGCGTGCTAATATAGTGAATATTTCTCTCTGCTATCATTTTAATACATCTAGATCTATCGCTAAAAGACATGGGGAAAAATACCCCCATTCATCCGATTGGGAAAACAAAAGCAGTTGCTAATCCCCCCCTACCTACCTTGACAGCAATAGACCGAATGCTGCAGCAGACGATTGGGGTGGTCGCCTCTGCTATTGAAAACACAGAAAGACGCTTTTCTTTGCCACCTGGCTTCCTTCCTTCTTTAGCCAATACAAATATGTCTATGCTAACTACTAACTCCCAGGATTCCATACTAGCCCCCTCTTTTGCTGCTTTACCTAGAAGAAATAGTATTACACCAATAAATGAGAGGTTTTTTAGGGATCCCACAGATGTAAATGAATCAATGCCCCTAACTGCAAGGTTATCCGTGACTCCCTCTCTATGTGTTAGCAATCAGATTAGCGATCCCACTCCTCTAAATGAGGACGTCTCAGGCAAAGAGGGACAAGATATTTCAGGGAGCCCAATCCCTATTTTAAATATTAGTGATAGCCCCTGTGTGAGAACTAGAGGGCAGAAGGCTAGATCTAAGCAAAAACATATTGCCAGAGAAAGGCAACCTAGCAAAGCAAATAAAACTAGTAAAAGGAATACTAAATCTAAAGAAAACAAAGTTACGGAAAATTTAAATGGGAGTAGAGGGAGCGAGGAAAATGATTTATTTTTATTTTATTTATTTATTTATAGAGTTTTGTATAGCGCGGACAAGACCCGTGGGTATCAGAGCGCTTAACAAGGAAAGAGATACACAAATAGACATTATAATAGCATTAATAATAACAAATAGATATGAGGTAGAAGGCACTGTACTCAAAGATGTGATTAGATATACATATTCCTATTGTCTGTGCAATTAGCAGTAGATGCTTAACACGAAAAGAAATTACATATAGACAATTATAGTAACATTAATAATAACAAATAGATATGAGGTAGAAGGCAGTGTACTGTAAGGACGTGATTAGATATATATACTCCTATTCACTGCACAATTAGCAATAGATGTCGAGCAGGCTTGGCTCGGGTCAGAATAGCAAACCTAGCTCGGTGAGGTAGGGTTATAAGGCATTCCAGTGCATCTCAAGGATGAAATGGATAGATAAATACAGTGAGGTAGCGGTTATAAAGTTTGTCTGTGAGATATAGTTATAGGTGTCTGGCCTCAGCTTGAACACGGCAACAGTCATTTTTCATGACGAGGAACAACCCTCTATTATTGTAAGTGAACGTCCCAGTCATCTTAATTTTCTATGTAGGGTATTTACTCATCAAGTGGCTCTTCAGTTCTCGTTTGAATGTCATTGTATTTTGAATCGTCCTGATGTTTGGAGGGAGTGAGTTCCATATTCTGGGGGCGGCTCCGGAGAATGCTCGGTTGTAGGTCTTTTTCTTGTGGAAAAAGGCTGGTCGTAGTAGTAGTTCTTTTGCGCTTCTGGTTGTTCTGTTACCCCCTGATAGCTTAAGTTTCTTGGCTAGGTATCTAGGCGTGTTGTAGTGAACCGCTTTGTGTGTAATGCAGGCCATCTTCATTTGGATTCTGGCCTCGTAAGGTAGCCAGTTTAGTGCTTTCAGGTGCGGGGAAATGTGATCGAATTTTCTCGTTCCCGTAATGAGTCTAGCCGCTGCATTGAGGCAGGCTTTTAGTGGTGCAGTGGATGTTTTCGGTAGGCCCGCTAATGTGGTGCAGCCGTATTCGATCCTCGAGATGACTAGTGATTGGATAGCCAGTTTTAGATCCGACTCTGAGATAAAGGGTTTCACTTTCCTTAAGTAATTCAAATGGAAGCGGGCGCTCTTGGCCATTGAGTTAATATGATCTTTCATGTCAAGGTTTTCATCTAGTGTAATTCCAAGTGATTTGACTGAGTTAACTAGTGTCTGGGTGCAATTTAGCGCCGTCACCAGTTTAGTCCATTCTTTAACTTCAGATTGGCTCCTTGTCGGTGAAATTAGCAGGAATTCTGTTTTCTGGGTATTTAGTTTCAGATGGTTTATTGTTAACCATTGCAAAGCTCTCTTTAGTGTTCTGTTCATTAGGTCAATGTCCTCAAGGGAGGCGATCTTTATGTATAGTTGCGTGTCGTCTGCATACATATGATAGGATACCTGTGATTTTTAAAGGATCTCCGTGAGCGGTTCTACATATAAGTTGAATAGGTCTGGGGAAAGCGTTGATCCTTGTGGAACCCCGATTGCATTGGGGCTCGGGGAGGAGATTGCTTGGTTAACCAGGTAACGCTGAGTCCTGTTCTGTAGGAAAGAATTGAACCATTTCAGCACGTTTCCGGACAGACCCATCCTGTCTTGTAGTCTGGTCATTAGCAATTCGTGCTTTACCGTGTCAAATGCTGATGATAGGTCTAGGAGGATCAGTAAGCATGTTTGATTTCGGTCTAGGGCTTGTAGGGCGTCATCAACAATATGCAGGATCGCAGTTTCAGTGCTGTGACCTGTTCTGAATTCTGATTGGCAATCGTCAAGTAGCGAAAATTTAGCGATGTGTTGACTTAGTTGGCCCTGCACGCATTTCTCAATGAGTTTGGCCAGTAGAGGGATGTTGGTCACTGGTCGATAGTTGTTCGGGTCTGTTACCTCAGCTGTCGGTTTTTTGAGGATGGGCATTATCTGCCCTGTTTTTAGGCAGTCAGGGAGGGTTCCTTGTGCAAGTGAGGCATTTATTATATCGGTCCATATCGGAACTAGAGTGTGGCTGATTTCTCTTACACATTTTCCCGGTAGAGGGTCTTGGTAGTGGTTGTTTGGTTTAAGTTCCGCCAGCGTTTTGGCGATTTTTCCCTGGTCGTATAATTCAAATGTGTCCCATTTTGCCTTATTTTTTGTTTGAAGACCCTCTGCTGAGACATTGGCCTCCTTTATAGGTGGAGGAAGGGTCATAATGTTAGTTGCTGCATTTGTGAGTTCAACTTCTAGCACTTTGGATTTTTCCGTGAAGTATGCAGAGAATTCCTCGCAGCTTATGGGTGTTTTTGTCTTCTCTTGAACCGTTTTGGCCAGTTTATTAGACTGTTGTTTTAAAATCTCGAAGAGCTTTCGTGGTCTGTTTAAGGCACTGTCCAATTCAGATCTGATAAATTCTTTTTTGGAGTTGATTATCCTTTTGTTATATTCTTTTCTTGTTTTTCTGAGGGCTTTCAGTTCAGGGGAGGAGGGATGTTGTCTCCATTTCCTTTCGGCCATTCTCAGTTTGCGCCTATCCTCATTCAATGACTCATTGAACCAAGGGTTTTTTGGTTTCTCTGAGACTTTTTTCAGTTTTTGGGGCATGGTATCATTGACGATATTGCCAATTGAGGTTAAGTAGTGGTCTGTCAGCTCATTGACATTTTGCTTATTGTTGGGTGGCTTCAGGTCTGTCTCACACCTTTCAACCAGTAGTTCAATATTAGCCTCTTTTGTGTCTCTGATCAGTTTCTTGAGATTGCGTGGTTGCACGGTCCTGCCCTTTTTCATTGTAGGTAGCGCGAATGTTATGGTGTGATGGTCAGACCAATCACATGGGTCTATAGCGAGGATTGATGCCTCATCCTTTCTTGAAATAATCCAGTCTAAGGTCGCTCCATGTGAGTGAGTGGGTTGGTTGCAAGATTGTATAATTTTTAGCTCACTGAGGAAGTCTTTAAGCGAGTTGACCAGTTTGTCATTGCCGTCATCCCAGTGGAGGTTAAAGTCGCCCAGGAATATGTTATTGGCCTCAGAATTAGAATTGGTCGTTATGATCTCCATCAGTTGCTCTGTGAACTTTGCGTTCTCTCCTGGTGGGTGGTAGAATGCGTGCAAGTTGCAGTTTTGATTATTTGGTGTTCTCACCTTAATACCAAGGTATTCGCAGGATTCTAGGGGGTCAGATTGGAATTGGCAGACCTCAATCTCTGAACGGTGAATGCAAGCTATGCCTCCTCCCACATTCTTTGGTCTATCTAACCTGACGATGTTATATTGTGGGGGTATTAAGAGATCCATGGTAGGAGATGATGATTCATTGAGCCATGTTTCGGAGAGGATGGCCAGGTCAATTTCCTTATTAATGATGAGGGCAGCTATGTCTGATGCATGTTTAGTTGCCGAACGACAATTAAGTAGTAGGCAATTCAGGGGTTTCTGTGATTTAACGAGTTTTTCACTATCGGATTTGGATGCTGTTAGCTGAATATGTTGTAAATTTTGGTGAATTGCTTTCCTGTCATTCTTTCTGTACATTCTGTTAGAGTCAATAGGTACTGTTTTGATCTTCTCCTCCCTACTGCAGGCAGGTTGTTCATACGATCTGAGTAAGGCCAGAGCTTCTTCATTTGACAAGGGCTTGGTCCTGATAGGTCTGTTGGGTCTGAGTACCAGATTCTGGATGTGTGAGACCTTGGTGTGCGTACTTATCGCCATCTCCCAGATTTTCCCAATTGTCTGTGAGATTTTCATCGAGTTTTGTGTCAGGTTGCCTACGAGCTTCTGGAGCTCATTGACTTCTTTCTGTGTTCGGGATGATTTCTTATGTGAGATAGGCCTGGTAGGATGAGTATTGCAGTTTGCTCTTCTCCGTGAATGATCTGTTCTCACTGCCACACATCTTTTCTTAGTAACCTCAGATTGTTTGTGATTTCTGGCTCTATTCGAGATGTCCCCATTAGTACTTATGTTATGGGATGTAAGGGGTCTTTTTGTGGATAGGGATCTATGGGACTCAGGTCTAGCATTCGGTGGAGGCTGGAGGAGGTCGAAATCATTTACCTTGTTCATTTCGTTGACTTCAATGAGGGACTCGCTTGGAGCTGGGGTACACTCTTCAGGCGCAGTGGAGTTGTGCGCTGGCGTCAGCGGTACTTTCCTTGGGGCCCGGTTCTTCACTTTGTTTCCAGGAATAGTGGCCAGCGTTATCCTTTCTATCTCATTCTCTGGTATTACCATCTCGTTGTCGGTTAAGACTTCGGTGATAGCAGTTTGGTTGTTATGGTCGTCCGTTGGAATGGTGTCTCTAGTATTGGAGTCGTTATTTTCAAGTGTGATATCTGGTGGTGTCAAGTTATGTTGGTGGTTTGGTCTTTCAATGTATTCCTTCAAGTTTTGAAAAGTTATCTCGAATTTCTCGAGTTCTCTGTTGTTTGCTTGTATCAGCACTATTCCCGTTTTATACATAGTAATGCATAATTCTGTCTTACTTCTTTTGGTTAATGCGGTCGTTATCTTTGTGCCATATGGTATGTTTTTTATAGATTTAGTGAACAGCATATTTGAAAGGGCGTTGCGCCATTTGGCTGTTTTGTCTGTGTAGAATATAAGATCATTCATCATGATGCCTTTGACTCTGTCAAAATATGGGTCAGAGAACAGTATGTCCGGGTTTTTTCTCAAAGTATTGTGTTTGTATTTTTTGGCAGCATTTTTGGATAGAGTTGCAGGGTATTCTATGCTCTTTGCATAGGACCCAGTCGATCCTTGGTGACTTCCATCCATTTTCGCTTCACCTTGGGGATCTGCAGGGGCCAATTGATCGTTATGTAATGAGTAGTTCCCAGCTGGAGTATCTTGGTGGATGTAAAAATGAAGTAACTAAGTCCTATTGTTACGAGGTGGAGGTAATAGTTCCTTAGTGGAATAGTTTGCTCTTAGTATTACACCTTTGTATACGTGGAAGATATAGTAGGTTCAGGTGACTTCCAAAATGCAGTTTTAATCGGTTCTTTTGGTTAGTTAATCCTTATTAGTTATGCTGCTTTATTCTAATATGTGATTTGTAAATATTATGGTTGATTAAGAGTAATTAATTAATTAATTGACTATCTCTGATTGTGATAGCTAGTTGTCAGGAGATCAGTAACCAGTGCAAGAAGTCAGCCAAGATTCTCCCTGATGCTTTCCTGAGAGGGGGGAGGGTTTTCTCTCTTTTCTCTTGAAGTTGGTTGTTCCCTATTTTTACTTTCCTTGGTCCTTTCTTTCTTTCTACTTTTCTTCTTGAAGTTGGTTGGATCCTTTTACTTCCCTTGGTCCTTTCTTTCTTTCCAATCTTTAACTTGTTTGGTCATTTGCCCTTATCTTCATCAATTGTGAGGATTCTGGGAAGTCTCCTTTCTCTTGTTTATCTTAGTCCTTTAACAGTTTTCTTTATCGAGTTAGGTGGGTTCTGGGAAGTATCCTTTCTCTTCCCAGGCGCCAGTCCTATTTCAATTCCAATTGTTAAGCTAGTTGGTCCCTTTTCACTGTCTGTTCAGTAGGGTTAGGGAGGTCTTCTTTCCCTGGCTCAGTTCGCCAGTCCTTTCTCACTGTCTGTGTCTCCAGCGTGAGTATAGTGAGTGAAAAAGTGAAATAGTCCTATGCGGCCGCCATTTTAAGGACAGGCGAGCCGCTTCTCGTTATTCCACTGCAGCAGTAATTCCCCGTTTTTCATATGCCTGTATTCGGCGCGTTGCGGTCTCGGGGAGTTCTCAACTGGTGGGGCCGCGCTGGGGATGCGGACGATCCTACCTTTTTTGTCCGTCTCCGAGGTCTTCCGGCTCCGCCTTCCGAGATGGACAGTCTGTGTTCACGGGCACCGGAGCCTACAGACCGCCGCCGATCATTCCTCAGAGTCCTCTGGCTCGCATACATCCGTCGAGGAGTCCGTTGTGGGTGCAGCTGATGGTCCGCATCATGAGGGTCGTCAGAGGAGTCCGTGGAGGGGAGTCAGCCTCAGGTCAGCCTCGGAGTCCGCCTTGTCCATCGACCAGGTATCTGATTCTCTCCGGCGTCTTGTGTCATTTATGTTCGTTTCGCTCACAAATCATCCAGCAATGGTTCCGCTTGGTGTAGGGTCGTGAATTAGGGGATGATCAGGGATTTAATCCAGATTTGGAGATCCCTAGCCCCCGGAGCTCCTCGCTAGGGCTCTCTTACAGCGGCCATTTTTAAACACCATCCTTTATCATTTAGAGACTGTCCCTCTCCCAACTACTAATAGGGACCAAAAAGATGATTCGTTCTGGGAGAGAATGGAAACCCTTTTAATGACTTTTTTAGAACCCATTACTCTAAAAATCAAAAATATAGAATTAAGGCTAACTAACATCGAGGATAAAATTGACAAGCAGCCGATTTTAAGTGAGGTTAAGTCTTTACCTCACACTAGTGCCACAAGTTCTAAAACTGGCTCATTAGCCCCTGCTAAAGTGTCAGTTCCAGCCAAAGTGGCAGTCCCTGTTGAAACATCAGCTCCAATTAAAGCACCAGCTAAATCCAAACACCTTAATCCAAAGCCTACTAATCGGCCTAATCACAAAGGCTCAAGAGGAGACACTATAACTCATGATAAGGGGTCCGTTGACTCACTTATGGAAGTCCCGAATGCGTCCTAGTTTGTACCATCTCAACAAAACAAAACATCAGAGGATCAATTCGAGGAAGGAGTAACACCGAACCTCTTTCATTTAAATCCACCGCCAGAAGCAACACCATATACTGTGATCTTGGTAAATATACCTCCACTTTCCCCTAATACTGTTGAAAATTGGTCAACACTTAGAAATAAATCTCTCTATTTCTTGTCATCTAGGGTAGGACTTCAAAATCATCTTTTCTCAGAGTTTAAAATGGCTAGACGAGCAAGATGGGTAGGCACATCGACTAAAACGTTGAGGGGCGACTGCGTAGTTTTATCATTTCGGTCCCCTCAACTGGTTAATACAGTTTTGGAAAGAGTGGCCATGGGGACTTATGACTCACATCTTGTTAACATTCTCCCGCTTGGTTACTTCTCCTCTCCTCCTCGACCAATTAGACGCACAGCCCCCATCCGCTGCTCGACCATGAACTCAGAAGAACCATGGGCCAGAAGATATGGAATTCCTACATTCAACTACTATGACACTCTTAGTGGTTTGGAAAATATCGACTGACTGCGGTTGGCTACTACCAACCCCATTGCACCAGGTTTAGATGAAGTTTCTCATCTTGATTTCTGTATGAGTGAACATGTAGTTGCATCTTGGGAGAAAATACCATCAGTAGGGCCAACCATGTGTGAGGATGTGGAATTCGAGGGGGGTGTTCTGACAGCAGAAGAGGACATAGGGTGGGGGGGCGACCAACTGGCCCCCTCTTTACACACTAACCCCACCCCGATGTCCCCTGCAGTCCTGTCTATCCCGCTGACAAGTCCATCAGTGCTTAAAATGTCATCATGGAACATAGCTGGCATCAGATCCAAAATTGAAAACCCAATTTGGAGGGATTTTATTCAATCCCAAGACTTGCTTTGCTTTCAAGAAACATGGAGCCTTGAACCAGTGCACTTGAATGGCTATAGAACTTTTGTACTTCAGATGTAGCTGTTCATCATGGGAGACCTAAGTGTGGCTTGAGTGTCTACTTGTCTAACAAACTAGAGCTAGAGAAAATTACTAAACCTGTTAAAGACATTTATTTTCAAATTTTGGTTCTTGGTCTGGCTTGCGACACCCCAATTGCTATTGTCAATATATATAACAATATTCCCTGTGATGATGTTACGAACGTCTTAAGGAAATTGACTAAAGCCTTGTCTGTACAGGAAAAAAAATTTAAGCACAAATTGATGGTAATCATGTTGGGAGATTTCAATTGTAATTTGTGTGAATTAACCAAGGACAATAGGTGCGGTGTAACACGGGATGCTGGTGAGGGGCGTTTCTACTTTAAACATACTTTTCTAGGGGAACAATTTAACATCTTGCTAGCTAATTTCGATCTAGGGTTTGCAAATGAAATGTGTATCTCTACCCCTACAGTAGCCCCAACATTTAATGGTAGAGGTTGCTCTACAACCATAGACTATATCACTATTTCTAATAACTGTGGGAACAGAATCCACTCTTTTAATGTTCCTGATATAGCATTGAGCGACCACTTCCCGCTTTGCGTGTCTATTCTGCTGCCTACTGTATCAACACTGATCAATGATAATGAATGTAACAGCTTAGACGCTGACTTAGCCATTGGTAAAACTAATGGATATACATTAAAATGGGCTATGATAAATGAGGCAGAGATAATTAAAACAGTGGTTGATAAATGCTTTTTAGAAATAACTACGTGCTTAGAGATAGATTCACCACCTGAAATTTGTCTTGCATCCTTCTCTGTAATATCGAACCAAATTAAAAACTCCCTCACTAGGCAATTTAAGAATCGAAAGAAGGAGGGAGGCTGGTTTGATACCAGATGCACTAAGGCCTATGCAGCCCTAAAAAAGGCGCTGCACAATAAACCTAGATCTGCTGAGGAAATCTGCAAATCTAGGAAAGATTACAAAATGGCAATTAAAGATAGGAAAAATACTCTGAGGTCCGAAGCTTGGGAGGCTCTTCATTCATCCTCCATAACAAATGATAGTGCGAGCTTCTGGAAAATTGTGAGAACTCACTTTCTTAGTGAAGAGGTTAGTCCGAAAATAGACATAGCAATATGCGACTCAGATTGGGTCAGCCACTTCTCGAGAGTATATGAAGGAGGAGAACAAGTGGGGTCTTTGATCCCCCCCTTGGATCATCCCCCTGTCAGAAACTTGCATTTTACTCTCGAGGAGGTTGAAAAGGCCCTGAGTAGAAGCAAGGGCGCCTGGCCCAGATGGGGTTCCCATAGATATATTTAAGAGTATTTCCCCTCTATGGGCGCCCCTTCTGGTCCAGGTGCTTAACGCTAGCTGCGTTGCT
Source organism: Lissotriton helveticus (assembly GCF_964261635.1). Taxonomy (NCBI): domain Eukaryota; kingdom Metazoa; phylum Chordata; class Amphibia; order Caudata; family Salamandridae; genus Lissotriton; species Lissotriton helveticus. Next base: position 953,615 of record NW_027611675.1, read on the forward strand.
GAATTCCTGCCCACCAGGGTGGAATCTGTCATAGTTCCGATTTACAAGAAGGGAAATAGACAGGATCCAGCCTGTTACAGGCCTATTTCCCTATTGGATTCCTTCACTAAGATAGCGGGCAGAGTTATTCTGGACTGGCTCCTGGAGTGGGCAGAGGAAAACTCTGTTCTGTCTGATCTTCAGTATGGTTTTTGTTCCGGTCTGGGGACAGTAGAACAGGGCTTGAATTTGCTAATGCTGATCGGGAAATATACAAGGGCAAAACAGGGCAACTTGTTTTTGGACTTTGTAGATCTCTCGGCCGCCTTTGATTGTGTGGTACATTCTAAATTGTGGTTTATATTAGAACAACTTGGGGTTGAATCTAACATTATTTATTATCTTAAACGTTTTTATAGCAACGCGTCGGCCCGCGTTCGCTTTGGCCTAAATGGAGAGCGCACAGACAAAATTCCAATCAGGAGCGGGGTCAGGCAGGTCTGTGTCCTGGCCCCCTTCCTTTTTAACTTGTACAAAAATGGATTGGAAGACGTCTTGTGCAAAGATAGCCTGGATCCCCCATTTGTAGGTGGCCGCCAAATACCAGCACTTTTGTACGCTGACGACGCTGTACTTATGTCACGCACTCAAGTGGGCTTACAGCGGGTGGTTGACAGCTTTTCCCGCTTTATGAACGAGCTGGGCCTGAAAGTCAATTCATCAAAGACTTTCACTATGTATTGTGGTAGGCAAAATACATCTAAGAGGCCAATTTTTATAGCAGGACAGAAGCTTGAATTTGCCAAGCATTTTTCTTATCTTGGGATACTTTTTGCCCAAAATGAGATGTGGACCCAAGCTGTTTCTGTTAAAAAGCTTGAGCTTTTTCGATCGACCGCTGCTCTTCAAATCTTCTCAAGTAAACTAGAGACTAGACCCCCAGCAGAATTGATTCAAATCTATAAAGCCAAATGTGTAGCTGGTGCTACCTACGGTAGTGGGGTTTGGGGTTTTGTAAACTCCGCGCCTATCCAGGTTGCTGAAAATTCTTTTTTAAAATACATTCTGGCACTCCCCAAATGCTCCTCTAATTTTAATTGTCATTCTGATTTAGGCCTTTGTTATATAACAGACCTGATCAAAATAGAGCCAGTGCTGCAATGGCACAGACTCTGGACCCAAGAAGCAACACACTTAAACAGAGATGTCCTGACAGACATTCTAAAATTGGAGGCTGCTACTAAAATACCATGGGTGAAGTATGTTTTAAATTTTTTAAAAGACATTGGGAGAGAAGAATATTTTCTGAATCCCATGGATATTTCAGCAATCTCACGAAAAGATTTGAAGAAGGAGTGTCTAGCCCTCTTGGATTCTCATAGGACTGCAGCGGAGGTCTTAAAACCTTCTGTCCACCAGCATCAATTGGTTTTAGCAACTTTTAAGATTCAGCCCTACTTAATCTATGTAACTAATAATTATGAGCACTTTTTACTTTCGCGCTTTAGATTCGACATTTTCCACAGATTGGTCAGTTTTCCTACGATTAATAACTGGACGCACGATCTACCTCTTTGCCCTTGCGATAATATCTCACCCCAGAGTACAATCCATGTATTCCTATTTTGTAAATTGTATGGTGAAATGAGGAAAAATTTCTTATTGCCATTTTTAAGAGAATTAGGACTTTGTCATTGCCGTGCGGCGATGATTAGTATTCAAGCCCTAGACAACCATGTATGTGTAGCAACAACAACTTTGTATTTAAAAAATTTGATGATCATTGGGAAACGTATGGTCATATAATTGCACTTTATAATTGTAATTGTTTCTCCCCCCTGTATTTGACTTCTATGAATTTAATGAATTCCTGTATTTTTATATATGTACCTTTTTTTTTTAACATTGTAATTATGCAATTCTTTTATCTGTACTTTTATGATTGCATCTAACAATCGAATAAAGATATTTTGAATTGAATTGAAATCACCACCTTGGCTTAATGCCCTGCGTATTAGTGCCTAATGAAATATTTAGTGCTGAGTAATGGAATGGTTATGATTTCCTGCTAAAATGGTTATTCCCAATGAAATGTTTCTTCTTGATTAAGGAGATGTTTACCCTGGCATGAGGAAGTGTTTATTTATGCGCAAAGTGATTATTGAAGGGTTTACTTCAGATTACTGAGTTGTTTTACTCCAGCCTCATGAAATGTTTTGCTCTTGTTTAATGACATGCTGATTCCTGACTCGATGAAATGTGTATTGCTAAGTAATGAAATGCTATGCCTTTAATGAAATGGTTATTGCGATATGCTACATTGATTATTGAACTGGTCCCTTCACTCCCTTGATGAAATGCTTGATGAGATATTGATGCCTTGATTATTGATCACCCTGAACCTTGATCCAGATAAAAGCTATTTGATTTTTACTCAAACTTACTGGTGTGGTGTCAGTCATTGCATGCGTTTCCTGCCTCCGTGGATGTGTGTGCTGTATGGTCACTTTACACCTAAGCTTTCGGGTGCCTGCCTGCTCGCGCCAAGCTACCCCCGGGGAACTGGTGACCCCAGTTCCTACAATAGTGTTCTGAAAATGCATTCCAGGTTTGAATGTTTGGCATTCGGCAGCTTGCTGCAGGTTTGTTGCCTGGAATCTAAGGAGTCACCCTCTCTAGGTGAAAGATGTCAGCTTCAATGTAAGTGACCAGTACAGTCTCTTCCCCTCTGACTGTCTAAATAAACTTGTTGCCATCCTGTTAGAAATGGGGTTGTTGGTTGACTGGGTGTAAACCTTAGTCAAACAGCATCCACAATCCTGGTCAGGGTAAATGTCAGGCAAACCCTAAATTAACCTTTGCCCACCCTCTGTTAGCTTGCCATAGAGCAGTCAGTCTTAAGTTAAAGGCAACTTGTGGAGAAGTGTGGCTCACTGGTTAGAGCGGCAGACCCTGAAGCAGAGGTCGGCCCAGGACCAGGGTTCAATTCCCATCGCGGCAGGGTCTTGGGTCAATGTCCGCGGACTCGATAATTCTCGACTAGGTGCCTAAGCTAACCATGGGTCCCACTCTGCAACTCTGGGCAATAGCTTGCTTAATCTCCACAACGGCCCCATCAGCGCCGGGGACGCCTGGCTTCACCTTGGGGGTGCCCAGGAGGGACCATCTCACAGGGAAAGCCAGGACGGGTTCCCCAGCGGTATACAGCGCCAGGACGCTCCGAGATGGAGTAACAGTGCGCTTTACAAGTATACATTTACAAGTATTTGTGCAACAATTCATACAGTAAACCAGTTGAACCAGTTGAAACACCACACAAAAAGATGCCACATCAGTTAATAAAGATACATCTGAATTTAATAAATAAAATAAGACCAATTCAACAAAGATCCAATAAGTAGAAATGTAGTTATTTATTTGTAAAGAATAAACTTTAAAATAGTGCTTACAACTAAGAAGTGCCAACCTAGAATATCTGGTTGTGCCGGACTGGGACAAACTCAAAAGTTCAGACCGACCGCGATTGTGCGCAGGCCAGCTACAAGGACCTAGTTAGGCCTGTGAACCAAAGTACCTTTAAATCCTGGTTGCGGAGCATTGCGTCGGTCTGAAAGACAGATGCGTTTTGCAGTTGAAGCGATGTGTAAGTTACGAATTGCATTGATGTTGCGGTGCTAGGTCCTGTTATGTTGTTGATGAGAAGAGGGCTTACAATAAGAAGGGCAGTGTCAGGATGCGTTTGTTCCGATGAGCGATGAGGCTGTGATGCGGTCCTGTAGCGTCGTCGAGGCTGCCGTCAACGAGGGATACGAGGATCTGGCATCAGGAAAAGCGGTGCACAGTGGCGGTTTTGAAAGCGATGACTCACTAGTCCCAAGATGCAACACGGCCAGTCTGCTGTATTGGTTCTAACTCACGCAGTAGTGGTCATTCGCCGGTCCTCTTCCATGCAACAGCGACAATGCGTTGATTCTGCTCCCGCATAGATGATGCATTTTGTCCGCTGGAACAAACACTTTATGCCCATTTCCTAAGGATCCAGGACTGGGGTGGCAGCACTTGGCTGGGTAGGCTCTCAGATGGCAGATTCCAGGTGCAGGAGCACGGTGGCTGGAAGCCTTTTTTGTCCAAGAAACTTCATTTCAGCAGGCCACCCAGCTAGACCTTGGAGTCACTCTGAGTTCAAGTGATGCAGGCCCAGTCCTTCTCACCCAGGCAGGGAAATAATACGCAGCAGGACAGCACAGCGAGAAAGAAATCCATCAAAGTATCAGTCCAGCAGTGTGGCATCCTTTCAGCTGCACAGCAGGGTTTCTTCATGCCAGAGTATTCACAGGTCCCGAAGTGTACTGAGTTGGTGGTGTCAGAGGTCTAGTACTTATACCCAGTTGGGCCTTTGCATTGGGAGGGACTTCCAAGCAAGCCTTTTGAGTGCACAGAGGTCCTGCCATTCCTTCCCTAGCTCCAGACTCACTGCAGAGGATTATGCAGCCCTTTGTGTGGTGACAGGACCCAGCCTATTCAGGTTTAAGTGAAGCTTTGTGCAGCTCCACCCTCCCATCTCCCAGGATGGCCATCAGGTCACACCTAAGCTCCCATTGTGTGTGGCTGTCTAAGGGGAATACACAAACCCCATCTGTCACCCACCCCAGACACGTGAATAGAGACAGGCAGCAGGCACCAAATGGCTAAAGTAGGAAAATATCAGAACGAGAGGGAGACTGCACACCTTGCCTTCCATATGTTCAACTCTTTTCTGTGTGATGATGAGATTTTTGTCATTTTTTGCATGCAGGCTTGATGCATGCTCTGTTCCACTAGCACAAATATGAAAATCAAAAAGTGCCTGCTGCATCGTTGCTCCAGTTTCAAGCCGTACAGCCATGTAGGCAACAGTTGCAAAAAACAGTCCAATATTTATTCCTGTGATCCTTTTTACAATTTTAATTCCAGTAGTTTTCCATGATACCAAGTTCACACAGAGGCAAAATGATTCCAAACTTTTAATTCTTACGGATTGCCCATCCAGGCTTTTTCCAACAACAGGTTAGATCACATTTCATCTCGGTTAGCAATACAAATATCATCCCAAAGCATTTCAGCAACGAGCCCTTCGTCAGTGGTAAATTTAAATTAAAAACAACCCATCAGCAACTATAAATGATTCTTAAACATGTTCAGTGATAAAAATAAAACCATATGCAGCGTACAGTATATCATGTGAATTCGTCAACATCACCCACAAATCATATTGAGACCGAATATGTCACTACTTTTGTGCTCAATTTAAACCCCAAATATCTGCTCGAAAAGACTAAACCGTAAAAATGTTCAGTACTAAAATGTACACTGTTGCACCGAAACTGATTTAGACCCTGTGCTTGACTGGTCCAATATCTGAAAACAAACATGAACATAAAATCCACCCCGAAATGCTGCAAATATGTGCTTTAATTCTCCAATTACTTGACACCCAGACAGGCAGCGAGACAGCTTGTTCTGAAATCAGTGACACCACCAAAGTTGTGCATGTGTTTAAGCTGTTCGTTTAATAGCGTCTTCTTGACATCACATGTAAATACTCTAAGGCTAATGATCTAAATATCAACCTGGAAAAAACAAAAACCATGACAATTAAAAAGAACTTTGAGAAAACACCTGGCTGGTTTTGGGACAAGATTCAAATAGATTCAGCCAATGAGTATAAATACTTGGGGGTGATCATTGATAAAGGCGGGCACTTTGTAACCCAGAGAGAAACAATTAAAAGGAAAGGCATAGCCTTAGCAGTCTCAATGAGAAACCTCAATTCCAGACTGACGGGTCCTTCACTGGCTCCTTTGGTAGAAGTTATACGGGCACAACTTCTACCCACTATAACCTATGGGAGCGAGGCACAGAGGGGGAGGGACTCGAAGCTCTTGGATGCTGTGGTTGCAAAAGCATACAGAATAATTTTTGGTTTACCAACACGAGTCTCTCCAGCGCAAATTAGGCTTGAGTTTGGTGTGCAAAAACAGACCATTGCAAGGAAAGGTGCAACAATCATCTTCTGGGACAAAGTAAGGAAATCTGAACCTGGCACCCTAAACTGGCCCTTATGGACAGAGCTACAATAGAAGGAGTCATCACCAGCAGCGAAATATTTAGCAACATGCGTGGCAACGCTGGGTCTTACAGAACTTTGGGCAACACCCACAAGGCACAACCTCCTTAAAAAACTAACAAAGAAATTGGTGAGAAATGAATCCTGGATTGAAGATAAGGCAGCCTTAACAAGGAGGTCGCATGGTTGGATGATTCTGAGCACCTATTCCTCTCTGGGGGCTCAGAAGTATCTAGCTTTGGGTTTTGCTAAACATACAAAAAATTCATTTTTGAAATACAGACTAGGCTTGTTGCCATGCACAAAGCACTTTCCACATTGGCTGAAAACCCAATCTGATTCCAACTGCCGCTTATGTGGGATAATGCAAGAAGATATGCTGCATCTCCTCTGTATATGTAAAGAATTAACTGAGGAAAGGAGACGGTTTTTAAAACCACTTTTTAACCAGAGAGGCATTCGCACACAGAGACAAGCTGTGTTGGCATGTTTTGCACCCGAGGACACGCAGCTTAACTGTTGCTTTGTAAAAATTTTAACACAAGTAGAGAAGAAAATGCCAAAGCCTGAATTACCACACAGCAGATAGGTATAAGGACAAACGCTGCTACAATAATTGCTTGTTTTAATGCGTTGCAAATATCATTAGGTTATAATGTCTTTTAATTGGTTTTAATTGGTTTTAAATCTGCAATGAGATATTTTGTAGCAACGGTTTTAAGTAACTATGCTAAATAAAAACTTTACATATTGACTAATCAATACATCAATTTACAATAGGGAGCACTTGCACTGTGGCACTGGACAGCAGTGGCACAGTGCCCAAAGCATCTAACACCAGAAAAACACATGGGGCAACAGCAAAAATGGAAGGGAGACCCATGCCAATGGTGCCAGGTCTAACACAGGTCAAAAGGAACCTCTGCTAAGGAAGGAACAACTGAAGAGACTGCTTGGAAGGACCAACCCTTGCTCCGTTATCTGGGGCTGGTCTGCAGTTTGCTGTTTTAACCAAGGAAGATGCTGTTGGGACTGTGATTTGTGCGCTGGGTCCCCTGCTTGTACTAGACTGTGCTTTGTGCCGTGTCTTGTTACCCCAAGGGCCCAAGGTGAGCTGGCTCCCTTTTTGGAAAAGCAGGAACATAAATGTTTCCGGAGAAGTTTCAAGCGACGCGGTGGGTGTGTGTTGTGTTAGCTTGAGACCCTCGGAAGGTCTGCTCTGTGATCTTGGACACACATAGAAAAGTGAGACTCGAAAGCTCTGGGTGCGTGTCGTGCTGCACAGGAGGCGTTGGTGAAGAGCGCCTGGTCAACGTGTGCATCGAAGGTGAAGTGAGTCTCGAATGCGCTGGGTGCGAGTCGTGGTGCACAGGAGGTGTTGATGAGGAGCACCTGGCCAACATGTGCATCGGAAGTGGAGTGAGTCTCGGACATGCATGGCGCGTGTAGGGGAGCACCAGAGGCGCTGGTGAAGAGCGCCTGATCATCGATTGCACAGGAGGCAAAGTGAGGCTTGGACACAGTGAGCATGTTGTGGTGCAGCTGTAGGCATTGGTGAAGAGCGCCTGGGGCACCGGGGTTGGAGTAAGTCTCAGTGAAGTAGTGTGCGTGTGTTGGTGCAACCTGGGACTGTGGAGGTGATTGGCTGATCATCGTGTACACCGGTAGAAAGTGAGTCTCTGCAGCACAGTGTGCGTGAATTGGTGCCAACTGAGACCGCAGGAAGGAGTGCCTGGTGAACATGCTTTCAATACGTAGTATCTACTAAGTACAATCCTCTTTACCCAGTTGGAAACTTTCTCTGTAGAACCAAAAAATGTGAGGATCATAATGGACACATGCAGTCAACTATCATCTGCACACAGAATTACTCTTCAGTGCAAAGATTTATAATGTGTTCAATACTACACACCTATGATGTATTAAGAGCACATGAGTTTTGTAAACATACCCATTAGCTAGATTCAGGCTGTACAAAACTGGGTGGAAAAGTAATATGATAACTACACACCACTGTGTAAACAATAAAACAAACTAACATAAGTTGAGAGATGTCATCAGTGGTGTCATCAATTATGTCATTTGAAATGTCATCAATATGGTAATAAATTATGTTACAGAACATGTCATGAATGATGTAATATGTGAGGTCATAAGCAGTGCATGATGGGGGTACAGGTTATAGTTAGCTGTGCTAACTGTAACTGGTGAATTTCTTTTTTTTTTTTTAAAAGTTCACAAGATCTGTGTTTGTTTAAAAGAAACCTTTGCGGAGTGAACTTGCCCAAGGGGAAAAAAGCTAATTACCCAAAAAGAATTCTCTATTTTTTAACATTAGGTTCAAGGTACTCCTGCAAGAGTCCCTCTAAGCAACTATCTAGATATATAATCATTTTTAACCTTAATTTCTCAAAAACTACTGAATGGATTTACAATAAATCACAAAAAGCACAGTTTGTTGACCAAGATCTAGCTTCATGCAGAATTTGGTATAATTCCATTTAGCAGTTTTTGCTGTAGCCCATCTTAAACAAGCGAAGAAAAATGCATGGGGATTTTGCGATTCGCGACCCTCCCTTTTATCCTGGTCACTGCTTGCTGGCTCACCCCAAAACTTTCCAGGGAAGAGTGGAGGTGGATGAACTCTTTTTTGGAAAGTTGGAAATTGGGCCAGAGTTATTACCAAACCACCCAAAAACATTCTGTCTAGGAAAACAGACCTATCTATAACTTCCTAGTGACACCACAAGGTAATACTATATATATACACACATTGAAACTAAACGTTTTTAATGAACATCTTAATGTGTCTATTAGCAACTTGAGTTTGTAAAGCTTGACAATATTACATTTCAGGGCACATAAAGCTTTACTGAAATGAATTGCCAGAAGCGTTATTCACCTTGAACATTAAGTGACACTGTTACACAATAACAGGGCGCAGCCCCTCCAAGTTGGTGAAATGCATTGATCAGGAAAATAAACACCGCAAAGCAATTTTGACAGGTACAGCCAAAGCTTCAGGAAACCACTTTTGAAGAAAATATCAGCCAGCAGGGTTGCGCAGTTATGAGAAATACTGATGTGAATACAGGACGTAAAAACCCATATCAGCTGTGGTGCAGGGTGTGGACACCACAAAGGACTGCAGAGTAACTTGTGACCAAACATGTGTCAGGGGCGGTTAAGTCTTGAAAAAGCAGTTTATTGTTTCCTGGAATTACAGTCCCTGTGCAGACATACAAGGCCAGGAAACAACAGCAACTGACTAGCCTAAGGGCAGAAGCTCTTTATGTACACACAGTGGAGATAGAGCATGCGCTGCATGAGAGCAAAGGAAAAATAGAAGCAAACACATAGGAAAATAAACACCTACCAAACAGAAAGTGAAGGGAGAATTGAGAGTGAAAGCACAGTGAATGGAGATAGAGGGTGAAGAATGCCTTGTAAAGGAAATCTACGTTTTGAACAAGCTGTACATAATTATATTACAACAGAGAGGTTTTAAACAGAGGGACACAAAGGACAGAGCAGGTGAATTTTTAGAGAGAGGACACAACACGCTTGGCGAAGGAAGCAAGTTATCCATAGTAATAAATGGCAAGTTTCACAGGTCCTGGCGCGACGTCCTGTGCCAATTCTGTTTTTTCTTTTCATTCTAGGACTTGGCTGCACGGCGATTGTCAGCATAATATTTTATACATTTTTAACATCCTCATGCTTTTGTTGAATTTGACATAATATTCATGGGTTTGAACCCTTCATATACTAGTGTGGATGTCCACAAAGGCAGAAGAAGAGGAAGAAAAGAGACAATGCAAGTGGAGACGTACAGTTCATCGTTGTAAAAGATTCCAAGAAATTGTTTGTTACCCATTTCTGTAGGTGTTAGAGGCAATGATGCAGTTACCTTTTTTCTCTAGTTCTTTTAGGATTTTAATGTGTATTATGGTATCGTCAGCATGGTGGTAGCCACTGCTGGTGTTGTCGAGGATAGAAGTGAGTTGAGCCATTGTAGGTGGTGAAGAGAGTTGGTCTGAGAGATGAACCCTCAGAAACATCACTGGTCATTGCAGTTAGTTAAATGTGATCTGAGCCACTGGATTCGAACAAATTTGAGCCCAAAAGAGGTCTAAAGTTGAGAAGAGAGAATGATGTAGTTGTGTGTATATAAAGCCGCGAACAGGACTAGGAAGATCAATATGCACCTTTTACGGTGATCCCTGGTCGAGAGGGATGCTTACCTGAGGTTCAATAGGATAGTTTTAATACTTCTTTGGTGCCTGATGACTGGCTAGAAGTCACTATAAAGGATTTAGTAATACTGGTGTAGGCCGGAAATCAGTCTATAATTGGCAAGGACATTCAGGTCACTGGCAGGTGTCTTTGCAAGAGGTGTCATTATAATAGCATGTCTGACTGGGATGTTTCCTACCATCAGAGATGTTTTGACAAATATGGTGATGATTGTCACGAAGGCATATTGGTCATGTTAAATGGTTTTGGCAAAGGAATCCCAGAAGGGGCTTCGGTCTGCAAAGACAATGATCTCATTCTGGCGGATATGGGACATTTATATTAGCGAGCATATTAATGATCTTGCTATTGGAAAACTTCACATCAAATATGTAAAACCAGGATCTGAGGTATATTTCTTTCTCCAAACGTCCCTCAGAACATGGGTGGAGCCTAGATCCAGCAGAGACTGAAGAGCCTTAGATGTAAGACCTTTATACTTTCTCTGGCCTGAGCCTACCAAATCCACATTCAAATTGATATTGAAATCCCCACACATGATAAGTGGAGTGGCCATAATGATAACTCACAGTTTAACCACACAAACACCGCTGGGTCATCTAAGACTGACCCATATACTGAACATAGTGTAAAACCCTCTTTGGGGAACTGACACTGAGCGATGACCCAGCGCCCTTTTTTGCCGACCCAAACCCTTGGGAACATGCCTCCGCCTTTTCATGCCAAACTTGCAACCCCCGTTTACGTGCTCCTTGTGAAGTACTACCTACCACTTGGTACCCTAAACACTCAAACAGTGTCTTCCTAGGCCCCTCAATGTGTGTCTCTTGCACACATGATGCCTGCCTTGAGATAAAGCATATCAAGGGCTACCCTACGCCTTTTCATGGGATCATTTAACCCATAAATGTTAATAGTTGCAATCTGCAAATAAATTCATAATTTGTGAAAAGCTAATTGTCACCCCCCTTTTGCATGACTGTCCCTGTCTACTTTGATGACCTCCCCTACCCTACCCTACCCCACCCCTCCCCCAACCCATCCTACAGCACTCACCCCCTGACCACCCCCACCACAAATGAGCAAATAGGTCTGATCTGACCCTGTTAATGCTACCCACTCCACCTTCCCCGAAGTGCCCACAGGCTCCAACCCTCATGTAAAAACCAGGGCAGAAAAAAAGACAAACGAAGGAAAAGAAAAATTCGGTGGTAAAGATAATATAAGTAAGAAGAAGAAAAAAAAAGAGCCCCCTTCTTAAAGTCCATAGACTGTCGGCTGCAGAAATCCTTACAGAGTTAATATTATGGGAAAAGTTTCATTCTAATCCTGGCACCCTGGACCCTCCTTTGATCTCCTTCAGATACCCTTGAGCCTTCATTTCAGACGTACAAATCTGCTTCCTCTTATTAGAGAGGACTTTAAGACGGGCTGGATTTAATAGATATGCTTCACTACCTAGTCCCTGAAAGGATGAAATCAGCTGGCGTAGTCACCATCGCCTTTCCACAATAGTGTGGCAAAAGTCTGGGTGGACAAAGAACGTATGCACCTCGATGGTGTGCTTGCCTTCTGCTTATTGAATATGGCTCACCGGAGTAGGAAGTTATCAAAGAAAAATAAAACTGCCAGAGGCCATTCAGGTTGTTCTGCCACCTGGTTTTTTTCTTAACTTCATCATAAAACAATGAGCTTGCTGCACTTCAGCGTCCCAGTTCCACTGAGGTAAGTCAGGAAAAACTCTCTTTAGAAGTCTCACCATAATACATCTATCACTCCCCTCAACGTTTTCTGCTAGACCCAGAAACCTTAGATTGCTTCAGTGCTCTCGGTTCTCGTATACCTCAAGTTCCCACATTACATCCGTCAAGTGTGAATAATGTGCCTTCTTATGCTTTTAGAGTTTCCCGCCTTTCCCCTCTGTTACTCTGGCCCCTTCCTCCACAAGGGTCACCCTCTCCTTCATTTCTGAGCAAGTTTTACTGATTTTCCAAATTGACCCTTGCAATTTTTTGGGCCTAGTGGGCCCAACGATTTTCCAAATGGGCCTCCCCTTGCATTTGCTTTAATGCGGAGTAAATACGTTCAATAGTGGGAGGTCTTTTGGATCAGGGAAGTTGCCAGAGCCGACTTGTGTTAAGCTTTTTCCTCCCCCGTCCTCACTGTAAACCTGATGGGTAGTAGAATAGTCCCATCTTAGTTTGCCGGCAGTGCTGGTATCCGTGTCTTGGCCGGTTCAGCTTGTTCTGGTCTTCTTTCTCCATTTTGGGGTTTTTGTCGGGGACTACCCCCAAGGCTGACTGATTAGCATCAGTCCATAATTTTTCAGCTCCACATAAAGTTTAGGCAAGGGTAGACTATTTTTTTTTATTTCCCTAAATCTTTTGCAGGGTAGCCGAATGGAGAAATATCCCATGGTCACGTCAGACCATAACCCGTTGGTCCCTCATCTAGATAAGTTAGGTCAGTCGTGGGGTTGGTCTTTTGAACGGGCTATTTCAGTTTTTATGTAAAAAAAATGGGTAGTGCTCCCGATGCCTTCAAGGATGGGGTTCGAGGCGAGACTGACTGGTACAGCTGGGCCCGTCAAAACAGAGAGACTCCTCTGGGTGACCTCTATAAAAGTCTGTCACTCGCAGAAGCTATGTTGAGGGAAACAGTGGCCTTGGGTATGGAGACTCAGATGGCACAGCTGAAAGTGGCTGTGGCTAAAGCAGCAAAAGTGAGCCCTTGGTCAAAGAAGGCCGCAGACAGATTTCTGGCACAGAAATATAAATCTTACGAATATAGTGAGGGGTGGGTCATCTCTTGGCGGTGTGGACTAGGCAGCAAATAACCCAGTCCCATATTCAGGAAGTTCAAGATCCTGTGTCAGGAATAGTCTTGGATCCAGAAGGAATAAAGGCTGCCTTTTAGAGATTTTACCAAAGGTATATAACGAGGATGTGGGAGGGGAGTCTGAGGACTTGATAAGATATCTGAACTCTGTGGTGATGGGGAATATAGGAGAGGAAGACTAGGAATATTTAGGTCAACCAATCACTGTGGAAGAAATCGAGTTAGCAACCTCCGCCCTTGCAGCTGGGAAGGCAGCTGGAACGGAACTCATTCCGGGAGAGTTCTAGAAGATTTTGTCCCCCTGGCTCAATAAGTACCTGCTGGCACTTTTGCTGATAGTACAGGGAGGGGAGGCGTCACATGGGTCTTGGGCCTTAATAAATATTGTGGTATTCCCAAAATAAGGGAAGTCTCCATTAGAACTAGGCTCATACCAGTCGATTACCCTAATCAACAGTGACTCTAAAATCTACTCCAAGATCTTGGCTACAAGGCTGTCTGGAACAATTAGCAAAATCGTGTCAGCTTGGCAACACAGCTTTGATCCGGATCGAGGAACAACTGACCACGTCAGGCGGGTAATTACACTTTGACGCAGCAGCAGTGAAGGGAGACTCAATGGTGCATATACACTTGGATGTTGAAAAAGCATTTGACAGGGTCTCCTGGCACTGTCTCTGATCGAGCAGATTGGATAGGGGCCAGGCTTTAAATGGCCTTGAAAGCATTGTATCAGCAGCTCAAAGCTAGGATTTCCATGATGGAAGGCCAGTCGGAACTTATAAAAATACAGTGAGGTACTTGACAGGGAGGTCCCTGTTCTCCCTTGTTTGCCTTGTATATTGATCCTATGATAAGGAGGATTGGAAAAAAATGTTTTATTCAGCCTATTAGGTTGCATGATTGGGAAAGAAAAATACTGGCCGATGACTTGGCAGTAGTTACTACAGATCCCAGGGAAGCATTAAGAGAAATAAAAGAGGCTGAGCAGTTCGGCAGATTTTCTGGATATCCATTAAATCAGTATAAGAACCAAATTGTTGGGGGCCTGGCTTGGACGGCGGGGGAATTGGCCGCCTAATCTGTTCCTCTGCCGTGTAGGAGAGCGCCTTATGCCGCCACAGGAGCGATACACCAAAGCCACACTGTAACACTCGCCGGATTCGGACCCCTGATGCCAAGGAGCACACTCGGTGCGAAGAAGCGGCGTAATTCGGGATCGGGAAGTGCACCTTTTAGCTCCTGCATCTCAGCGCCCGTCTGCCCTTGTTCACGGGTAGTGAAGCCTGGGAGTCGCTTCCCTAGACCGGCTGCTCCAGTCTACAAATGCCGTAAGCACCACAGATGCCTCCAGAGGTGAGCCGCTCGCAGCGCAGCCCACCACGAGTCTGCCGCTAGTGCCCCGCTGCATGTTCTCACCGAGTTTTCACCATCCTAATCGGTCCCTGTGTCATCGCCATGCCTGCCTCTAAAATGGCGGCCCGTAATCACCGCAACTGATAGACTTGTCCGTGAATGCTCACCAAACACTAAATGGCCATGTCTCCTATAGCCTCATCACTACTTATACGGCCCAAATAGATGCCAACACTGATCGCTGGCGCCACGTTTCCTGCACCGATCGTTCATGCCTCTGAGGCTTGCCTGACCTTAAAATGGTGACGTTTGGGACACAAAAACGGCGCGAAAAACGCTAAATCAAGCAGAAGAACACCAGCCATGCTCACCTTTACATGGAAGCTGAAAAAATTATACAGGGGTTCTCCCCAAATAACCCTCCAAAGCCTGGGCTAGGTCCATCACAAAGATGAAAAAGTAGAACAAAAGAGATGTGGAGGGATGGATACAAAGAAACTTTTTTTCTCTCACAAGATATCTTTAATTACCTTGTGGTATACTGTTATTTATCAACCATTAAATTTCACAATTTTACAAACACAAATATACGCATCACAGGACAAGGTGGCACACAACATAAGAAAAAAGAAATACGTTATACATTCTTATCTATATACATTATACAAGTACATTATATACATTACATGAAAACAAACATGATTTACCCTACAAAAAACAAAGAAAAATAATATAGAATCAACAATATTCACAAAACCTTTAAGTGATATAAAGCTACAAAGGAAATCCTCTCAGCGCCTAAATTATAAATTCTTTATACACAATAATACAAGAAAAGACGGCGCCAGCAATCAAGCACAAAAAATCAATGTAAGGGGACTACTTAGAATGGTGTCGACGCAGTCGCGGTCGCGTTTCCGCCAAATATTTCTTTAGGCTACATCAGGACACGGGTACTTAAAGGACCTGCCCACGGCACAGGTGATCCCAGGTAGGGGAGGAAATCTCTTAGCCTGTAGTACACATCCCCAGTCAAAGGGAGCGTCCGCTCGAATGTCCCAAGTAACGTCAAGAGATTCACACAGGGTCAACAATGTATTTCGTTCTGCTCCTTTCCAAAAACAACCTCAGTGCACAAAGCCACGGCACATCCAAACAATTAGCACACTCGGACCTGCACCTATCCGCGATGTCGGATCTTTACATGGAAGGCTTTGCAATTACCACCAATGAAACCATTGCCAGAGTCAATGTTACCAGTGGGCTTAAGTTGCACAATGCACCAGTGATGCTGCTACAGCCTCCACACACACTGCAACCTAGCACCAGGGATACTGCAATACTGCCTTAAAAGCCCAACTTTTGCCCCTGTACACTCTAGTGTTGTTGAGTGTCCCTCACCGCCGCCGAATCAGTTATCGTCCAGTGTTCTACTATCCCAGGGCACCCTGAGGAGGCTCAGTTGACGTCACAACATGCAAACTTGCTTCAAGAGGTGACGCCACGTTCATCCCCATTGCATCACCATTGCCATTGCCACTGTAGTGGAGAGACGGGGAGCCTTCCGTTCATGGACTCTGCTTTCACTCTAATCTGCACTGCTTCAATATAGCGCTACATTCACAAGCGACGCAGCTCTTGATGATACTGGCCTTCATCCAAATCACGTCTCCAAGGTTTGTGTTTAAACCCAGCCTTGCTTCAGCTCTACTGCTTCCTCTGGTGCTGACACGTCTGTCAAACTGGAAGATCTCCGCCCCACCTTCAGCCCGCAAAGGAAATAAAAAAAAATGGCAGAGAGAGACAACAAAAAGTATAACAAAAAGGTGAGACCGGAATTGTCCCTATCGGATTCACCCATCAAAGCAAGAGCGGACCTTAATAGCACTCTGGACATGATCCTCAAAAAACTTGCAGAAGTACACGACCTCGCCAAATCGACTAAGAGCAACACAGACACCATGCAGCTTGAACTTACGGCGATTAGGGCGGACATGAACTCTGTCCACAAAAGCCTAGATGAGGCAGAACAAAGGATAAGCGAAGTTAAAGACAAATCCAACCTCTCAGCCAAAACTATTCTACAGTTTCAAAGATCGACCGACTGCCTCAAACGCCACAATGCAGAATTGGAAGACAGAAATAGGAGGGGAAACGTTCGCATCTTTGGAGTTGCTGAGAACGCAGAGAAAGATGCTGATTCCTGCGTTGCTTTCTTGGAGGCGTGGATCCCAACGATAACAGGTATTTCGTTTAATCATGGGCTTGAGCTCGACCGGGCTCACAGAATTCCAACCTTCATCCCTTATGGATACAAAGGACCTCGTCCGCTGATCTGAAACCTCTACGCTTCCAGCACACTGAAGCCATCTTGCAATTCGCTAGACACAACCGCTCCGTCACCTGGGGAGGCCACAAAATCACCTTCACTCAGGATTACTCAAAGGACACGATGGAAGTTCGGAAAGGATTCCTGGCCCAAAGGGAAAAATTGAGAAAAATTGAGATCAAAAGGTATACAGTTCTCCTTTGCAGGCCCGGCAAAATTTAAAACCATCATCCACGGCAAACCTCGCTTCTTCTCTGATCCTAAAGACTTAGCGCAGTTTCTGGAAGACTCACCTTCGCAAGCAATGGACTCCTCTAACAGAGCATCTAATAAACGGAAGACAGACATCCATGAGTCTGATAGCACAATCACGGGACAAGGATGAATTGTCCACTGATCTATCTGAGATTTACCGACGGTTCTTGTCTGTCCATTCTCATAATTCGCCTACATATATCTGCTTACCTGCCTATTTCATGTTAGTCAAGTCTCTGCTGTACTAGATGGTTCGTAAAATCCGAGTTGATCTTCAACACCAGGTAGGACCTAACTTGACCTTCATCTGTGCATCACGCTACGGCATAGAACTATTACCTCTCTGTTATTTGTTGGTGCAGGAAGGACTAAGTTCGAAGAGTCACCTAATGACGCTGATGTTATACCTACTCTGGAGTGGAAATTGTTCACACCTGTGGCCCTCGCATGGCCATCGAGTTGTGCATTAATTCCTATAATCCTATAGTTCTGTATATTGTTAGCCTTATAACTCTGTCTAATTTTTGCCTGTACTGGCTTTTCACTAATTGCTCAGTATTGCTTAGTTATGATATGTTACAACATAGTAACTAGATTTGTTGATCCTCCTGTTATGCTGTCAGCTTTGATTATTCCTACGTTAAGCTCGGACGGTACTGCCGTCGCTGCTCCTACGTTCTAGTTATGGGAGGGAAGGGAGGGGGGTGGGCTGGGGAGGAGGCGTGAGGGGAAGGGGGAGATGAGGGAGTGGGGGGGACTCTTTTTGGATTGTTTCAGTATGCCTTTTGTTCTTTTTTTCACATTCTGTGATGCCCTCTTAATTACAACAGTACAGACTTTTATCATGCTGAAATGTTTATGGCTGGTTGCTCGTCCCATAATCTCACAGACCTTTCCTGAATTTCACAAACCTTATCGCCAAATCAGACCAATTCTCAAATGCAACATTACAGTAACTCTCACTGCAGTAGGTTTCCAAACTCACAAGCGACATACTGCAGCCTCATGACTCGCACCAAATCCATAGTCGAAGGCCTTAACATTGTCTCTCTAAACCTCAAAGGGCTCAATCACCCGCTTAAACGGAGGAAAGTCCTAGAATATCTAGCCAAGTCCAAGGGTGACATTTTCCAACTCCAGGAGACTAAATTGTCGAACGAGGACGCGGAATTTATCAAACAACACTGGATCTCGCACACTTTATGCTCCTCAGCTGTGCACAAAAAGAGAGGGGTCCTTACCCTCATTGCAAAAAAGTCCAACATTTCCATAATATCCCACACTCAGGATTCCGATGGTAGATTCATCATGGCACACCTTTTAAAGAATGATGACCACATCCATGTTCTGAATATTTACGGCCCAAATGGTGATGACCCGATCTTTTGGGACTCTCACCCTTACTTGAAAACATCCCCCAAGATGAACTACTAATCGTTGGGGGGGGACTTCAACTAACCTCTAGACCCGGTGATTGATCGTCAATCAAATTGTACTTATCACCCCACCTGCTCACACGACAGTTTAAAACGCCTCTGCTCCAAATTTGACCTACAGGATTCGTGGCGACTACAACACCCTGACGGTCGTGACTATACGTTTTATTCGGCTCCACATAATTCCTTTTCCAGAATCGATTATATCCTTGTCAATAGCCCTTTCACACACCTTATAGACGAAACGAATATTGCCCCCAAATTGGTCTCTGACCATTCCAGCATACACACCAAACTAGTAGGCTCCAGATCCATTCTTCCCCCGAAGAGATGGCGCTTCAATGACGATATTTTCTACGATCCAGAGAACAAAAAAAAGATCAAGTCCGCCATACAGGATTATCTTACCTTAAACGATACTCTGGGCTCGGACATAGCGAATGTCTGGGACGCACTTAGGGCCATTATAAGGGGTGTGATTATTGGCATCCGAGCACAAACTGACAAAAAACTAAATCTAGAGCTTGTGGCTTTGGGGAGAGATATTAAGACTCTAGAATTATCTCATTCGGCGGACCTCCACAACTCGTCGATCTTAAACGACCTCACTAAAAAGAAGTACGATTACAACGCAATTCTTAGCAGAAGAGCGGGGGTTTGGGTTAATAAATTCAAGTCCTTGAAGACATGCGAAGGCAACAAAGCTGGGAAGCTATTAGCATCCTACCTAAAACATAATCATAGGCAATTTAACATTGCCTCAATCAAAGATCAAAACAATATTGTCCAAACTAAACAAAACCACATTCTCCACACCTGCAAGTCTTTTTATGAAGACCTTTACAAGAACAAATTAGACTTTGACTCACAGGCATGCTTTGATTACCTAAACTCCTTATGCCTCCCAAAACTCGATGACACTGACAATTCGAAGCTGAATTCCCCGCTCACCCTACAGGAAGTCTTAGCGTCTATTAAAACCCTCAAATGCAATAAAGCTCCTGGCCCGATGGCTTCTCAGCCGGTTTCTACAAGGAACTCAAGACTTCTATTAGCCCAACCCTACTAAAATTATTCCAATCCTTCGCCTCTACAAAAGGGGTGACTAAATCAATGAGTGAGGCCACCATTATTATCATACCCAAAGATGGGAAAGACCCACTTCTGACAAAAAACTATCGGCCTATATCATTAATAAATATGGACTGCAAGATCTACGCCAAAGCTCTTGCGACCAGACTGAACTCGCTCCTCCCTAAATGAATTAGTACATCGCAGGTTGGTTTCCTAAAACATCGCATGTCTAACGACAACACAAGACTTCTTTGCCATGTTATAGAAAAGGCCAAAGCGTTCAAAAGAGCCAAGAGTTTCTTGGCTCTTCCTTAAGCATTGTATGTCCAGCTTCAACCTAGGAAACACCTTCATAGATATGGTGATGGCTTTATACCTCTCCCCATCAGCTCGCATTGCCATAAATGGCTCATTGTCGGATCCGTTCGCCCTGGAACAGGGAACCAGACAGGGCTGCCCCCTCTCCCCAGCCCTCTTCCTCCTAGCGATGGAACCCCTCATCGCCGACATTAAACAAAACAATAAAATTAAGAGAGTTTTGGAGATACCTGTGTCAAATTAGCCGCCTACGCGGATGTCATCCTGATAGTATCTGAATCCCCCGGGACCCTCCGTCGCCGCCTTAATGTCCACCATTGAAACATACTCCACCCATTCAGGGTATAAACTAAATCGGGACAAGTCGGAGGTCAAGCCATTGAACATCCTAACTGTAGGAGAGTAGGGTCTGCTATCCTATGGTCACCCCAAATTTTTGCTTTTTTTGCTTCACTGGTTTTCGACTACTGAGGCTGTGGGCCTGCTGATCAGACCCCCAGCCTGCTGTTCTCTCACTAAATTAATGACACATGTGCTATAGGCACATACCAATTGGAAATGGACTCCTTGTCAGCCCCTGTAGAATGCACTATAGGTGCACAGGGCACAGGAGCCACTAAGGCCTACCAGGGGCTGCAGCATATCTTTTGCCACCCCTGGCTGGTTCTTAAATTGACACAACTGGCTGATCACTCAGCTGGGGTAAGGTGGTGTACACACCCCTTGCTTAGATATAGTATACCTATGTCTAAACCTATATCTGGACACATGTAAACCTGTGAGCCACTCCTATAGACAGGCCTCACCAATCCTGGAGGCTGGGTGCATGGTTTTTATGTGAGATGGAGCTCTAGCATGAGCTGAGCCTGTCTGCAGCCGTCGGGAACAAATCCCTAAGCTGTTTCAGGATAATGCCATACCATATACTATTAAGTGCCTTATAATCCTCGCGGTTATTTAGCAACTCTGGTTTGGCTTTATCAAAACATGTCGTGTAAGGTGTCATACGCTTTGGAATACCATCCCCTCGCCAGTTCTGGCGACGGGGATGGCATTCCACCCCTCTAGAGGGGTAAGACATGTTACTTCACTTTAATGCGGTTGATTTCTCCAAAGGCCTTAAGATCCACAAAATGGATGCCTCTGCCACAGACAAATGTCTGGACCCCTGGAGCTGACCGAAACCCAGTCAAGGGGGTCCTGGACAAAGGGTTTCCTGTCACAGGAGGGTGTCACCGCCCTCCAGACAGGAGATAGTGTATTGTAGCAGGGAGGTTTGAAAGAAACCAGACACTGCCTGGGGCGCACAAGGCTGCCCCTTGCATAATCCGGCCAAACCGGTTCTGGGGCACTCCAGCCCTCGTGCCAGGGCGGCCTGGATCAAAGGAAGGGGGTGTATCCACCCACTTCCTGGGTCCCACCCATAGGAGGGGACCTAGCAGGTAATCACGCCCACCAGATTCGAATAAGAGTGGGAGCAGTGCCAATGCACATCAGATTTCCTGGAAGAAACATTTGAAACGATATTCTGGACCCTTCGCCCTCCATCTCAACGTGGAAGCCCGAAGAATCTCCCTTGTGGTCAAGGAGTGACCACCCTGCAGCAGCAGGCACCATCCAGCCCTCGACGTCTACTTAGTTGCAGTTCCCGCCGGAACTCGAGCGACTGAGATCGACGAGATCAAGTCTGCCCAGCTTCTAACAGCCCGATCCACAGTCCCTGCAAAGCTGAGACCCGTGGAGGCGACCGGAAGCGTGGGGCACGCCATCTTGAAGTGACCACGAGACGCTGACCGTGCAGCCCACGAGTGACCCTCGAAGCTGTACACCGGGGTTTGAGAAGCCCCCACCCTGAGCTACTCCTGAGCCGAAGTTCAGCCCTCCACACTCGACGAGTGCTGCGTGGGGCCCTTTGGCACGATTTGGCTCAACGCGTTGGCCCGGTCACTTGCCAGCTGGCTTGTGGTCCCTGTGCCGACGAACTACCTAAGAAGACTCGTGAATCTGGTTGCTCCAGATCCACACCAGCTCCCCTGAAAAGGAGCCCCGACTCTGACCTTCCTGGTCCGAGTGAGAAGCAATCTTCCGACCCTGCGTGGATTGCTCTTACCAAGGCTTGTTTGCTCCAAACTTGAAGCCGACTGCACCGACGGTGAGAGCCTGCGTGGGACAGATCGTGACCTGCTCCTGGACGTCGCAGATGCCCCAGAGCCCACGTGACAGCGGAGAGAAGCTCCTCGACGACCACCTGATTGCGCCCGACATTGCCTGGTTCCGTCCTGGTTCCACCCTGGTCACTGCTGAGTGACCCAGACTCTGTCCCCTCTGCTTTCAGGTACTCTACAACTTGAGTCCACCCTTGGACTCCACCGGACACTTCGTCTTCACCCTGCCTGCAGCCCTTTCAGCTCCAAGCACCAAGAGCCTGCGTGTCAAAACCCGACGCCACTTCGACCCTGTGCACCCACTTCCTGTGGGTGAGGTAACTTTGCTCCGCCGGTGTTCCCACACTGGTGCACACCTCTAGGGTCTGTGTGTTAAGTTTTGTTCCTCTAGGTTCAGCGGAAGTGTCCTTAAACTTTAACTCTTTGACTTTTACGCACCATTGGTTAACATTGGTGCATGCGTGCGCTTTCCGCACATCTCCCGAATCCCGAGGGCCATTCCCGACTTCAGCATTGCTTGTCCTGACTGCTCCCAGCGATTCCCTAGGCCCTAGGCCTAACCACTGCTCGAGTGGCCTTACTTATACCACTTGTTTAGTATATGGTTTGAGTGGCCACCCGCCCTCATCCATAATTGTGCAACTTGTATGTTTAAACAGTGCTTTTTGATTTAACGCTTGTGCCCCTTTATTCATAAAGAATACTGGGGATTGTTTTTAGTAATAAACACATATATTTTTATAATATATACTTGTGTGGTGTCCTTTCATTTGGTATTACAGGATTGTATGTGGTAAAACAGCTCGCTTAACACGACCTCTTAAGTTAAGCCTTTAGGCTGCTTAGTCCATGCTACCCCTAGGATAGCTTGTCTAATAAGGTTGACTTACAACCAGACACCATAAGGGGATTGTTTGGTCAGGTAGTAGGTGGTTCCAGAATTGGAAACATCCCCTACCAGGCCAACTTCTCACACTAACCACAAAAGACGTGCTGGGGGATTCGGGTCTCTGCTGGCAATCAGGTTTTGTTAAGTACCTGGGGATAGAGTTTGGGGACTCCCTTATGGAAACCCTTCAACAGAACGAGAAAGCTACCGTAACTAAAATAAAAAGCCAACTGGAAGTATGGTCCCCTCGCTTCATCACTTGGTGGGGCAGAGTTGAGACCATCAAAATGATGATCTCGCCCCTGGTGAACTATCTCATCTCCATGCTTCCTCTAACACTCACCCAGGATTTCTACCACAAGCTCGACCAGGCACTCACCAACTTCCTTTGGAAAGGGAAAAAAGCGAGGATCAGCATTAAAAAGCTACGCTTGGACAAATGACTAGCAGGGGTAAACCTACCGGACTTTAGGCGCTACGAAACTGCTTTCCTAGCGAGACAAGGTGCACACTGGCTAGCCCCCGCAATAGACTACACCCCGGTTTGGCTGGAAGTCGAACAAGAGATCCTAGACGGCATCACACCTGCTGCAGCCCTTTCACGCAACCTAAACTTGTTATCCTACTCAAAATCTATCTTCCGTAATACAGAAACGGCACTTCTTAAAGTCGATACATTTCTAGATCATAGCATTTGCCGCTCAGGTTGGGAATCATTATGGAATAATCGATCTATATTATGTAAAGGCAAACCACTGTATAACTCGCAGTGGGTAAAAAAAGGCATCTTTTTCCCGCACCAACTATTCAAGAAGTCATACTCTATCCCGTTCAGAGACATACAAACTACTTACAGTCTTGCGCCACTAGAATTCTACACCTTCTTAAACATAAAAGCTGCACTCTCTAAGGCGAAACTCTCTTTAATACCCCCCTCCCTCCCATCTTACTTTGCTAGGTTGAACAGATTAGGCCATCAGGTGTCCTATCTCTACAAACTCATTCGCCCTCAACAAACCAAGCTGACCGCACCACTTACACAGGTCTGGTCCGAACGGTCTTCTAGACCGATTTCAGAAGCGGATTGGACCAATACCTGGGAATCTTGCATGCAACACAAAATTAGCCCTACTCTATCCCAGACCAAATATTGGTTCCTCCACCAAGCCTATTGGACTTCGGTGCGTTTCTACGCTCATAACATCAGCTCAGACGCCTTTTGCTGGAACTGTAAAAGCGATATAGTGCCCCTAAAAGAATGAAAGAGGGAAGGGTGGTGCTGGAATAGTGAAAAGATAAGAACTGAGACAAAAGGTCACTAAGACCAAAATACAATAAAAATTATACGGGATTGACACAATGGAACAATTAGTTAATCAATCAATTTAGACAGTCATGCCTCAAATGAAATCACAAATAATAAATGATTGACGAGGCTGAACACAAGAGGAAGTGTCGACGTTTCGACCCAGATGAATGCAGGCGTGGTATAAACCTTGCTAGAGGGTCTTCATCAGGACAGGGGTTGCGGGAGGTGGGGCAATGGATCTGCATAAAAATTAAATTAAAATTTTAATTAGTGGGTCACAAAGGATCCTCAAAAGCTTAAATAGATAAAAGGCAGAGGAGGGAACATGCTCATAAATTGAGAAAGGAATACATCATTGGTAGCTGAGGTAATCTCTATAGAGGCCAGATGGTAGGGAAAGCCTAGGGGATACAGTCGATCATTTAGTCATTAGGACTAACCGGATGGCAACCTCTGTATATAGATGGGTAATACAGGGTATACTTGTCAAGGTCACATGCTCAAGTGAGAAACAAAATTATTTAAAGAAATAATTCAGTATGGACCACATTATTCATGAATGATTTAGGCCCCATTAGTAAGAATGGTGTAAATAACGAAGATAAATGCATAAATAAATGCATCCATAGTCCAATTGAGCACATGTGCATCTGGTTTGCAAAAGCCGCTGTTTTTGAAGGGTAAAGGCTATCATGCTTGATTGACAAATGACCTAACATCAAAACAGTGGGCGGATGAAGGAACGTCATTCACGATTAACTACCCAGCAGTGGCACCTCATACGGATGCTTAAAATGACAACAAAGTACAAAGTTACCATCACTTGCACGTAGTAATGGGCATACCTGTCAATGAGATTGCCGATGGCACAGAGAGGCTGTTGAACGGTGAGTGGAGAATCAGTATGTAGATTCTGTAAGGTAGCAAGATGGATTATTACGACCCACACTCCCAATTAATTACAAACTCATAAGGGTGCTTACGAATTCACATACCTGTCACGGGCGAAAAGAATTGCAGAAAGGGAGAGGTTCAACTGCACTTATACAATTAGGGGCATGCGAGGGGGCCGCTGGGTCTAATGTAAAGACGGTCCTCGTTGCTTCAAAAGAGAGGAAATCTACAAGAATAGTGGGACAGTAAGTCAGTGGTAATGTCCCGACATGTACACCTATAATCAACGTAACATACCTAGGGTGGTCTAACAACATAATTAATACACCTTAAAATTGACATACCTGCCGATAGCAGAGTTGCCGGAAAGGGTGATTCAGCTGTCGTATTTAGATGTAGACGTATGGAAGGTAACACTTGGTTGTGTGTAATGGCGGTCCTACACAAGCCCACAAAGTAGAATCTATGAGGGTGGCAGGACAGTGTATTAGTACCAATCAACACGTAGGTAACGGGCCACTCACACAGTGTTAATGTTACCGTACCTCACAGGGGCAATGCTGCCACGGTGTGTGGGGATTCAATCACAGTCGTGGTACACGTTGAAACCCGCTGATAAATAACGTGATTAGCCTTCGTGAACAGTCAAAGGGACGTAATCTGCAAAAGGCAAATTGATGGTGCCTCGTCAATAAAACAAGTGAAACACTCGTACAACATAAGAGATATAGTCCGCCAGAGCACGTACCATGTAAATGGAAGAATCATGCACTGGATGCGAAATCCTAACCGACAACGCTCATCGCTGGTCTCAGACAGCACTAGCCGCGAGAGGTATCTCCTATAGAGTTCCGATCACGTGACCCTGAGCGACCATGGTCACAGAGAGCGGACTAGTCAAAGGATCGAAAAGGTCTATGTTCATACCAACTCCGGTATGTGGTTTGATAAAAATAAAGGTACAGGTACTTCCTCGTTTAATAGATGTCACCAGCGAGGGGAGAAACGGTGCACTTAATTCAAAACAATTATAAAAACCAGGATTGATACCCAGCGTGCAATTTTTAGATTTTGTTCAGAAGGCAGAATCAATACATATACCTGCACGTTCTACACTCGAGGCGAATAATTACCTAGTAGCTTACGATTTGGACACACGTTTTGCTCATAGAAACGATCAAAAGATTGGTATTATTCAAGATCAGAAAGTTGGCCAACATGTGCTATAATAAAGAGGAACAATAACCTTATAGCTAGCATGTTGGACACACAATACATATATAATGTCAAAGACATTGCGGCGTACCTATCGAGCACGATGGTAAAAGCCGTCACTGCAGGAAAATTATTATGAATTCAGAAAAGTTAATACTTATAAAATTGCAATGTAACAGTCAGAGTTCATATTCATAAATTGGCCATTTGCGCAAAAGTGCTGTCAGTTTCATTAAGCCCTGTATTCACTGAGTCAAACAGAAACATCCATTTAGCTTCACGGGTATTCAACACATTTGTGATACTGCCTCCCCTCACACCTAGTATGACTTTCTCAAGGATAACCCACCTCAGGCTCTCAGGTGTAAGTTGTTTGTTTTTAAAGTAATCAACTAGAGGGGCTCCCACTACCTCACGACGGATTCTGCTAGTGTGTTGAAGTTGTTGTCTTCAACACACTAGCAGAATCCGTTGTGTCCCGTTAGTCCTAATGACTAAATGATCGACTGTATCACCTAGGCTTTCCCTACCATCTGGCCTCTATAGAGATTACCTCAGCTACCAATGATGTATTCCTTTCTCAATTTATGAGCATGTTCCCTCCTCGGCCTTTTATCTATTTAAGCTTTTGAGGATCCTTTGTGACCCACTAATTAAAACATTTTTTAAATTTAATTTGTATGCAGATCCATTGCCCCACCTCCCGCAACCCCTGTCCTGATGAAGACCCTATAGCAAGGTTTATACCACGCCTGCATTCATCTGGGTCGAAACGTCGACACTTCCTCTTGTGTTCAGCCTCGTCAATCATTTATTATTTGTGATTTCATTTGAGGCATGACTGTCTAAATTGATTGATTAACTAATTGTTCCATTGTGTCAATCCCGTATAATTTTTATTGTATTTTGGTCTTAGTGACCTTTTGTCTCAGTTCTTATCTTTTCACTATTCCAGCACCACCCTTCCCTCTTTCATTCTTTTAGGGGCACTACATGTAATTTAATATGTACTCATTTTTATGAATGAATCTTATGCAATACACATTGTGATTAAAAACAATGTCGTTATAATTACCTGTGTATGTACCTATTCTTGTTACGATTGTGTTTATTGCATGTCTATCTGGGACCACTTTGTTTGTATCAACACTTCGCCCAGGTCCCAGTGACTTCTTGGGTTAACCCGTGTTTGTATAGCACGGAACTGTAAAAGGGCGGAATGCGACTTATCACACATTATCCTACATTGCGACTGTGTAACCCCCTTCTGGGACAAGATATTTTACTTTATTAGTAAAATGTTCCCCATTTCCCCGTCCAGAGAATTACCGTACCTGGCCTTTGGTTTCACCCAAGAACCCTCCCTCCACGCCGACGACAGAGCACTACTAGATCTCCTGCTCACAGCAGCTGTTAAAGTAGTCCTTAGTAATTGGAAAGACTCGAGCAAAGCTACCTTTGCATGCTAGCTCAATTGGGTGATTAGCCTCCGGGGAGCAGATAACATAGCTCTGCAACAGTCACCTTGGCGCCCTCCTATAAGAAGGATGTGGTCTACCCTCGACAGTTATTTTACCACCCATAAACCACCTTAGGTATCCACTCCCCCCTTCGCATTGACCCGATCTGACAACACCACAAACCGGTTGTGAGTTTCACTACTAGATCTGTTCACTCAGGAACCCTGCAACCCAACCTCACATCTTTGCTGCTCTTTATTCTGTACCCCTTCAAATTCCATTGCTGAAAACTGTTGCATGCGACTCCGCTATAAATCACCATGGACACTGTAAATTGATACTTGTATAGCGCACTACTCACCAGCAAGGGTCTCAAGGCGCTTGTACGGATACCGATGTGGAACCCATCCTGGCTTTCCCTGTGAGGTGTCCACTCCTGGGCAACCCCAAGGTGGAGGCCAGGCATCCTTAGCGTTGTGGGGGCCGTTGTGGAGATTAAGCAAGCTATTGCCCAGAGTTGCAGAGTGGGACTCCACGATTGTAATAGGCACCGAGGCAAGAATTATCAGGTCTGTGGAATTTTTGAGCCCAAGACCCGCCGAGGCGGGGAATTGAACCCTGGTCCGGGCCAGACCTCTGCATCAGGGTCTGCCGCTCTAACCATTGAGCCACACTTCTCCACTGTCTACTGTAATGTATATTATTTTCCACCCCACTGTATGTTGCCTATTACCCCATGGCTTTATTGTACTGTATTGTTTCTTTTGTAATATTGTATGTTTCCAATTTATGTATCGTTTGCTCTTACTTGATACTGAAACACCCAATAAAAATGATTTGAATTAAAAAAAAGAACCAAATTGTCAAAAACACAGAAGTGGAATGGGAGGGTTTTCAAGTGGTAGAAGGGGCTACCTATTTAGGGGTAAAAATCATAGTTAAGGTAGAAAACAATTATACAGCCAAATTTGGATCCATTAATAAAAAAGTACAAGGTAGAATTTGGCAGAATAAACAACTTACAAATGTCTTTAATAGGTAGAAGAATCAGTCAGTCAGTCAGTCAAAAGTCTTTTTTTCGATAAATGAATATCAAAAAAAGGCACGGTACAGAAAGAAATATACAATAACAGTAAAAACAGACATTGTCCAATATTAAAATATATTAAAAAGCCCACAGGCGTATTTATAAAAACAAAGACAACAAAAAAAGAATTATTAAAACCATCTCTAATTTCATAAGAATTTCATCATAAAGTATTTAAAAATTATCATTCCTCCAACAGCCTAATTCCTGATATAAAGTGCCGTTTTAGCCAGTAAAGTGCAAGGTATAAAGCATAAAAACCATGTGACCAATTACCCGTTCCCCATAAGTCTTTTCTTTGTGCGCACTGCACACACTAAATAATTGGCCACATGAGAGACAATGCTAGGGTTATTTAATAACTGCAGATAGAGAAGTGCTGGTCTAACTTGCAGAAACCCTGCCTTATTAAGAATTGGCACAAGGTATTTCCTCCTTTCAACTATAAAGTGTCCACAAAACATGGTGAAATGCATTGTATCTTGAGTAGAAAAACTATCACAAGAACAAGGTGAAAATTCATCTGGTTTACACCACGTAGTATACTGACCTAATATCAGGTGAATCATGTTTAGGCGAAAACGAGTTAATAAAAACCTATGAAAAGGGTGATTAACCAAAGTAAGATAAAACTCTGGGCCAGGCGGGTTTGCAACCAAAAGGAGCGCTCTGACAGATGGTTTTATAAGCTCCCTTTCCTCTCTTGTTAAGGACAGCCTCATATGCATGTCATTTTTAACTTTAATAATATCGTTCCGGGTTATTGAGTCCGGTGAAGAAAAGAGGTCTGGTCTACCCAGGGCGCTGAAGCCATTTTTAATGTAATTTATCCACTTTATTTTGTAGGCATTATCAAGTGAGAGACAATCTTTCAGGATGACCTGATTTAAAGATAGTTCGTTATTTAGCCAAATTTTAAGCCACATGATTAAAGGTGCCACTCGAATTTTGTCTGTTATAAAATCGGCCCCAAGCTCAGAATGAACGGAGTAAGAAGGGGTAGACTGGGGCACAGACAGGACTGATCTGAAAAATGTATTTTCTGAAACTTGAAGACAGTCTATCGGTCCGTATCCCCATAGGGAGCAGCCATAGGTGGCAACAGACAGGCACTTAGCATTGTAAATTGCCATAAGGGCTGAAATTGGCCTAGCCCCCAACCTTCTGCTAAAACTTAAGATGGCAGAGGATGATCTTACTAGGGCACTATTTCGATTTCTTATTTGAGGGCCCCAACTTCCCTTGTCTTCAAAAATGACCCCCAAATATGGGAATGTCGATGCTCTTTGCACTTCTGTTTTACTACAGTAGAAAGTTTTAGCTTTCTTAGAGCGTGCGCCTTTACCCACTATCATCACTTGTGACTTTTTGGCATTTATTTTAAGATCTAGTGAGGTCATAAAGAGGCCAAATGCGTCTAATAACCGCTGAAGCCCTAGCCCTGTGCGAGACAGAAGCACAGCGTCATCCGCGTATAGGAGGACAGGAACACAAGTCTCCCCTACACGTGGTATGTCTGGGGTTGCTGTCTTTAGTTCAGATTCGAGGGCGTTGATGTAAACTGTGAAGAGCAGGGGTGCCAAAATGCACCCCTGTCTCACCCCTCTCTTGGACTTAAAACGATTAGTTCGTCGCCCCCCTGAATCAACCATAACAGATGCCTGGAGGTCCGAGTGGAGATCAGCAAGGAGATTTACCAGTGCCCGGTCAAGACCCAAATCGACCAAGATGTGCCATAGTTTAGTACGATTAACAAGGTCAAAGGCCGAAGATAGGTCCATGAACCCTAAATATAACGACCCATCTTTTGCCCTGGTATATTTGTCTACTAACAACTGCAGATTAAGGCACTGGTCCATAGTACCTCGTTTAGATCTGAAGCCGTATTGTATGTTAGATAGGACCCCCCTATCATCAAGCCATGTCTGGAGTCTATGTAAGTTGACCATGCCCATGATCTTTACTGAGGAATCAATAAGAGATATAGGGCGATAACAAGCTGGGTCAACCCTACTGCCCTTCTTAAAGACGGGAATAATTACAGACTCCTTCCAGGATACCGGAATACTGTTCCTGGTTACTGCATTAAAAACCCCACACAGCACCCTTGACCAGAGTTTTGGGTCAGTTTTGAAAAAGTCAGCAGGGACTCCATCCGGCCCGGGGCCTTATTTTTTTAGGTCTGATTGATGGCCTTTTCAACTTCCCAGGCCTCAAAAACAACGCCCTGCTGTTCCTGGGAAAAAGGCAAACTAAGTGACAGATCGTCATCTAAACCGCTCGAGTATATTGCCTCAAAGTGATTAATCCAATCACCATCCGGGATGTTTAATTCAAGGGAGGCTTGATCCTTGTCTGAAAAGAAAGGCTGGTTAACTACCCTCCAGAAGTCAGCACTGTTTTTAACGACCTCAGGATCGGACAGTTGTAACCAGGCAGTTTCCCTGATCTCCTTTTTCCTATTTTGTATGGCTTTTTTATATAAGGATCTTAATGATGTTATTAGTGCGCGATCTTTAGGGATCGCTTTAAGGGCCTTGAGCAAATCAGTATGAGCTCTTGAACATGCATGGTCAAACTATTTTTTCTCCTTGGGCCTGGACAATTTTTTGTTATTTGTTAAAGTAATGTCGATAGATTTACAAATATTATCAAAAGCAGACATTACTTCAGGGTTTGATGCCCTTGTGTCCAAGCAAATTAACACATCATTTTCAATGCTATCAAGAACGCCGTGAAGAACGTTCTCAGGGACAACGCTAGACCACTTCAGTCTGCGACTTTGGTCCTTTAACACCACGTCTTAACCTCTATTCCCTCCTGGCCCGCCCTGATTTAAAAAGACAGTTGACAAAATCTCTACTACTACAGGATTATGGTCACTAAATACTGAGACCATAGTACCATAGTGAACCACCCTATCTAAAATCTGATAAGACATAAATATATAGTCAATTACAGTACCGTCGCCATTGCCCTTAAAGGTAGGAGTTCTACTATCGACTTCTCCACAACTAGATTCATACAAATTCCATGCATCCAAGTAAGATTCAAGTGCCTCACCCCTATTGGAATGCTCAAAGTGTGTAGATGAGTGGGGCGGCCCCTCTTCTGAAAGACTTGTGCATGGCTGGTTGCAGGGATGTATATTAAAATCACCTAGAAAGATGATTTCAAACTCTTTTACCTTTTTTCTATAGACTGACAAAAAAGAATCAATAATATCCAAATTCTGCCTAGTATCATCATTAGGACTAGAATTATAAAAATTAATGAACAAAATATTTGAAAAGGAAGGGGGACTGAATTCAATTATCATGCAATTTTGAGAGCCTGGGTTATGTTGAATTAACACCCCTTTCAGGGATGTTTTAAACAAAGTTAACAGACCCCCTTTGGTCTACCAGCCCCACCACTGGTAGCAGGGACGAAGAAGTGTGTGTAACCATCCAATGAAAAACTGTCAGTTAAGTCCCAAGTTTCCTGGAACGCAAGAATATCAAAGGACTTCAGAAGTTTAATCCAATCATCATTCCCGGCTTTGGCTCTAATACCAGCAATGTTCCAGGTCATTATTCGACAGTGTTGGTTTGATAAGCCCTCAGTAGTAGATAGTCAATCATTCTCACTTAACGATGATAGCGGTGAGAACCGGTTAAACAAGGGCAGAGTTGGAACAGGTTGTGGATTAGGCCTACACAGGTTATAACAATATGAATCCATATTCACGGGCAGTTGATGTTCTTGTGGCATCCTGAGAAAGGGAGCCTGCCTTTGTGTAGTATAGGTAGGAGTCAGATGGCCAGGATGAGGGCTTGGACTAGGGGTCACACTAAGATGATTATAAAAATACCCCAGTGGGCGAACACATATATTATCCTCGGTGACCGGTAAGGACGCTACCCTTAACAATGTAGTTGCGACGTGCTGTGGATGTCTTAGGTTTACGATGACACAGTCGCCTCTACATGATTTTCTAGAGGA
Organism: Lissotriton helveticus; assembly: GCF_964261635.1. Classification (NCBI taxonomy): domain Eukaryota; kingdom Metazoa; phylum Chordata; class Amphibia; order Caudata; family Salamandridae; genus Lissotriton; species Lissotriton helveticus. Next base: position 986,566 of record NW_027611675.1, read on the forward strand.
GCCAATCCAATCAACCTTACGCACTGACACTATATCATTCCAGAAAGCAATGGGGAACTCACAGTATTTATTCAACCATGCAATGACTTTATTACCTAGAGAGCTACTCAGCTCTTCACGGGCTTCAAATGAGTTTGGATCAACCTTCGGGACATTAGTCAGCACTACCGTGTATGGTGCACAATCAGGGGGTAAGTTGACTACGGGTTCCTCCCCAGTGCCCCCTCCAACCTTTTTTCACCTGGCTTGTTAGCTACAGTCTTCTCCTGTAAAGTGGGGGCTATAGAGTCAGGCTTTGACAGAGATCGGGCAGTACTTACAGATGGTCCCATAGGTCTCCCCATAGTTGTTCCGTTAGCTGCCCTGCTGCTGTTTGAGCCAGAAGCTGCTACCAAGGCAGCTGTCCCCGTTTTGATGGTCTCAGGGGATTTAGTCCTAGACAGATGTGTGGATAAAAGGCACCCAAGTTTGGAGATTTCCTTTGAGACTTGATTTAATTTGTCCTCAACCCCCCTGCCGTTGACTACAGCACCCTCAGAGGTATCCCTTAGATTTACATTCATGCTATTTTCTGCGACAGCTTGTGCAGGTGGGGACATAAGTGTACTTAATCTAGCTACCTCTTTTGTCACTTTGTCAACTTTTATCATTAGAGGTTTAATTATAGACTCCAATTTAATGGTCAGCGTATCTACAAGTAGCTGAAAGTGATCCCTATTAACAGTTTCAATATCCCCCTCGTAGCTGGTATCGTTTGTCATCTCCGCCCGCATAGGCTGAGAGGTCACAGTTTTCTTTATTTTGCGTTGCCCCCCACGCTTATTTATCATTCTTCTGCACGCCCTAACTGGGCGGTGGACCAAAGATGGGACTGTCGTGGGAGAAGGTGGCAGTAACTCTGAGCTAGGAATGTCCACTGAAGTAGAAGCAGTATCTAAGTTTAAATCCTCCAAAGGAACAACAGATGGGACAGTCTCACTCACATTGTCAATATCATGTAGGTCAAGAAGGTTAGTTGATTGTGAAGCAGGGGGGCTGACCATGCCAAGTGACAGACGACGTGCAGAATTAATTTTAGTGACCATTTTGACCATATAGTTATCCAAGGGCCCGGGTAGGGCTGATGTTTTAGCTGAACGCAATTTAGCCATTATCGCAGGGAGGGTGTCAAATGGAAACAATGAATACACAAACTAAACAGGGTGTTATGTACTCACTATGAGATGAATAAGTCCAAAGTCCAAAGTCAGCACTGCAAAATATAAAGACCAGGAATCGTGGCCCTGCCCTGCCTCTCCCTGCCCCGGACGGCCACAGACGGTCCCGCCCTTGTCCCGGGCTTCTCCCGGCGAGCTCCCGCGCGCGACTCGCGGGGCGAGAGGCGTTCCGGTGTTTTCAAGCGCCTCCGGGCGCGTCAGCGGTGATCCTGTTGCGCCGGGGCAGGTGGGAGCTGTAGTTCTCCCTCAGCTGCTGCTGGAACCGGCGTGTGCAGAGAGATGCGGTGACCACCCGTGCCGTTGCCCTCACGGCGGAGTTAGGTGAGCGGTATGGCCGTTGCCCTCACGGCGTGCAGGAAGAATCAATTTGATCAAGATCCCTAAAATACTCTACTTTTTAGGGCCATCCCTCTTGAAGTAGGGTACCAATGGTGTACGGTTACTGATGGGACAAGTTCTCGATTTTTGTGGGCTTATACTAGGCCTATAATGGTGCTGAAATATCTGACCCTCCTGAGAGAGGGCAGGGGGTTACCGGTACCTTATATAACAATCTACTACTGGGCCACTGCCCTGCAACAGAGATCTATTTTATTGGGGATAAAATGAGAGGCTTATCAAAGTTCTAATCCCGTACACGCTTCTGATAGGGGATGCAGCATGGGGTGTATTTTGGAGGCAGCTTTAGTATGGATACTATAAAAGAGTTCGAATTAAGACCGTCCATTGTTTGTTCAAAATACGGGCCGAGGTCCAGAAGAAAGTAGGCCTGGGTTGGCTGAACTTCTACACTGCATTACACAAAAAGTATAACCTCGGTTAATTTTTTGGGACTCTTATATGAATATTTTGAGACCCTACGTCACAGGTTTAATCTAGGGCATCACAAGTTTTTTAAAATATCTTCAGCTCTCTGATTTTTTTACTGAAAAAAGCAGGAGGGACAAAGGTATTTATAAGGTTGAACTGGTGGATAGAGTAGATTAGCAAACCCCCATCGGGAAGCTTTATCAGTTGTTGAATAAGCTCATGCCAGATGATATAGAAAAGCAGATAATGTTGTGGGAAGAGAAGGTTCAAGAAGGAACAGACGTCTCTCGGAGTCCAGAAATCTGGCACAGACAATCTTAAGTTTTGCTTTTCTCAAGTACAGCATTTTAAAACAGATTACAAGTTGTACTACACTCTGGGGGAAATAGCTAAATGGGGTGGAACCAGAAACGAACATTGTACCCAATGCCATTCATACGGGACGCGTTTGATATGCTGTTTGCAACCTGCCAAGCCCTAGGTGGCCTGATTGGGGACATTACTGAGTTCCTGGAGGGAAGACTGGGACTAAGTATAGTACAGAGCCCGCAACTTATATTACTGGGGATTAGTAATGAATCAATCCCTAGCCAGGCACAGGCATTTGTGTTTATTGTAATGATGGATTTTCGGCTAAGCTTGGCTACGGCATGGCAAGACCTCTCAGCACCATCGGTACAACAATGGCTCGCTCGTCTAATGGCTATTTATCATACGGAAGTGGCAGTATATGCAAAAAAGGCATAGGGGCTAGGAGGAAAGGGTCAAGGGTGTGGGCACCTCTGACGGGTGGGGGGCTATACTAGAAGAGGGATAGTAGAGCACCTTTCTATTCACTATAAGATGTGGGAATGGGGGTCAATTGGATACATTTTTCCACAGGTGTCTTCTACGTGGGAAAGATAGCAATATATGTATACATGTTTGATCTGTGTATAAGACGTGACATGAATTAACCTTAAGAATGGACTGTCCACATGGAGGGGTGCGTTAAAACATAAGCTATAAAATGTGCAATAAAGATATGTTTAAAAGAAAAAAGGAAAACATCAAGTCATTCTAAAAGCTGTAGCGAAGGTAACCCATGAATCTTAGAAGAGGGGCCTGTGAACTCTGCTTGGTAGAACCAAAGATCTATTTGAGGAATTATCAGTGTCAGCTTTTTGAGATTGGAAGTAAACCAGTTTTGCTCTTAGTATAGATGGTTTACAACCACTGCAATGGGTGTGACAAGTACACTGGCAAAAGGTATATGTTTAAGGTTTTTCGCTCAGTGGGGGTTCTCTCATGTCGACGGGCATCCATTTTACAACTCAAGTGTTTCTGACATTCAGAACAGTGATAAGGATTTGGCACAGGACGCATTCTTTCATGTTCATTGAAATGAATTTTCTGAATAAAGCTTTTCTGGCATTCAAAACACTAATAAACACTTTTCCTTTATAACTTTGACATTCCAACTGAATCTTTACATGCCTTCATAACACTCATACATTATTTAGCTAGGATGGGCTTTAATATGTGGAGTGAGAATTATTTCATAACTAAAGCTTCTCTGGAATTCAGAGCACCGAAAAGGTTCTTCCCCCATTGTGTGTTCTCTCATGAACAGTAAGATGACTTTTCAGACTAAAGGTTTTCTGGCTTTCAGAGCACTGATGAGGTTTTTCCCCAGAGTGAGTTCTCTCATGTAAAGTTAGTCTGAGTTTATAACTGAAGCTTTTCTGGCATTCAAGGCACTGATAAGGTTTTTCCCCAGTGTGAGTTCTCTGATGTACAATAAGACTGGTTTTATAACTGAACGTTTTTAGGCATTCAGAGCACTGATAAGGTTTTTGCCCAGTGTGGGTTTGTTCATGGTGAGTGAGACTAGTTCTATCTGTAAAGTTTTTGTGGCATTCAGAGCACTTATATGGTTTCTCCCCAGTGTGAGTTCTCTCATGGAAATTAAGACCACTTTTCAGACAATATCTTTTCTGGCATTCAGAGCAGTGATATGGTTTTTCTCCGGTGTGGGTTCTCTCATGTTGAGTGAGAAGATATTTACGACTAAAGTTTTTTGGGCATTCAGAGCACTGATGGGATTTCTGCCCAGAATGGGTTAACTCATGCCGGGTGAGAATGGTTTTCCGACTGAAGGTTTTCTGGCATTCAGAGCACTTATGAGGTTTTTGCCCAGTATGCGTTCTCTCATGTAGAGTGAGATCTGATTTACATTGGTAACTATTGAGGCATTCAGAGCACTGATAAGGTTTCTCTCCAGTGTGAGTTCTCTCATGTTGACTGAGAAGGGTTTTACAATTGAAGCTTCTCAGACATTCAGAGCAATAAAAAGGTTTTTCTCCAGTATGTATTCTCTCATGTCGAATAAGGCTGGTTTTACAACGGAAACCTTTGTGGCATTCAGAGCACTTATGAGGTTTTTCCCCAGTGTGAATTCTCACATGTTGAGTCAGCTGGTGTTTGTGAGTGAAGCGTTTCAGGCATTCAGAGCACTGATGAAGTTTTTCCCCAGTGTGAATTTTCTCATGCTGACTGAGTCTGGATTGACAACTAAAGCTCTTCTCACATTCAGAGCAGGTATGAGACTTCTTTTTGGTGCTAATATCTTCAAGTTCGGTTTTGTCTTGTATACATTCCATTTTGAGATAAGATTTCTTTCTGAAGTTAATATCTCCAAGTTGGGATTTTTCTAGCAGACACACCATAAGACAATACTAAATCTTATTCAGCATGTGTCTAGCATCACCCACTCAAATGTGCTGCCCTTGTTCGACTTAACACTTGGACATTTATTTAGCCAAAGATCACTTCTCCGTGGAGTTCACAGTTTATAACCTCTGTAGGCAACCTAATTCACCCTACAACTCTAATATCAGCAGCCCCTGGTACTTAGGGGGAAGCCTCTCATGGGATTATTGCCTCTTTATTACATCCATGTGGATTCTCTAACCCTTTTCTCATACTTATTTATTTATGAGTTAATGAAGCACTGATCAGGTCTATGGTTCAGTATTTCAAAGCTAGGTACATATTCACATAATGTATTGGCATGAACATTCAGAATACTATTGTGCATCAGTAGCAGAACATTGTTTCTGGTCACCCTTCTTACGGATGCCTTCAATGTCTGTATATAAGACTACAATGAGGACGTTAAGGATTTTGCAGGTCTTGCCCGGTAACAAGTACCCAAGGTCACATCTAATGGGCAAGAATGATAGTGGATACGTGGACCCGGACTACAAGCAAAAGGTGGTCATTGGTCACAGAGGTGCATTTTTCCCCCTCATTCTCCTTCCCTTTGTCCCAGATATACCCACATCGCTAGTTCGTAACTAACAGGTATCTTAGTTCTAAGCAGACTACCTGTCTTTTAAGAAGCTTGGTTTACACTGTAAATGTAAATGTAAATGTAGTTGAGCTTATATAGCGCACAGCTACCCGCAGTGGGTTTCCCGGCGCTTGCTTAGGGAACCCGTCCTGGTATTCCCCTGTGAGATAGCAGGGTATCCACAAGGTGAAAGTCAGGCATCCCGCCGCGAGGGGCCGTTGTGGAGATTAAGCAAGCTATTGCCCAGAGTCGCAGAGTGTGAACCCGTGAGTCGAGGAGGCACCGGGGCGAGAATTATCGAGTCCGTGGAATTTTTAGTCCAAGACCCGCCGAGGCGGGGAATTGAACCCTGGTCCAGGACCAATCTCAGCTTCCGGGTCTGCTGCCTCTAACACCTGAGCCACACTTCTCCTGTATGAGTGACAAACAGATATTTGTTTTTGATATAAAGACAATTCACTGGATATGGTGCTCAAGTGTTACATTTGCTGAGGTCTGTTAAAAACTCTTCAAGTCCCACTTGTTCTGTGTGTATTATCTTCTCTTGGACTGGATAGAACTTTAGACTGATGCTTGTCCTCTCTGGTTCAGACAGATGGTCTTCTTGCCCTGGGTTAGCATCTCTAGGGCATTCTTCACATACCATTAGAGCAGAAGGTAGTCTATTTAGACAAACTGCTTTCACATTCTTTATTTTAATCTAATCCAAGTTTCTCACCACATCTTTTCATTAGATACTTTTCTCTTGTTGAAGCTCTGAAGCAACTTTACTTCTTTAGCATCGGTCCTTTAATAGTTTTCAATTATTTGCTTATTACTGACTACCATTTTGTCTTCTACGCCCACTCTTCAATCACCTGTGGATTTAAAAACAGAGATTGTTAAAGAATACAAACTAGAACAAAGGAATAACATTTATTAGCTAATACAGACATCCAGAGTCTGAGTTCATTTTGAGAGAGGGATGAGAGGGCTCTATGCATTTTCGAGATAGAAAGCTTTAGAACAATGGAACACTAGGTTGAAGAGGTCTAAAGATGGGAATTCTGATGTGCAGTTTTGTGCACATCAGTAATAATCAGTAAGCTATTCAAGTGTCTGATCAAAATTCCTCCCACTCACTGTGCGGTATACTTTTTCGCACAAGTCCCCAAACCAGGCAAGCAATATCTCAAAGAACAAGCATGCCCACCCTCATAAGAGTCTTCCCTTCCCAGCACCACAAACAATGCTACTTCTCCCGAGCAAGCATGTGTTAACAACTTAAGAGTCGACACTAGACAAGAATTATAGAATATTTTGGCCAACTTTAAGCTGGCAATTGAAATACCTATGGCTCAGAAAATTAGGAGACCGCATACCTAGACGGATCTCTATGCCTTTGCCAAACACAACTATACGCCTCAACAGGACAACAAACCAGATGTTAGAGGTGGACAGTGATGACCTTTGCCAACCTTACATAACATACCCTCACCACACAAACAACTTATAAAATACACACTATAGCTATAAATACTTCTCTGGCGCAACGAGTCATAGCTTGTACTAAAAACCTCTCAAAAGTAAGACAGATCACCTTCATCACAGGTAATCAAGACAGAAAAAAGATAGCCTAAAAAGACACTGAAAAGCTTACTGCACAACTGCAATCAGCAGCTAAATAGGCCAAAGATATAGCTGACCCCATCCAGTCACATAATCTAGACCAGGGGTGTGGAATTTAATAAAATATCTACTTGTCCATGAGGAAGGTAGCTCAAAAAGAAGGGGGACCCCACATCAATGCTAGGCAGGTAGACGGGGAAAATACATATCAAGGAGGAAGAAAGATACCTGCCTATCGACATGCAAGGTGGCCTCAGAAGAGGTCCAAATATATTTGCACTAGCCTCAAGCCACACTAGCAGTTCAAAAAACAGTATTTAGCAACATATCAAGATAAATTGTGTATTTTATTATTTATTTAATTATTTATCAAAGCAAATACCTTTTCAAATCATGCATTTCATAAAAACAGCTAGGTTACATAGAATTCATAGTAAAGAAAATAACGCAACAGTGCATATAATTCTTAGAACAGGATATGACATGACGTCAATTTAAAAACCAATGTGTTCTCACCAAGGCCCACACATCAAACCACAAGCTAGTATCACCAGACATACACATACATACTTCTCACATCCAGATAAATGCTGCAATTGGGATAGTTTGAATATTCTCCCAGATCATTCGGTTGGTCCTCAGATGGTAAGATCTGAGGACCAACCGAATGATCTGGGAGAATATTCAAAGAATAAGAAGAAAAACGCCAGGAAATTTTGGGCCCTAATCAATGAATCAACCTCTAGTTCCTCAAATTTTGGAACCTCAAATATACAAGAAGCAGAATGGGCAATCTATCTTACGGATCATTTCAAGTCACAAGTCCATCAAGATCCAGTAGGACAAGAATTGCCTTCAGAATCGGGCCCCGGGCCTGGACTTAAAGGGCGCACTCCCATCGACCCAACACCACTCTCTGACGAGGCTCATCAGGTGACCGAAGACAGGGTTATCATAGCCGTGACAAAGGCCAGACAAGACGGAGCACCAGGCCCCAACGGCCTCCCACAAAACTTGTTCAAATCTGACATAACTTTTTGGTCTGGATTGTTAACTAATCTTTTCAATTATGCATTGAGAACCGCAACAATCCCAGACTCGTGGCGGGGTGCAATCATTTATCCGATTTATAAGTCAGGCCCGCGAGATGTCCCTAACAACTATAGACTTATAGCCCTGTTGGACATTGAGGCGAAACACTACGCAGGGCTCCATCTGGAAGACCTGAGGCAATGGGCAAACAATCACAACATGGTCCCAATGAACCAAACCGGGTTCACTGCCAGCTCGGGGACCATGACCAACTTACTAGTGGTGTCATCCATTGTCGACAAAGCCCTTTTAACATCTAGGTTTGCGTTTTGCTGCTTTGTCGATTTTAAAGCCGCTTTTTACACGGTCCCCAGGGAGGCCCTATGGGAAAAGCTGAGGAAGTGGGGAATCCCTGACAAATTACTGAATGCAATTATCCAACTGCACTCACGTACTTGGGTTCGAGTGAAGTTGGGGTCCGGCACGCATCTCTTGCGAAAAAATTTCACAACGAGATGTAAATGTAAATGTAAATGTATGTGTCTTGTAAAGCGCACTGCTGCCCTGAGGCGTCGTGGCGCTGTAGACCGCTGGGGAACCCGTCCTGGCTATCCCTGTGAGATGGTCCCTACTGGGTATCTCCAAGGTGAAACCAGGCATCCCCGGCGAATGTGGGGGGCCGTTGTAGAGATGAGGCAAGCTAATGCCCAGAGTTGCCGAGTGTGATCTCTGGTTAGAGTAGGCACCGAGGCGAGAATTATCGAGTCCGCTGACCCTGGTCCATGACCCTGCCGCGTCGGGAATTGAACCCTGGTCCCGGTCCGTTCTCTGCTTCCGGGTCTGCCGCCTCTAACCAGTGAGCCACACCAGTGAGCCACACCACTCCACTTGAGATGGGTCAAGCAGGGATGCGTGCTGGCCCCCCTCCTATTCAACCTGTTCATTGCTGACCTGTCTAGTACCCTGGACGGCGTAAATAGCCACTCGGCCAAAAGTAGGAGGTACGGCCTTGAGCAATCTTTTATATGCCGACGATTTAGTTTTGTTTAGCCACACCAGGGTCGGGTTGCAAAGGCTGCTTGACACACTGCTGCAATACACGGTCAAGAACCAATTAGAAGTCAATCTGAAGAAGATTCAAGTTTTCCCATTCGGGAAGAAGCGATATACCGGTGGCGGATGGTCCTTTAACAAAAACAGCCTCGCCATTGGCCAGTCGTACAAATACCTGGGGGTCCATCTGGACTTCAGGGGCAACCTTATAAAGCAGCGCAAAGAGATTGCGGTCAAAGCAATGACGCTTGCGGTGTCATTGACTAAGCTTTCAAGAAACCTTTCAGGCCCCACGCTGTCCTCTCTCTTGGAAGTCTTGAAAGCGGAAATCGGCCCCACCCTGTCGTATGGAATAGGGATCTTTAAGGGTAAACTGAAAAGTGCTCTAAATCAGCACACAATAAAAATTTATAAAAAGGTTTTCCACTTGCCATACTCTGCATCCCCTCCACAGATCAGATTAGAGATGGGGCTACTGAATTATGACGTCTCCTGTATTGGGGTATTTCTTAACATCTGCCCCAAACTACGACAATCCAACACTCTAGAGACCCTAGTTTGGCAAGAAATAACTGAAAAAAATCCAGGAGGATCATTTGGTCGACTATTTAAGGACTACACCCAACTAATCTCAGCAGAAGGCCTCTGGTGTAGGAGAGTGGGGTCTGCAATCCTATGGTCACCCCAGATTTTTGCTTTTTGCTTCACTGGTTTACGACTTTCCCTGGCTGTGGGCCTGCTAATCAGACCCGCAGCCTAGCTGTTCTCTCTCTAAATTGACAACCATGTACCTTAGGTGCATTTACCAATTGGTACTGGGCCACCTTATCAGTCCCTGTACAGTATACCTTAGGTATCCAGGGCATAGGTGTACCCAGGGCCTACCAGGGGCTGAAGCATGTATTATGCCACCCTTGGCTGGCCATCTAAACTGACACAACTGGCTGCACGACAGCTGGGGCAAGGTGGTGTAATCACCCTTTGCTTTAGATATAGTTACCTATATCTAAACCTAAAATGGACACATATATTCCTATCAGTCACTCCTATGGAAGGCCTTATCAATCCTGAAGGCAGAGTGCTTGGAATTATGTGAGATGGTGCTCTGGCATGAGCTGAGCCCGTTTGCAGCTTACGGCACCAAGTCCTTATAGCTGTTCCATGATAACGCTATACCATATGCTCTTAAGTGCATTATAATCCTCGCGGTTAAATGCTAACTCTGGTATAACATTATCAAAATATGTCGTGTAAGGTGTCATACGAATTGTAATACTAACCCCTCGCCAATTCGGGCGACGGGGGTAGCATTCCACCCTTCTAGAGGGACACGACATGTATGTAACTGAGAACCCCAGTTAAAGTTAACTCGAGCCTTGGCATCACAAAATGGATGCTGCCACCACAGACACAAGTCTGACCTCCTGCTGCTGGGAGTCCTTCCAGCGAGGGCGGCTTGAACAAAGGGTTTCCTGCCTTGGGAGGTGCTAGCACCACCCCAGACAGGATTTTGTGTATTGGGTAGGGTAGGCTTGAAAGGAATGAGACATGCCCGGGGCACACAAGGTGTCCTGTGCATACACTGGTTACAACCAGTTGCTGGGGCATCCCTGCCCCAGCTCTGGCGGGAAACCGGACAAAGGATAGAGGGTGTAGCCACCCCCCTTCCTGGTCCCACCCAGGGGAGGGACCTAGTCAGTAGTGCAGCCCCCTTTAGCAGGATAAAGGTAGGAGCTGGTCCCATTCCAATTCAGATTATCCTGAACAACGTTACAAGAAGAAACTCTGGACTTCGACGTTCTGCTCCACTGAAGACTGAAGAATCTCCCTTGTGGGCAAGGAGTGTCCAACCTGCACAAGCAGGCACCATCAAGCGTCCAGCGGCTTCACTTTGTCGTCTTACCTCGAGGATCCAGACTTCAGAGCCCGACGAGACCCGGATTCTCAGACCTCTGCGACCTCAACGCACATCTGCAGCAAAGCTGTGACCCGTGGGTGCGACGAGACACGTGGGACCGGCCATCTTGGAAGAAACTGCACTTCGCTTCCAGCACGACTCCCGAGGTAAACTCGACCAAGTGCTTTGGGGACTGAGAAGCCCCAGCCCCGAGCAGCTCCTGCACCGAAGATCAGCCCTCCAGCATCCACGAGATCTGCGTGGGGCCCTTCTGCTTTGTTGCTGCTCGACGCGTTGTCTGGTCACTTGCCGGCTGGCTAGTGGCCTCCCAGACGACGAACCTTTGAATCTTTTCTGCTGGTCTGGTTGCTCCAGACTGGCCCTAGCTCCCTTCCAAAAGAGGGGCACCCCGGACTCTCCTAGTCCGCACCAGACGCTTTCTCCACTCACCGCGTGGGTTGCCTTGGCCAAGGCCTGTTGACGCCGATTCCGGATCCAACACCGCCAACAGCGAGAGCCTGCGTGGGACAGCTCGTGCCTCCATCCTGGTCGTCGAAGACACCTCCTGGTCCACGTGGCTGCAGAGTCAAGCGTCCACTCTTCACCCGATCGCGACGACAACATCTGGTTCCTTCCTGGTTCCACTCCAGTCACTGGCTAGTGACTGTGAACATTGTCCCCTCTGCTTTCAGGTCTCCTTCTTCACCAATCCATCCTTGGATTGCACCGGGCATCTTCCTCCTGGTCGCCTGCAGCATCTATTCTTTCAGTCTCCATTGACTTCAACGTGAGAACCCGACACACTTTGGCACCTATGCACCCGCGGCCCGTCGGTGAGGTAACGAGAGCATTTTGGTGCTCAAGGGTAGTTTAACTGTCCTAGTGTCCAGTTCCACAGTCGTTTTTGTCCTACGTAGTCAGGATTGTCCATACTCACCTTTTTCCTGAACAGTACTGTCCATAGACGTTGTAACGCATCTCGCGTGTGAGTTCACACTCAGCACACGCGTTCCGTGGGCCTCCTATTACTTACCTAGTGTTAGTGTAGCGTGGTCCCAACGATCCTACAGCCTCTGGACAGTTCCATTCTTACTATCGACTTTCACATTCCACTTACTTAGTATATGGTTTGTCGTGCCCCTAGGGCACCATTGTAATTTTGTGCAACTTATCGTATTTTTCAGAAGAGATTGTCATGTGCTTAGCCCTCTGACATCATAAAGAGTTCAGAGGTGTTTGTTATTAATAAATATATTGTTTATTTTCATAACAACCTGTGTGGTGTCCTTTCATCTGGTATTCAAGGGGTTATATTGTGGTAAAACAGCTGGCTTCACTTGCCAAAAGAGTTTAGCCTAAGACTGCTTCGTCCATGCTACCATTAGGATAGCTGGTCTATAAGGTTGACTTACAACCAATCACCATAAGGGTTGTTTGGACTGATACAAGGTGATCACTAGAACTAGTGAGCATCATATATCAGGCCAACTTCTCACATCTGGGCCCTCAATCCTAGTCAGCCTGCATTTAAGCTTGCCATAAAAAAATGCGTAAGATCGCTATCACTCATTACTGACCAAGCACTATTTACAAAACTAAGCCATGCGTGGGCAGTTATTAATTCCTACAATCGACTGACCCCTGCCACTTACTTTTCCAGTCCTTATTCACTGTACTTAAAACGCAGTTTCATTACTATTAGAATGGGTGACTGGCGATTCTTGCAAAATATTCCCCCCTGGCGTCGCGTGAAGGAGGATACAACCTGTAGAGGGTGTGGCGAAGTAGCAGAAACGCTACTCTATGTGGTCTGCATCTGCCCCGCCTTCGACCTCCAACGCAGGGCTAAGCTGAGGGGGGAATAGAATCAGCTGGGTGTTCGGACCTGTAGGCAAGCTATTATTGCAGCACTGAGTCAAGATAATACAGACTTAAACATAAGACTGACAAATTTGATCCAGTATGCTTATCGCAATTTTAAACAAAATCAGCCTGCCACTACTTTACCTCTACCTGTTTTAAATTAAACAATGTGTTTTAATTAACCTCAAAGTACTGGGCAAACAATGCTAACAATGGTTTAAATAGTAGTCCACGTGCATGGGGTTGTTTTATGTACGGACTCGCAGCTCAGGGGAGCAGTTTTAGCAATTGATTGCTTGTACCGTTTTTATTGTTATGAATAATGTGAACCTGAAATTCTCTTATAAAGATATTTGTTTTATATCTAAATAAAGATATTTTTGACTTTGACTTTTGACTATGAGGTTTAATAAATTGTTTACTTGACATTTCAGTTTCCGTGCCAACTTCTATTTGCTGGTCTGAGGACTTGCGTGCAGAGAAGGATGAACCCCTAGCACTGGTAGGCCTTGCTGAGGTCTACTTCTACAAATTGGCGCCCACCCATGTGGCTCATCGGCGACTCGGATACCCGACGGAGTGGTCTAGAACTAGTGAGCATCATATATTAGGCCAACTTCTCACATTGGTGTGCAGCGGTGGGGATTTGAGCTTGCTGTTGTTTTTACCATGTATAATCTTGAAATATCATTTGAAAGATCACATAAGGTACTATAGGTACATATAACAAGCTTATAAATACTCTGAGTTCTACTGAACCAGCTGTTGTAGTAGAAAGGGCCTAGAACACCCTGACTACAACTCTTAGCAAGGGATCAGTAGGAAAACCTATAGTGTAGGTAGGTGCATCACTTACACCTCACTAGAAGCATGTCTACCCATGGAGAGTCTTCAGAGATTCCCCTAGGGGTTGGTGACCCTCCACAGGTCCTTTCCAGATATGGAGCTCTCAGTTTTCCAGGAGATGAGACAATTGTGTACCTCCAGGAAATTGAAACAGGGTTCTAACCCTACCACTCCTTTTCTGTTAGGTCTCTTAGAGACATATGATGCCAGAAGGGCTGCTAACACATACCCCTCTAATCCAGATAGGAGCATGCCCCCCTTAGAAGGTACACTTGGTGATCCAGACCTCCCTGAAACAGAAGATGTAGAGGAGGTGGAGGAAGAAGAGGAAATCTCTGGGGGTGAGGCAGACAAAGGTCCTGAGTTAGTCAGCAGACTTACAAGGGCCAACTTAGACCTACATAGGGAAGGATCTGGGGGACCCCCAGTACTGACCCTAAGCAGGCCTAACTTTGGAGTTAGGAGAGATAGATCTCATTCTAGGGACTCCACTAGATCTGTGCACTCTCATGCCTCTGCTCAGAGGAGAATGACTTCTCCCCAGAGGAGAATGACTTCCCCTCAGAGGAGAGAACATGAAGCAAGGATGAAGCAGGCTAATCTGAGGATCCAGAGGGAAGAACTTGCCCTTGCCAAGGAGAAGCTTGCCTTTGCTAGAGAGCAACAGTTGAGTGGGATAGTCCCCACTGGTGGCAGCAATATCCCCAAGGATAAAGACAGGAGTTTTGATAATAGACACCTGAGTAAAATAGTGCCCCCCTATAAGACAGGGGATGACATCCACAAGTGGATGACTGCTTTGGAGAGAGCCTGCAAAGTACAGCAGGTACCCCAGAGTCAGTGGGCAGCTATATTGTGGCTCTCCTTTGAAGGTAAAGGTAGAGACAAGCTCCTCACTGTTAGAGATGAGGATGCTAATGATTACCAAGTCTTGAAAACTGCACTGATTGATGGGTTAGGCTTAACCACTGAACAATACAGGTTAATGTTCAGGGATACCCAGAAAACTCAGGCTCAAGATTGGACTGACTTTGTTGATTGTGCCACTAAGGCTTTGGAGGGCTGGTTACTGGGAAGTAAAGTTACTGATTACACATGATTGTATAGTCTAATTATGAGAGAGCAAATCTTAAATAATTGTCAGAACCAGTTGTTGCATCAGCACTTGATTGACTCAGATCTGACCTCTCCCCAAGAATTGGGAAAGAAGGCAGACAGATGGGTCAGGACAAGGGTCAAGCAGCAGAACCAGAACAAGGGTGGTGGCCAGAAGAAAGCAGACCAGAAGAGTAACGAGAATAAGCAAAATGACCAGAAGTCTTCAACAGGGCCCCAACAACCTAAGGAGGGTGGGTCCCAAACTTCCCAAAAGAAGAAGAATGATGGTCCTAAGAAACCATGGTGCCAATACTGTAAAAGTAAGACTCACTGGTTTAGTGAGTGCACCAAGAAAGGCCAAACTCCTACCACTACTGTCCCTAGGACACCTGCACCCCCTAGTACAGTTAGTAGTGGTAGGGTACCTCCCAAGGCTATAGTTGGGTTAACCCTGGGAACTGAGGTGGGTTCTGACTTAGTTAGAATACCAACTCAGGCAGTTCTTGTTTGTACTGGAGACATGGATATGACCCCTACTGTAATTCCTAGTACTCTAGGCAAATACAGACAAACGCCTTTAATCAATGGAAAGATGGCTCAGGCCTACAGGGACACATGTGCCAGTGTCACCATGGTGACACCAACATTTGTGGACCCTGACCAGATCATGCTAGGTACAGACTACCTAGTGAGCAATGCTAGCAATGTCACTACCAATCAGAGTATGGCAGTTGTTAATTTCTCCTGGGGAGGGGTAACTGGCCTCAAAAGGGTTGTAGTTAGTTCAGACCTCCCAGTGGATTGTCTTTTGGGCAGTGATTTGGAATCCTCACTGTGGTCAGATGTGGAGTACAGGACTCATGTAGAAATGCTAGGTCTCTCCTCACATGTGCTTACTGTGACTAGGTCACAGGCCAAGAAATGCCCAGCTGAACTAGTGCTGGATCCTGGAAGAATGGACCAGACACTACCCAAGAGAAAGAGCAGTAGGGGTAAGGCTGAGCCTTCCCCCCTGCCTCCAGTTGAGGATCAGCCCTCTCAGGAGGCTGACCCCAAGACCCCAGAAGGAACTGTCCTAGAAGAGCTTGAACCTGAACAGGTTGAGTTTCTTGGGACAGGGGGACCTTCCAGGGCAGACTTGAGGCAGGCCCAGTTAGACTGTTCCTCCCTTGAACCCCTCAGACAGCAGGCTGCTGCTGAGGCTGCAGGGAATGCTACAGGTGCCCATAAGGTATATTGGGATGATGGACTCCTATACTTTGAGGCAAGAGACCCCAAACCTGGTGCTACCAGGAGGCTGGTCATCCCCTTGTCTCTTAGAGGTTTCCTTCTCACCTTAGCCCATGAGATTCCCCTTGCAGGTCACTTAGGCCAGAACAAGACTTGGGACAGGCTTGCCCCACACTTTCACTGGCCTGAGGACACTAAAGAGTTTTGTCGCTCATGTGTCACCTGCCAAGCCAGTGGCAAATCCCGTGGCACCACAAAGGCCCCCCTTATACCACTACCTGTGATGGGGGTTCCCTTTGAAAGAGTGGGGATTGACATTGTTGGACCAATGGACCCCCCAACAGCATCTGGGCACAGATTTATACTGGTGGTAGTGGATCATGCCACCAGGTATCCAGAAGCTATTCCCCTTAGGACCACTACAGCTCCTGTTGTGGCCAGGGCCCTGCTTGGAGTTTTCTCCAGAGTGGGGATTCCTAAGGAGGTTGTCTCTGACAGAGGTGCAAACTTCATGTCAGGATACTTGACTGCAATGTGGAAGGAGTGTGGGGTAAAATACAAATTTACCACACCCTAATACCTACAATGCAATGGGCTAGTTGAAAGATTCAACAAGACCCTCAAAGGGATGATAAAAGGGTTACCTAAAAAGCTTAGGCGAAGATGGGACATCCTTTTACCCTGCCTTCTGTTTGCTTACAGAGAGGTCCCACAGAAGGGGGTTGGTTACAGCCCTTTTGAGCTTTTGATTGGACATCCTGTAAGAGGACCCCTATGTCTGGTGAAGGAAGGATGGGAGTTACCTCTCAAAAAGCCTAAACTTGACATAGTGGACTATGTACTTGGTCTCCGCTCCAGGATGGCAGAGTACATGGAGAAGGCATCCAAAAACCTTGAGGCCAGCCAAGAACTTCAAAAAGCTTGGCATGACCAAAAGGCTGTCCTAACTGTGTATCATGCAGGACAGAAGGTGTGGGTGTTGGAGCCAGTGGCCCCAGCAGCTCACCAGGACAAATTGTCTGGACCCCATACCATCATTGAGCAAAAGGGAGAAGTCACCTACTTGGTGGACATGGGAACTCCCAGGAGCCCTCACAGAGTACTTCATGTGAATAGGCTCAAAGCATTTGTTGACAGGGAGGACATGGGCTTGCTCATGGCCACAGATGAGGGGCAAGAGGAAGAGAGTGACCCTCTCCCAGACCTGCTCACTCAGAACCCTGATGATGGGTCAGTAGATGGTGTAGTCTTTTCTGACAGCCTCTCTGAGCATCAACAAGGGGATTGTAGACAGGTTCTTCAATCCTTCAGACAAATGTTTTCTCTGACCCCCAGTCAGACAAACTGGTGCACACATGAGGTGGACACTGGAGACAGTCTGCCTATAAAGAGTAAAATCTACAGGCAACCTGACCACGTCAGGGACTGCATAAAGCAAGAAGTACAAAAGATGTTGGAATTGGGAGTCATTGAACCCTCAGAGAGCCCTTGGGCTAGTCCTGTAGTTCTAGTATCAAAGCCTCACACCCAGGATGGTAAGAGAGAGATGAGGTTTTGTGTAGACTACAGGGGTCTCAATGCTGTCACTAAGACAGATGCCCATCCAATACCTAGGGCAGATGAACTGATAGATAAGTTGGCTTCTGAAACTTTCTTAAGTACATTTGAACTAACAGCTGGTTATTTGCAAATCAGGTTAGCTGAGGATGCCAAGGCCAAGACAGCATTTTCTACCCCAGGAGGTCATTACCAATTTGTGGTGATGCCCTTTGGTTTGAAAAATGCACCTGCCACTTTTCAAAGGTTGGTGAACCAAGTTCTCACTGGGTTGGATGACTTCTGTGCAGCATATCCAGATGATATTGCTGTCTTTAGCTCCACCTGGGAGGATCACCTGATCCACCTGAGGAAAGTTTTGGAGGCCCTGCAAAAGGCAGGCCTCACTATCAAGGCTACTAAGTGCCAGATAGGGCAGAGTCAGGTTGTGTACCTGGGCCACCTTGTGGGTGGAGGCCAGGTTCAACCATTGGAGAGCAAGATACAGGCCATAAAGGACTGGGCTCCTCCAACGACCCAGACACAGGTCAGAGCTTTCTTGGGCCTGTCTGGTTACTATAGGAAGTTTGTCAAGAATTATGGGTCCATTGTGACACCACTTAATAACCTGACAAGCAAGAAAATGCCAAAGAAAGTTCAGTGGATAGTTAGCTGTCAAAAGGCATTTGATGACCTAAAACAGGCCATGTGTACTGCACCTATTCTCAAGAGTCCTGACTACTCCAAAACCTTCATTGTCCAAACAGATGCATCTGAGTTGGGTGTGGGAGCTGTTCTTTCTCAACTGAATATTGATGGTCATGACCAGCCCATTGCTTTTATAAGCAGAAGGCTGACCCCTAGAGAGAAACGTTGGTCAGCTATAGAGAGGGAGGCCTTTGCTGTGGTTTGGGCCCTGAAGAAGTTGAGGCCCTACTTGTTTGGAACTCATTTCAAGATTCAGACCGACCATAAGCCCCTCTTATGGCTAAATCAGATGAAGGGTGAAACCCCCAAACTTCTTAGGTGGTCCATTTCCCTGCAGGGGATGGACTTTACAGTGGAGCACAGACCAGGGACTGACCATGGCAATGCAGATGGTCTCTTCAGGTATTTCCACTTAGAACAGGAAGACTCACCTGGTCAAGGTTAGTTTAATGTCCCTAAGTTTGGGGGTGGGGGGGGTTATGTAGGAGAGTGGGGTCTGCAATCCTATGGTCACCCCAGATTTTAGCTTTTTGCTTCACTGGTTTACGACTTTCCCTGGCTGTGGGCCTGCTAATCAGACCCACAGCCTAGCTGTTCTCTCTCTAAATTGACAACCATGTACCTTAGGTGCATTTACCAATTGGTACTGGGCCACCTTATCAGTCCCTGTACAGTATACCTTAGCTATCCAGGGCATAGGTGTACCCAGGGCCTACCAGGGGCTGAAGCATGTATTATGCCACCCCTGGCTGGCCATCTAAACTGACACAATTGGCTGCACGACAGCTGGGGCAAGGTGGTGTAATCACCCTTTGCTTTAGATATAGTTACCTATATCTAAACCTAAAATGGACACATATATTCCTATCAGTCACTCCTATGGAAGGCCTTATCAATCCTGAAGGCAGAGTGTTTGGAATTATGTGAGATGGTGCTCTGGCATGAGCTGAGCCCGTTTGCAGCTTGCGGAACCAAGTCCTTATAGCTGTTCCATGAAAACGCTATACCATATACTCTTAAGTGCATTATAATCCTCGCGGTTAAATGCTAACTCTGGTATAACATTATCAAAACATGTCGAGTAAGGTGTCATACGAATTGGAATACTACCCCCTCGCCAATTCTGGCGACGGGGGTAGCATTCCACCCTTCTAGAGATACACGACATGTATGTAACTGAGAACCCCGGTTAAAGTTAACTCGAGCCTTGGCATCACAAAATGGATGCTGCCACCACAGACACAAGTCTGACCACCTGCTGCTGGGAGTCCTTCCAGCGAGGGCGGCCTGGACAAAGGGTTTCCTGCCTTGGGAGGTGCTAGCACCACCCCAGACAGGATTTTGTGTATTGGGTAGGGTAGGCTTGAAAGGAATGAGACATGCCCGGGGCACACAAGGTGTCCTGTGCATACACCGGTTCCAACCAGTTGCTGGGGCATCCCTGCCCCAGCTCTGGCGGGAAACCGGACAAAGGATAGAGGGTGTAGCCACCCCCCTTCCTGGTCCCACCCAGGGGAGGGACCTAGTCAGTAGTGCAGCCCCCTCTAGCAGGATAAAGGTAGGAGCTGGTCCCATTCCAATTCAGATTATCCTGAACAACTTTACAAGAAGAAACTCTGGACTTCGATGTTCTGCTCCACTGAAGACTGAAGAATCTCCCTTGTGGGCAAGGAGTGTCCACCCTGCACAAGCAGGCACCATCAAGCGTCCAGCGGCTTCACTTTGTCGTCTTCCCTCGAGGATCCAGACTTCAAAGCCCGACGAGTCCCGGATTCCCAGACCTCTCCGACCTCAACTCACATCTGCAGCAAAGCTGAGACCCGTGGGTGCGACGAGACACGTGGGACCGGCCATCTTGGAAGAAACTGCTCTTCACTTCCAGCACGACTCTCGAGGTAAACTCGACCAAGTGCTTAGGGGACTGAGAAGCCCCAGCCCCGAAGATCAGCCCTCCAGCATCCACGAGATCTGCGTGGGGCCCTTCTGCTTTGTTGCTGCTCGACGCGTTGTCTGGTCACTTGCCGGCTGGCTAGTGGCCTCCCAGACGACGAACCTTTGAATCTTTGCTGCTGGTCTGGTTCCTCCAGACTGGCCCTAGCAGCTCCCTTCCAAAAGAGGGGCACCCCGGACTCTCCTAGTCCGCACCAGACGCTTTCTCCACTCACCGCGTGGGTTGCCTTTGCCAAGGCCTGTTGACGCCGATTCCGGATCCAAAACCGCCGACAGCGAGAGCCTACGTGGGACAGCTCGTGCCTCCATCCTGGTCGTCGAAGACACCTCCTGGTCCACGTGGCTGCAGAGTCAAGCGTCCACTCTTCACCTGATCGCGACAACGACATCTGGTTCCTTCCTGGTTCCACTCCAGTCACTGGCTAGTGACTGTGAACATTGTCCCCTCTGCTTTCAGGTCTCCTTCTTCACCAATCCATCCTTGGATTGCACCGGGCATCTTCCTCCTGGTCGCCTGCAGCATCTTTTCTTTCAGGCTCCATTGACTTCAACGCGAGAACTCGACACACATTGGCACCTATGCACCCGCGGCCCGTGGGTGAGGTAACGAGAGCATTTCGGTGCTCAAGGGTAGTTTAACTGTCCTAGTGTCCAGTTCCACAGTCGTTTTTGTCCTACCTTGTCAGGATTGTCCGTGCTCACCTTTTTCTTGAACAGTACTGTCCATAGACGTTGTTACGCATCGCGCATGCAAGTTCACACTCTGCACAAGCGTTCCGTGGGCCTCCTATTACTTACCTAGTGTTAGTGTAGCGTGGTCCCAATGATCCTACAGCCTCTGGACAGCTCCATTCTTACTATCGACTTTCACATTCCACTTACTTAGTATATGGTTTGTCGTGCCCCTATGGGCACCATTGTAATTTTGTGCAACTTATCGTATTTTTCAGAAGAGATTGTCATGTGCTTAGCCCTCTGACCTCATAAAGAGTTCAGAGGTGTTTGTTATTAATAAATATATTGTTTATTTTCATAACAACCTGTGTGGTGTCCTTTCATCTGGTATTCTAGGGGTTATATTGTGGTAAAACAGCTGGCTTCACATGCCAAAAGAGTTTAGCCTAAGACTGCTTCGTCCATGCTACCATTAGGATAGCTGGTCTATAAGGTTGACTTACAACCAATCACCATAAGGGTTGTTTGGACTGATACAAGGTGATCACTAGAACTAGTGAGCATCATATATCAGGCCAACTTCTCACATCTGGGCCCTCAATCCTAGTCAGCCTGCATTTAAGCTTGCCATAAAAAAATGCGTAAGATCGCTATCACTCATTACTGACCAAGCACTATTTACAAAACGAAGCCATGCGTTGGCAGTTATTAATTCCTACAATCGACTGACCCCTGCCACTTACTTTTCCAGTCCATATTCACTGTACTTAAAACGCAGTTTCATTACTATTAGAATGGGTGACTGGCGATTCTTGCAAAATATTCCCCCCTGGAGTCGCGTGAAGGAGGATACAACCTGTAGAGGGTGTGGCGAAGTAGCAGAAACGCTACTCTATGTGGTCTGCATCTGCCCCGCCTTCGACCTCCAACGCAGGGCTAAGCTGAGGGGGGAATAGAATCGGCTGGGTGTTCGGACCTGTAGGCAAGCTATTATTGCAGCATTGAGTCAAGATAATACAGACTTAAACATAAGACTGACAAATTTGATCCAGTATGCTTATTGCAATTTTAAACAAAATCAGCCTGCCACTACTTTACCTCTACCTGTTTTAAATTAAACAATGTGTTTTAATTAACCTCAAAGTACTGGGCAAACAATGCTAACAATGGTTTAAATAGTAGTCCACGTGCATGGGGTTGTTTTATGTACGGACTTGCAGCTCAGGGGAGCAGTTTTAGCAATTGATTGCTTGTACCGTTTTTATTGTTATGAATAATGTGAACCTGAAATTCTCTTTTAAAGATATTTGTTTTATATCTAAATAAAGATATTTTTGACTTTGACTTTTGACTATGAGGTTTAATAAATTGTTTACTTGACATTTCAGTTTCCGTGCCAACTTCTATTTGCTGGTCTGAGGACTTGCGTGCAGAGAAGGATGAACCCCTAGCACTGGTAGGCCTTGCTGAGGTCTACTTCTACAAATTGGAGCCCACCCGTGTGGCTCATCGGCGACTCGGATACCCGACGGAGTGGTCTTGACGGAGGATTGGAATCTCGCTGCGGATGATTACTGCCTGAGGAGGCCCGTGTCTTGGCAGTCACAGAGTTTTTCTACTCTTCCCGATCTGACCCTCCAGGTGGTGCCGGTCCTCGACTGAGATCCCTTCTGGTGTTCGCCGTGCAGAGACCATTTGGTCGATTCAGAACTTGGCACTTGGAATCTGGAGACTCTTGCTTGGTAAGGTCATTTGATGCAACACTTCTTGTTTGTTTGACCAAAATCTTGGAACTTGCTTGGATATATATGAATTGCAATTTATATAGACCGGTAATGAGGAGATTTTTCTCTAACTTTTTTAAAACTTTTGAACTGCACACATTGAGTAAGTGCCACTTGGCAAATAATATTGTATATGCTGCAATATTCTTGGCATGCCTGTTCCTAGCACACTTCGTAGAATGTGTTGCTTTCTTGTAGGTACCAATATGGAACTAGATCGGAATCAGCCGTCTCTCCTCCCCCCCCCGAGGGTACACCAAATAGGGACATGTATATTAAAAATGGTACTCCTTCTATAACCTACAGCACACTATGGAATAAATATACTAGTAATGATCCTGAGTTGCGATGGCCTATAAATGGGTAATTTGATCTTAGAAAAATTCAGTATGTGGAACAATCTATGTTTAAGCACAAAAGTAGACAAGATATGTTTGACTGTGTACGAATGTGGGAGAAAGAAGTGTGTGAACGATTGAGAAAAGACCAAGCTTTGGTTGAAAAGGAACAACGCAAAAATATCCATGCGAAAGCGCTGGAGCTAAAAAATAGAGAAATGAAGGAGATAAAAGAGAGAGAGGATAGGGAGCGTTGTTTACAGGTAAATGGCCAATACCCTGTCCGGCGCCCCCTTAACCCTCTATTTAGTAAACAACAGGACGATTCCATTTTGTTAGATCGTTGCCCGCTTCCATATACTTTTCCCTCTGCCCCTAAGGTTGATTCAGATGCTGATATTTTTCCTTCAGATCAGGATCAGTCAGGATCAGATGCTCAAAGTCAGACACGCTCTTTTCTGACTGCTGATTGTGCAGACACTCTCAGATCTGTTGCTCGCAAAGCAGCCCATGGTAACACTCCTCCTTAAGATCTAATAGCCAATGTACAACAATGGCTGGATAGAGAGCAGTAATATTTTGTAGAGATGCTTACCACAGAAGTAATTGGACGGTTTAGAAAGCATTTCACAGAATTAGAGCCTGTTGATATCGCAGATGACTATAAAAAATTGCGTGACATTCTTTTTGTCCCTTCCCAGGTGGCTGACTTAATTAGACGCGTGGTTAAACCACAAACTGATGCATTCCGTTTGAGAGAGGAGAAAAAGGCAGCTTCTGCAGCTGAACAGACAATTCAGACCACCGTGCCACAGGATGACACTCAAGGGACAGATAAGAATATTGTAGTTCATGGGAAACCCATGCGGGAAGCCGCACCATTGTATGTCCCTCCTGGGGTACGAGAACAGATGATAATAAAGATTCCACTGATGCGAAGGGTTATTTTATTTATTATTGGGTCTATACTCCTTGGAGTAGAGCAGATGTCATGGCTCTTAAAGCTGCCTTGCCCGGCCCACGGAAAAATCAGGCCGCATTCTATGAAGAAGTTGACGGAGCCATTCGGTCTTGTATCATGACTTTATCTGATATTGAAATGTTTTTGGGCTATTATCTACCCCCTGATATGTGGAGGTCTATTCATAAAGTCGATGATCATTCGACTTTTGGGGATGTTTGGATGGTACTAGAGAGGATAGATGCAGAAAGGGAACCCGCACAGAAACCACAACAAGAACTTTTAGACCTTCAAAGGATATATTAGTTACATTGAAATCTCTCATGCCTCCTAAAAAGATGGATTGGACTGTGTTAGCATCCTGTAAGCAAAAGGCAGATCAATCGGTCTCTGACTTCTTTACACATCTTGAGGAGGCATTCCACGACTTTAGGGGCCAGTCATTGACAGATGGTATGGGCAGGCATCGGTTTGTCGATAAATTTGTTGCAAACATGTTGCCAGGAATAGCTAGTCGCCTAAAGGCCAGCAAAAGTTAACGGACCACGTCTTCCTCATTCTCTCTTTTGAATATGGCTCAGTATTCTGAACGTCAGGAATTGAAAGCTAAGGGCAATGAGGATAAAAAAAATATAAAGAGTTGAAAACAAAGGTTATGTTAGCTCAGGCTTATGGTCCATCCTATAGAGGTGGTGGCAGCGGCGGACGTGCGTCGTATTGCCCGAGCGTACCCTCTTATGCTCGGCCTTCTCGGTCTTCTGATCAGTGCGCTTATTGTAAGAAGATTGGACATTGGGCTGTTGACTGTCAAGAATTGCGTGCATAGCAATATCAGCGTTGACAGGGGAAAATGTGAGGCCGCTTGGGGTATTCAAGACATAGGGGAGGCATGGATGATAGCACCAGGTTTGAAACTGTTACGCATACTCAGAATCCCTCTAATACTTTTGATAGACGAAACCAATATCAAATGTCTGATTAACTAGGACATTCGTTCTAGCCATTGAAGAGAACCTCTTCCCGGCATTGTCTAACCTCCTGCCTTCCTTATCTGGAGGAGTTGTCAAAGGAACTGAAGGGTTGCGTGACTTCCTTTGTGCCGCTTGTGAAATTACCAAGTCCGGTTTTGGGTGTCCCGTCAAAGACGCCGGACCATCATCAGGTGCTTTGTATTTTTTGTCGAGGCGCAGTACTACAGGGACCACCGTCGCTGGATTCTTCATTGCCTTAAGGCCTTCATCCCAAATATGTTGGACAATAGGGATAGATCTAGTAGTCTTTTTATCTGATTTGAAGGATTTTGCTTATGCATCGGAATGCCTAGGAAGGGGTAAGGAATCAGTTGAAGTCCCAGTAGATCAGAAGGGTCCCTATCTTACCGCACATATTTTGGGTTCTATTGATCGGTTTCTGGTCGACACAGGAGCTACTCGTAGTGCACTGTCTAAACAATTGGTTCCAAGGGCTCCCCTGTCTGGCTTAACCATTACATCAATTGGTGTCGATGGGTCACCTTCCCTTAGCCCACTGTCACAACCACTTGCATTTCATGTTGATAAATGTACTGCTCCATGTCCATTTTTGCTTTCCCCTAACACACCGGACAATATTGTGGGTCTTGATATGCTCCAGTATTTTAGGGCTATGATACGTTGTTCCCCCAAGGTGTGCGTATTATATTCAATGATATCGCTTGGTTGAGAAGACCTACCTTCTTAGAGAGGACATTGCATTGGGTTCACGCCTTAGATACCGATGTGGGGCAAATGGTTATTCCACCAGTGCATATTCAGGTGAAGGAGGGTGCTTCATTACCTCGATTACCTCAATACAAAATTTCTCGAGATGGTAAAGAGGCACTAATACGTAATGTTCATGATCTGATTGTAGTGGGGGTTGTGGAAGAAGTCCCTTACAATATTTGCAATAGCCCTATCCTTCCCATTCTGAAAAAAGACACTGATACTAAAATCTACAGGTTTATCATTGATTTGCGAGAGGTTAACAAGATTGTAGTGCCCCAATACCTGATAGTCTCTGACATCACAACACTCCTTACCATGGTTCCTCCGACTGCGACCAACTTTACTGTGATTGATTTAAAGAATGCTTTCTTCTCCATCCCTATACATCCTGACAGCCGATATTTGTTTGGTTTCACTTTGAATAATCAATCCTTTAGATACTGTAGAATTCCTCAAGGGTATACAGAGAGTCCTAGTATTTACAGCCAAGCATTGAAAAGACAGCTTAATTCTTTCCCTGTGCCAACTGGGGTGACTCTCATACAATATATCGATGATATCTTGTTGGCAGCTAATATGCCTACACAGTGTGAAGAAGGAACAATGTCATTGCTTTCATTGCTTTCAATTTCTTGCATCTCACCATCACAAAGTTTCTCGGAAGAAATATCAGTATTGTAGACAGAAGGTTATCCATTTGGGTCACCTCCTGTCTAGGGAGGGACGTGCACTTACACCAGAACGCCTTCATGCTATTTTAGACACGCCTGTGCCCCGTACTCAGAAAGATGTTTGTGCATTCATTGGTCTTACTTCTTTTTGTAGGCAATGGATTCCAAGCTTCTCACACATTGTTAAACCTCTGTTGACTCTTCTGACTAAAGACACTCCAATGCCCCTTCCATGGACGCCAGAATGCTTTCCACCAGTTGCATCAAGCTCTTTGTTCTGCACCAGTATTAGGCACTCCAGATTACACTAAGGCTTTTACACTCTATGTACACGAGAGAGATGGTTGTCCACTTTCAGTTTTAGTACAGACACACTGTGACAAGCAGCGTCCTTGTACATATTTTTCAGCTGTTCTCAATCCAGTTGCTCATTCATTACCTGGGTGTTTCCGTTCTGTCGCATCAGCAGCTGTAACCATACGTCAGAGTGAAGGGATAGTCTTGTCACATAGACTGTTTGTGTTAGTATCCCATGCAGTTGATGCCCTTTTGAACCAAACCAAAACACAGCATTTAACTAGTGCTATGTTGACAGGATATGAATTGACATTTTTGGCTCCTCACATCACTCTGCAAAGATGTCCAACCCTGAATCCAGCCACTCTGTTGCCATATCCAGCAACTCAGTCCCAGTCACAAGAGCCTCATGATTGTATATTTCTTACTGAGGAACAGACAAAGGGTCGTGTCGACTTGCAAGATAAGCCCCTCTCCAATGTTTATGGGGAACTGTGGGTTGATGGGTCCTGTTTGAAATTACCAGATGGCACAACATCAGCTGCATATGCAATTACAACACTTCTGACGGTAGTTGGGACAGCTCGTATCCCACAGAAGTCAGCTCAGGCAGCTGAGCTAATAGCATTGACAAGAGCGTGTGAACTTAGTACTGACTTATCTGTGAAAATCTATACGGATAGCCACTATGCTTTTAGAGTGGCTCACGATTTTGGGTTGCTCTGGAAGGAAAGAGGCTTTCTTACATCCCATGGGCTGCAAATAATGCATGGAGAATTGGTACACAATCTTCTGACTGCCTTGACATACCCGAAGAAAATAGCGATTGTTAAGTGTAGCGCACGCAAGAAAGTGACTGATAAAACGGATGAGGTAATGCCTTCGCAGATCACACGGCCCGTGAGACTGCAATGCAGCGAAGCACCACATCTATGTACGTAGTGAAGTCACAGGCTGAAGGTTAGCATGATACCAGGCAGGAAATGCTAGACATGCGGCGATCTGCTTCTGTAGAAGAACTTGGGCAATGGTCTAAGGAGGGAACATTGGATGATGAGGGCTGTTGGAGAAATAAAGACATGACCAAGTGGAAACTGCCCACAGCCTATGATTCATATGGCACATGGACCGGCACATGTTGGAGCCTCCTCGATAACAAAGTTGCTTACACAAGTTTGTGAGCATCCAGAAATTGCCGGCACAGCTAAAAAGATAGTGTAGTCCTGCTTGAATAGTCTCCAGTACAATCCTGGAAAAGGGACACAAACTCCTACAGGAGGGTTTGCCACACCAACTGCACCTCTTGAAGTTTTGAAAAGGATTACATCCAGCTTGAACGTTGCAACAATCTAAAATATGTTCTAGTAGTGGTATGTGCCTTCAGTAAGTGTATAGAGGCATACCCTACGAAAGATAACACAGCTCTTACTACAGCAAAGGTACTTCTAAAGGAATACTTTCCCAGATTTGGTGTTTGCAAACTTTTGTGGAGTGACAACGGACCCCATTTTAGTGGGCAAGTTGTTGAGTATGTCCTGAAAGGATTAGGGATTAAGCAGAAGTTTCATACTGCCTTCCACCCACAATCAGCAGGGCTAGTGGAACGGTACAATGCTACTCTCAAGCTTACGCTAGCTAAGATCCAGGCTTCCACACCCTTGAAATGGCCTGACGCACTACCCTTGACATTGTTGTCCATTAGATCAGTGCCAAATTCACGATCTGGTCTTACACAATATGGAGGTGGTATTTGGAAGGCCTATGAATATTTGGGGGATTCCTAAGCCACGCCCCATACATGATGTACCTTGTGTCTTGATGAGTGACTACCTGTCACAGTTGACTACCTGTCACAGTTGACTGACAGTTTGATTTCTATTCATCAACAGGTTCAAGAAGCTCTTCCTGCTGACAGGTCGAAAGGTGAAGGCCACAAACTACGGCCCAGCGATCATGTGATGATCCGGACCTTCCAGAGATCGAGCAGTTTGGAACCTAGGTGGCGCAGCCCAGAGCAAGTCCTCTTTGCGACGAGAACTGCAGTCCGAGTGACCAACAGGAGGAACTGGGTGCATTCTACCCACTGCAAGAAGGTGCAGTCTACCCTGGTGGAACCTGCTGCCCTAATCGACCATCAAGATATCCTGGACACAGAGAGAGGCCAAGCCATATCACCTGAAGACCCTGAGGAAGTCTTCCTGGACCATACGATTCCTGGTGCATCTCAATATCAACTGCGGCCCCGGAAAGAAACTTCATTGTTGAAAACGCCTGGTTGAGCAACCGTCCTGGGTTAGTGAGAAACTGCGCTGAAGAGGGGGGGGGATCTTTTGGTAGTGACACCCATCTTAACCCTCAGTGAAGAAACCAACAACTGCCCAGGACATTAGAGCTCCGAGCTCCAACTGCTTTGTTATTTCAACAACAAGATGAATATGCCTATGGAGATGACATCAACCGCTGTGAGGATTTGCGACGAGGATTATGTGTATTGTTGGGTTCATTGTCACTGTGATCACTATGGCAGTGATAACTTGGGTTGTAGAGGAAGTGTTTCCTGCTCGACGAATGCTGACTGTCACTACTTCAGCATCCATTGAACACCACTATTTCACTCTCCCTTACAATGAGCAGAAGCATAGACAGTGCTATCTGAACAGCACGTTCATCCAGATGTTGCACCACACGCACAATGCTACGAACATTACTAACTACTCGGTCTATGGAATGATGCCAGCTCATCAGAAAAAGGGAGGAAAACCTTTTATTCCTCTTCCATTTTCTCATAACGGTTCTTGTCAAGCTTGGTTTGCACTTTTATTGGCTTCTGAAGTGACTAATATTACTGATATGGGTGTAGGGCGGCTAAATGGGAGATGGAGGAGTACCGACGAGGAAATGCTTCAACACATTATGTTTACCCAAATACACGAACTGCTAAGGGTAATGGACCATTTGTTATAGCTGTAACTGGAGCCCGAGCAGATTTATGTGTGAGTAGTGTTGGGAAAATTCCAGTGGGGAAAAGTGAATGTACTTTAGTTCTGAACATTGCTGGTAATAATAATAGTAGCTTCACGTCTTCACATAATAATTATGTTATATGTTGAAATAAGGGATACTACCATCTACCTGCTGGATGGTCTGGAGATTGCTATTTGTCCTTTTTATTGCCACTGTATTTTTGGCTCCTGCATCATATCACAAAGACTCAAAACTGTTTAATGACATTTCCAAAAACAGATTTAAGAGGACAGCTAATCACGACGAGGTGGATCAGACTGACACCACACTACAGCAATATGTTGATTTTAATTTGAGGCTGTTCTTTGTTGGTGCTGCCCTGAACAGTAGGAAAATAACACGTTTGACGTGGGTCGTAGAGGCTGTGACCAACCAGACAGCTATCGCACTTGGAAACATCACAGAGGAACTACAGATTGCGAGGATTGTGGCACTCCAAAACGTATGGTCCTGGACGTAGTCCTGGCTGATCGAGGTGGTGCATGTTGCTTCATCTGGAGTAGTTGCTGCGTGTACATTCCAGATCATGCCCCTTCAGTTTTTGATGCGATCTCTAAACTACATAAGATTGCTGCTGAGATTCACCCCGATACTGGAACATGAACTTTAACCGGTTGGCTATGGACATTGTTTGTCACCTGGGGCTGGAAACTGTTAACAGTTCTATATATATTGCTTGAAATTCTATTGACATGCTGTTTATGTATACAATGTGGTCCAATACTTTGCTCCATCTGTATCACTGCTTGTACACCTGCCAGACGTGATGTTAAACAAATGAATGCCCAACGTGTACTAGACAAAGAAGTTGATGAAATGATGCAGATCGATGTACATGATGTATACCTAGACTCTCCTAGATTATAGATGTCTTCAGCTAATGCTAAAAGGGACATCTGAGGAAATTTGGCAGAGATCGCTGTTAGCCGATGGGCGGACCACTTTTCCGGGATGCACGCAATTTAAAATGATTCAAGTTTGAAAACAGCAAGTTAAAAGTGTGCACTTCAACCCGTCATTTAGTAGTATTGAGCTGAAGCCATCTTGTTTCCGGCAGCCACCTTGTCTGAGCATGTGCTCACCATGTGCTCTTTCCTTCTTCGCTGTTGCTTGCCCTTGTGCTTTGCTCAAGAACTGGCTATACTTAGCCCTTGCTACTCTGCACATGCTCAGAAGAGTCTGTAGCTGCCCATGCACCTGCTCTAGTCTGTTACTGTCAGGCTGTTTTAACCGAGATCAGCAACTTATCGCCCCTCCTTCTTTGTTGACTGTGCATTCTCTATATGACCACCTATGTATGAAACTCTTCCTATGTGAACTTGTACCGCCTCCTTTTGAGCTCCTGTGTGGGTATAAAAGACCCATGGTTCTTCTACTCCTTGTGCTACTTCATACACTGCCGAAGGGTGTTGTGTGAATGTAGTTCCACCTCATGAGGTTTAATACATTGTTTTCTTGACGTTTCAGTTTCCGTGCTAACTTCTATTTGCTGGTCTAAGGACTTGTGTGCAGAGAAGGGCGAACCCCTAGCACTGGTAGGCCTTGCTGAGGTCTACTTCTACAATCGCTTGTTTTAGGTCTTCATGTGGAAGGTAGTGTTTAAGTTACCGCAGAATGCTCAGCTCCTAATTTGCTCCTTTGGTGACTGCAGT
The DNA here is from genome assembly GCF_964261635.1 of Lissotriton helveticus. Taxonomy (NCBI): domain Eukaryota; kingdom Metazoa; phylum Chordata; class Amphibia; order Caudata; family Salamandridae; genus Lissotriton; species Lissotriton helveticus. The sequence goes on from NW_027611675.1 coordinate 1,017,895, forward strand.
AATGTGATCCTGCATATTCAGATGTTTGTCTAATGTAATACCCAAGGATCTAGCAGAGTGTATGATGGGAGGAGAGCAGTTGATGGCTACAAGAGGTTTCAACCAAAGATTGGTCTTGGGGATGTTATTCGGCGGTGAGATGAGAAAGAATTCCGTTTTGGCAGTAGTGAGTTTGAGATGGTTATCCGTGAGCCAGTGATGTGTATGTTGCAAGGTAGAATTGAGGAATATAAGGTCCTCTGGGAAGGTGATTTTGAGATACAGCAGAATGTCATCTGTGTACATATTATAGTGGATGGTAGCGGATTGTAAGTGATTTGCCCGTGGTTCCAGGAATAGATTGAAGAGAATGGGTGAGAGAGCAGATCTCTGTGGAAAGCTAAGAGTGATCGCATGGGGCTTCGACAGAGATGGATTCATTTGTACTCTCTGAGGTCTGCTTTAGAGAAATGAGGAAAACCATTGCAATACGACCCCTAATAAGCCCATCCTTTGTTCCAATAGTTTCAGTAGTCTATCGTGATTAACTGTCAAAGGCAGCCATAAAGTTGAGCAGTATCATGGGGGATGACTCATTAAGATCCAGCATGAATATGTCATCCACAAAATGAGTAAGTGCAGATTCAGTGCTGTGACCTTGACGGAAAACTGATTGGTGTCGGTCAAGGAGTTAAAAGTTGTCTATGTGGTTGCAGAGTGGGATCTATACACATTTTTCTAAGAGATTTGCAAGAGTAGGGATGTTGGAGATGGGCTGAAAGTTATTAGGATCAGAGCAGTCTGCGGTGTTTTTTTAAAAAAGTGGGGGTGTCCTGCTTTTAGGCAATCAGGGATAGGGTTTTGATGTAGCGAGGCATTTACTATCTTAGACCATAGGGAGAATGAAGGTTTTGATCTCTGAATATAGATGGAGGTAGAGGGTCAGTAAAGTGATCAGATGGGTTTAATGGTGAAAGGATTTTGTAAATGTCACTTTCGTTGATTGTGGAGAAGGTGTGGCAAGAGGCATTGTTTTTGGAAGGGTGCCTGGATGGATCACTACCTTCAGTATACTGGGTGGTGAGTGAAAAACTGAGTGAGGAAACCGGTAGCAGTTAATTCACTAGTTGTAGCTCATTCTTTATCTTTGTGGTATTTTCATGAACAAGGCAGCCAGTTCTTCACAGTCTGGGAGGGTGCTGGTTCCGGCGTGTCTGCTGCTTGACTAATTCAAATCGTTTTTGACCGCATTTCTGGCATGGTCAAGCTGTGCTCTAAAGAAATTAGCTTTCACTTGCCTTACTCTTCTGTTGGATGTGTTCCTCGTTGATCTTAAGCATTTTAGAAGTTCTAAGGATGGAGAGGATCTCCAGGCTCTTTCTGCTAATCTTAGATTACGTCTTTCGGTGTTCAAGTTGTGGGTGAAATACAAAAACTGAATAGACAAAGAAATCCTCAGCACACAGTCATAGGTGTAGCAACAATTTGTTAAGTGCACGATGTAAGCACAAATTATACACAAGTTATTTCAATTATTATTATTTTAAAAAATTCTTTTGGTCTTGTTTCAGACAGCCAACACGTGTTTCATTGCTTACAAAGGGAAATCGTCCCACGACTTTCTCAAGGCTATGTCCTTTTTGATAAAGACCTTTCTTTTGTGGTGATCTATCCAACCCACAAAGGGATTCAGTATCTTGCGCGATGTCAATAAGGCAGTCCATGCATCTGAGGGATCCTGTTTTGTCCCCAAATCTTGAGCTTGCGAGTCGGACGGTCTCGTCCTAAACATCGCTCTCCGTGTAGCTCGAGGGCGATTTCCCTTTTCAGCGGTGGCTGCAGATTGTGCAGTTGCACATTCTTGACCCTGTTGGAGTCAAGGAACAGTTGTCGTTGGATCCCTGTGGTCCCCTGGACTGTGAGCGGAGAGGTGGGGCCTTGATTGCTGCCGAGCAAGGCCAAGGGGGAAATCTCCTGGGGTGCTGAGGACCGAACTTCTCCTTGAGGGTGCTATGCTGCGCATGGAATGCTGCACAATATCACAGGCAATTACAACACATTTGACACAAAGGGTTTGCTGTCGAGCTGCATGTGGCCTGGTCCTACTGCTGCAGGCCATTTAGGTCGGCCTGGGGGAGGGGGGGTGTCAGACAGAGCTGCCTCCTCTTCTTGTTTCTTTCTCCTCCCCCACCACTCTCCAGAGAGGATAATACAGTGACTACAGTGCCCAGATTGACGAAGACGCAGAAGCCTTTGGTGGCTGATGAACTGAGGTGGTTGACGCAACGCGGATCTAGAGCACGGGAGCACCTGGTGTGCAAACGATGGACAAGGACAAAACGGCCTGCTTTGCTAGGGCCAACACAATCACATAGTAGTATACTACCTCTCGACACCCCCGTAAAGAATAACAAGACAAACCGGCACTGGCAATGAGGGGGAAGATGGCGCAACTTGCAAACCCTCATGTGTGGAGCTCCTGGCGGCCATCCAGGGTTTCAGGAATCTCCTGAAAAGACAAATTGAGACTGTGTCTATTGATGCGGACATATTGAGAGCCGATTTACGTAAAGTAGCAGATAAAGTTTCCACGGAGGAGGGAGATATAGTGGACTTAAAAGGAGAGGTGGCAGCATTTAAGCAGCACGTGGCCCAGACGTCCAGTCACAAAGGCCCTTGACTGCCAGGCCAAAGTTGCGGAGAGGCGTGCAAGGCACAGCAACATAAGAGTCCTAGGGTTCCCTGAGCAAGTTGAGGAGGACAGGGAAAAGCAATTCCTGGAGCGATGGATATGCACCCAGTTGCGTCTGTGAGGCTTATCCGAACTCTTTGCAGTGGACAGAGAACACAGACCCTTGGTGCCTTCACCCTCCCCCCCCCCCAGTACTTAGCCCCCGAACTCCCTCCCAGGCAATAATCGCCAAAATATTGATCTATCAAGATAGAGACTGTATCCTCTGGGCTGCAAGAGAGACTTAGAATCTCAACTATGAAAAAAGTCATATTACGGGAGTATACCAAGCAGGTCCAGGAGCAGCGGAAAACCTTTCTGGCGGTAAAACGGAAGCTCCGTGATATGCAACTGCAGTACATGCTGCTATATCCAGCCAAACTTAAGGTAATTGCACAAGGCAGGGCCAATTTCTTTGAGATGCCAGAGGTGTGTGAATGGCTGGAGATCCGAGGGGATGCCCTCCCCCCGAAGAACTAAATAAACAAAACAAGGAGCCAGTACTGGAAGTCTTATTTTCTCTCTACATTACCATTCACTAATTGACACTAAACAAAGAGTGACGTAGACTGCTTTTTTGTCTGAATTAATCAAAATAAAGTCAGTATTTATTTAAAGAACATATTCTTTTCTGCAGTTTTTTATACTTTTTCCATATTTTATCTTATTTGCAACATTAAAAACATACAATGTACAATTTTCATAAGGATACAAAATACTCTCACTCATATCACTTTCAAAAGTTTTTTACCTTCATTCACACCCACCATCCACAACACACACAGTATTTACAGTTGTTCAATTCTTGAATAATTCATTTAAACATGCCATAGAACATTCAATTTCACCACTTCAAATTTTCAATTATTTACAAAATTGATGTTATTAGACTCTTACGGCTAACAAAAACAGGTCAACGCGTTTCAAACTCAGGAGGTTTTGTGACTTCTCATCAGGACCAAAAGAAGCCAGGCTGTGGGAAGAATGGGGAAATAACCTAATTAATTTCTTAATTTTCTTACTATTGCCATCTCCCTATATACATCTGGCGCATCTTTTACCTGCCTATGCTTGGGGGTAATCAGAATGAATCCGTCGCAGGACACTACAACATAATTAGATTAATCTATGTATTAGCCATTATACCACAACACTACACGTGGAAACAAGAGGTTAGCTTAAGTGAGTACTCGGGTGAACCACACCGAATGACTTACATGAGGCTGACACTACAACAGAAGTACACTGACCTATGAATTCGCCCTTATCTCACAACACTAAATGTGGACACAAGAGGTTCGCTTAAGTGGGTGCTCGAGTGAAAAGAAACACTCGACTTACATGTGGCTTATGTAATGAAGGATAGCGTTTGTGTTTTTTGATTTTCCACAACTGAACGGGGTCTGGAAGATCTAAAATTTAAATAACAACGGAGTATTAGTTGGTCTGTTACCTCTCTTCGGTTTAATGGTGACAGAGGGTAATGCATAATACCGCCTTGAGCAAAACCCAACTCGCAGCGTCTGTTGATTTCCGCTGCGGCCCGCTGCAACAAAGACAAAAGGGGGTTTCAAAGAGACGCTCTAGAGTCAGCGCTCGTCCTAGCGGTGTTCCCACCAGAATGTTTGCAGTGCGCTTCTATCCAATCTCGGCAAAAATGGAGGAACTCTCTCGTTTAACCGCGGACTTCAAATAGAGTTATAGCCGTAACCCCCGTTGGTTGATTCACCAGCTTCTACGGGAATCATGGGAGTTGTAGTCTAAACTCCCAAGGTTGATGGGAAAGGTACTTTAGAAAATGGAATCCTAAGAGTTGAATGTATCTTTATTGTACCACTCGTGGGCAAGCATCTACATCTCCATCCATATGTGTTCATGGCAATGGGCGGACCGCTTCTGTTTGTAGATCAAAAAAATGTTTTAAAACGGTCGTATTCTCAAGACGGCGAAATTTATTTTTTGGGGGTTTCTCATAGCGATGGACCTTTTTCGACAGAACCATAATGAAAGTGCAAGATGCCAATTTCCTTTCTTCTGCACATCATGGTAGTACTAGTAGTCTGCTCTGAAACAACCATGGGAAGATTTCTTTGGGGGGGGGCAGTGTAATGGAATCACCTAAGTTGGGTTTCATATTATTTCTTGTCTGATCCATTCAAATATATTATGCGGGGTATCTGAGTAAAATCATACTAGATTTTTCGATCAGTGTTTCTTTTTAAGAGAACAGTATCACGTGAGGTTATAAATCTCAGATAACTCATTAAGCCCGTATGTTGCAGTATTGTATTTTACAATTAGCATGGATTCTCTTCTGGAGAGTTTAAGATCCAAATCTCCTCCTCTTGGGTCTCTCTCTACTTTTGAAATGACAGTCCAAACCAGATCTTTTTCTTTGTGGTCCTGCAGGCGCCAATGGTTAACCAATGGTGCTGTTACAATATTATTTTTGATTCTTGATTTATGCTGTGTTATTCGTGCCCGGATCTCCTGGTTCGTCTTTCCAATATATAGCATATTGCAGGGGCATATGATCCCATACACCACGTATCTTCATTTGCAGTTAGTAAACATGTCATGTTTCCAATATATGTTGTGATGCTCAAAAGTATTTCCTTCTAATGTGGAAGAGCAACACAAATACGTTCCACATTTCCGAAGTCCCTGTATCGGGGGTAAACCCATGTAAGATCTCACTGACATTGGGCTTATTTGCGGGAGTGCTGCCCGAACTAAGTGATTGGCTATACTGCATTCCTTCTTAAAAGCGAAAAGGCGTATTTGATTTAGGGATGAATCCAGATTTTTATTTAAATGCCAATTTTGTGTAATCACTTTCTTCAGCATATTTGAGTTAGGGCCAAACGTTGAGACACAGACAATCCTGTCTTTTCTTTCTTGGAGTTCTTTTCAAGTAGACATTCAAGGGGAGTCCACCAGGCTCTTTTCAGAGCTTTTTTTAGTAGTTTCTTAGGCTAGCCTCGTTGTTGTAAATTTGCTGAGAGTTGTTTTGCGTGTAATAGATACTCATCTTTAAAATTGCAATTTCGTCTAATCCGGAGAAATTGTCCGAATGGAAGATTTTCCTTTAGACTCCGGGGGTGGTTGCTTGAAAAATTTAAAGCTTTATTTTGATCTTTTTTTTTTCTTATGCAGCGTAGTTACTAGTTTACCATCTGATGGGTAAACCTCTACGCCTAAAAACGGCATTTTACTTTGGGAGTAATTCAGAGTGAATTGAATCTCCTGTGTGCGGTTGTTTAACCATTGATGGAATAGGATTAGATCTTCTTCTGTACCTGTCCACACCAGGAAGACGTTGTCGATATATCGACTCCAGTTTTTTATAAATTGTCCAAATGGATTATTTTGGTATATGTATTTCTATTCGCATTTGGCCATAAACTATATGGCTAGTTCCGGGGCGAAAGGACAGCCCATGACTACTCCGCCCACTTGGAAGTAAAAAGAGCCATTGAAGTTAAAATAATTCTTTTTAATGCAAATTTGGCCAGCTTGATGATAAAATCTGTTGGCACCTTTGTTGGTTTTTCGCGTGTCTCCAAAAAAGATTCAATCACTTTAAGGCCTTCATCTTGAGGTATCTTAGTGTATAGAGACACTACATCAAGGGTCACTAGAAAATGTAAATTCTCTTTGAATTCCACAGTTGTCAATTTATTGATAAAGTCTGTTGTGTCTCTCAGGTATGATTGAACTTGAGAAAGAAATGGTTTCAAAAAGAAATCGACAAATTTAGAGATGGGTTCCATCAAGGATTCACACCCGGATACTATTGGGCGGCCGGCTGGTGTGGTTTCATCTTTATGCACTTTGGGAAGTACATAAAAAAGAGGAGTCGGTGGACATTTAATTTTTAAGTATTCAAACTCCTTTTTGCCAATGAAGCCCTCTGGTTTTCCTTCTTCCAAAATGGAGTACAATACATTTTTTAATTTGTTTACCGGGTCTTTATTGATTTTTTTATAACCCGTTACATCCTCTAGTTGTCTCAACACCTCTATTATATATTTGGATTTATCCCAGATTACAATTGATCCACCTTTGTCCGCCTTTTTTATTACGACAGAAGTGTCTTTTTTTAGGTTGTCAAGGGCTACCATTTCCAGTTTTGATATATTATGTTTTGTCCATCGTTTCTTCTTCTCCATTTCAGTGATGGCTGACAAAGTCTTTTAAAAAATTACTACCTCTTTCGGTATTTTGTTAGCCGGAGGACAGAAGGTTGATTTAGGTCTTAGACCAGTTGTTTCAATTGGTATCTCACTGGGATTATTTTTGAAAAAGGTTTTTAATCTGATTTTTCTGCAAAATTCTATTGCTTCAGTTTTTAGTTTAACGAAGTCAGTGTGTTTGGATGGTACAAAAGTTAAGCCTTTTTGTAGAATACTTTCTTCTTCTTTTGATAGAATTTTGTTGGATAAATTAAAAACTGGTGACACCATTTATTCTTGTAGTTGTGACGGCATGTGGACATTTCCCATGGTTGGTTGAACCGTATTCGCGATCTGGTTTTCGGTTGTCCTCTCCCTAAAAAAGGAATCTGTTGTTGCTGCTGTTGATAAGAGCCTCTCCTATTAGGATTTCTCTGGGGTTCACTGTTTTCCGCCTCACTACTGCTTTCTGAAGATGAAGTTTCTGAGAAAGTTAAATAGTGTTTTTTTGATCTCCCTTGATATTCCTGGAGATGTCTCCTTGATAAAAATCCACCTGTAAATAGGGGTATACTTTGTCTAGGTGAAGTTTTTAGGTCGAGCGACCTATCTCAATGCGCATGCGCATTGAGAGCGGGAGCTCGATCTATTGCGGCTTAAACAGAGCTTACCGAGATCAGGCGATTCCCAGGCGATTTCTTCCAGTGCACGTGAAAGCGCGTGCACAATGCCACCAGCCGCTTGCCTCGCATTACCACATCAAAGGCAAGGCGGCCTCGTCTCAGGCCCCTGCTGCTTCACACCCTCATGCCGCTCTCCCCGCTCCGCCCCCTCCCCTGCCCGCCGTGTCGCATTTCTCCTCGTACTTTCACTTTGACGGCCGCAGGCCGTCTCTCGTGTTTCTCCTTGTTAATTTCTTCACATAGTTTCTGTCCGTCTCACATCCCTCTCGCCCCATCCCCCGCTTCCTTTCCCCCCTTCTCTCTGCACCCCTCTCTTTCTTCTATCCCTCGCCTCCTCCCGGCCGCTCGGTATATTTTCGTCCGTCTCACATCCCTCTCACCCCATCCCCCCGCTTCCTTTCCCCCTTCTCTCTGCACTCCTCTCTTTCTTCTATCCCTCGCCTCTTCCCGGCCGCTCGGTATATTTTCGTCAGGTGAGCCCTCAGGGAGCGGCCGCGGCTCCGCAGCCCTGTCGTGCACCCCAGGCCTCACACTGCCTGCTCTGTCAGTGGAGTCTTACTGTGAGGGATCGCACACCTCAGGCCACACCATCTGGCGGACAGGTGACACCTTTATCTCTCTCCAGACACCCTTGGTGAAGCCCCCTAAGCCCACCACCTTAAACCCTCTCCCTTTCACTCGTGGATTTATACTTCTCCTCACACGTGTCTCACGTGTCCCTTTCATTCGCACACTTAAATCTACCTTAAATAGCTGCATCACGTGGTGTTCAAATATCTTGATTCAGGGTGCAGAGCAGCCAGGAGCATTTGACGATCAGTGGAAGCAGACAAGAGACCCTCGACACAGAATCCATTGTTTTAAGATTATAAAGTCTGGCCAAGACTCATCTTTCTTCGTGAGCAAATTTATTTCCCCCAATACGACATCGTGATTTTCTTTTCTAGGTAAGTGTTTGGCACATGAACACCCTTCCTTCTCTGTTTCATTTTTTTAATGAAATAATATAACACAGGTTGGTGAGAAAAATGTGTGGTCTACTGGCAAAGATATTTCTTTAATGTTCTGTACAACATATGTTTTTATATTCTTGATATAGTTATATATACACATAGCACTTTGCCAAAACAGTTTGCCTTTACGTTTTATTTACAGTTATTACAATTCAATCGAACTTGGTTGATCTTGTATAGACCTCGGAAGGATGAACGGTCGAGTCTACCTTAGCAGGATTCGAACCAACATATTACACACACACACACACATACCTCAACAGTAGCAGTAAGCACTTGACTCGCAGAGTTATTTCAAGTTGTTGTATAAGCCTTAATAGTGATAGAAAAATATAGAACGGTGCCTTACACGTAGAAAAACAACAATCAGAGATTGCCTTTAAAATACAAAATGCTACTTCTGCATTTTGACCGCATGTGTGATCCTCGGCAAACCACTTTTCCTAACCGGCTTCTTTCTATGGTTGACACTGCTTTTCATTCTAGTATTGAACTCTTGAAATTGTAAATGTACCTATAAAGCGCTTACAAACCCCGCACGCGACATTGAAGCCCTTTTAATGCCAGTGCACGCTACCCCGGAACCCAAGATTAGTAGTTAGTAGGTTAGCACATTTTTTTCTTGTGCATTAGTTGTGTTAGGCACTTGATTTTATGCGGCGTTATCGAAGTTGAGAAAGAAAGAGCCCGCACAATATAACAAGTGTTGGTCACTGAGCATGACTCTCCAAAGAAGGAATAGCAAAATGAAAGAAGAAAGAAGACAGAGCCTGACATTTTACCTATGTCTTTGAATGCACAGCAAATGTAAAAAGATAAGAACAACATTTAAATGTCTAGTTGCAGAAAGTGATTTCGTGGAAGAATACCAAGAGTGGTGGTAACTAGGATATGCTCCACGTGTGGGACTAACTCAAGCTAGACAACCTAAAACAAATAAAGCTATAAATAACAAGCATTGGCATAGCCAATAGGTCTCGCTTTTTGGACCCTATAAGTATTTACTTATGCAGCAGAATATCCTTGGAGCAACAACACCAACTGTTGCATGGCTAAACACTTATAAGGCCCCAAACGCGAGACCTATTGGCTATGCCAATGCTTGTTTTTTATATTTTTCAAATTGGTTTGTCTTCTGGGTGATTGTATAATCCTTAAAATCGGCGATTTCCTTTTCAACTTTATCAAGTAATGCTTTTGAATCCGTTATAAGTTGGTTTGTGGAAATTACTTTTTCTAAAGACTCAATTTCTTCTAATTGTTGTTTTGACAACCTTTGTGCTGTTTCCACAGTAAGGACCATCAGGTCCCTACTGCAATTTGTCTCTATAAAACCTTTCTTGTAGATCGGGTCTTCAGTAAAGATTACTGGAACGCTTTTGATTTGAAGTCCTCCTGGGATGGTCCCCGCTCTCAAGTGTTGAATCAGAAAATGGCCATGCAGGTCAGTTCTTATCTGTTTCTTTTTTAATCTAATCAATTTGTCTGTTTCATTTTGATTTTGAGCTGAGAGGCTCAGAGATGCTGATGCGAAAACGGGAGGGGCAGCAATAAATTTTTGAATGTGATCTTCACTATATGAAAAGGTATCCTTCTCTGACATTCTATCATACACCACACACTTAGAATTTCAAACAGGACTATCGTTATTCTCGCGTCGCGGGACAGAACACCGCTCAATAACAACCTTACTAAACCTACTCAGAACACTAAATGCTTAAGAAGGCAACCTCGCAGACCACTGTCTGCTATAATGATCAGCAACACCACTGGGTTGGCTCCCAACAGTAAGGCAGAGCCTTAGAACAGCATAACAAAAGACAGAGATGGGGCACTTGGTCAGGGGGATGGGGACCCACCAGATGAATAGAGAATTACGGTGGGCAAGGACAGCACCATGCATTGAAAACCATTTAGCTGGATGCCTCCTCCTCACCGAACACTGAATCTGGGCCTGACGCAGAGGATACTCCCGAAACACTGAACCCGACGATGTACATAGTCCTTGAAACCATCCTGGAAGCAGTTCCAGCGACAGAAGCAATGCAATAGGTCTCGCATTAGGAAAGTTTGAGCTATTGGTCTTGTAAATGACAATTTTTTTATTTATGTGTTGGTTTTGAAAAGAGCTAAATTAATAGCTTTGTCATTTACAATGCCAATAGTTATAACTTTCGCAAATGTGACACCAAAACCTGGGGTTGCGCTGAGTGGTGCTGTGGTGGTGCTGAGTGGTGCTGTGGTGGTGCTGAGTGGTGCTGTGGTGGTGCTGCTGAGTGGTGCTGTGGTGGTGCTGAGTGGTGCTGTGGTGGTGCTGTGGTGGTGCTGAGTCGTGCTGTGGTGGTGCTGAGTCGTGCTGTGGTGGTGCTGAGTGGTGCTGGGGTAGCGCTGAGTGATGCTGGGGTAGCGCTGAGTGATGCTGGGGTAGCGCTGAGTGATGCTGGGGTAGCGCTGAGTGATGCTGGGGTAGCGCTGAGTGATGCTGGGGTAGCGCTGAGTGATGCTGGGGTAGCGCTGAGTGATGCTGGGGTAGCGCTGAGTGATGCTGGGGTAGCGCTGAGTGATGCTGGGGTAGCGCTGAGTGATGCTGGGGTGGTGCTGAGTGGTGCTGTGGTGGTGCTGAGTGGTGCTGTGGTGGTGCTGAGTGATGCTGGGGTGGCGCTGAGTGATGCTGGGGTGGTGCTGAGTGGTGCTGTGGTGGTGCTGAGTGATGCTGGGGTGGCGCTGAGTGATGCTGTGGGGGTGCTGAGTGATGCTGGGGTAGCGCTGAGTGATGCTATGGTGGTGCTGAGTGATGCTGTGGTGGTTCTGAGTGATGCTGTGGTGGTTCTGAGTGATGTTGTGGTGGTTCTGAGTGATGCTGTGGTGGTTCTGAGTGATGCTGTGGTGGTTCTGAGTGATGCTGTGGTGGTGCTGAGTGGTGCTGTGGTGGTGCTGAGTGATGCTGGGGTGGCACTGAGTGATGTTGGGGTGGTGCTGAGTGGTGCTGTGGTGGTGCTGAGAGATGCTGGGGTGGCGCTGAGAGATGCTGTGGTGGTGCTGAGTGGTGCTATGGTGGTGCTGAGTGATGCTGTGGTGGTGCTGAGTGGTGCTGTGGTAGTGCTGAGTGGTGCTGTGGTGGTGCTGAGTGATGCTGTGGTGGTGCTGAGTGATGCTGTGGTGGTGTTGAGTGGTGCTTTGGTGGTGCTAAGGGATGCTGGGGTGGCACTGAGTGATGCTGTGGTGGTGCTGTGGTGGTGCTGAGTGATGCTGTGGTGGTGCTGAGTGGTGCTGTGGTGGTGCTGTGGTGGTGCTGGGTGGTGCGGAGTGGTGCTGTGGTGGTGCGGAGTGGTGCTGAGTGATAATGTGGTGGTGCTGAGTGATAATGTGGTGGTGCTGTGGTGGTGCTGTGGTGGTGCTGTGGTGGTGCTGAGTGATGCTGGGGTGGCGCTGAGTGATGCTGGGGTGGTGCTGAGTGGTGCTGTGGTGGTGCTGAGTGGTGCTGTGGTGGTGCTGTGGTGGCGCTGAGTGATGCTGGGGTGGCGCTGAGTGGTGCTGTGGTGGTGCTGAGTGATGCTGGGGTAGTGCTGAGTGATGATGTGGTGGTGCTGAGTGATGCTGGAGTGGCGCTGAGTGATGCTGGGGTAGCGCTGAGTGATGCTGGGGTAGCGCTGAGTGATGCTGGGGTAGCGCTGAGTGATGATGTGGTGGTGCTGAGAGATGCTGGAGTGGCGCTGTGTGATGCTGTGGTGGCGCTGAGTGATGCTGTGTAGGTGCTGAGTGGTGCTGTGGTGGTGCCGAGTGGTGCTGTGGTGGTGCTGAGTGATGCTGGGGTGGTACTGAGTGATGCTGGGGTGGTGCTGAGTGATGCTGTGGTGGTGCTGAGTGATGCTGTGGTGGTGCTGAATGATGCTGGGGTGGCGCTGAGTGATGCTGTGGGGGTGATGAGTGATGCTGGGGTAGCGCTGAGTGATGCTGAGGTAGCGCTGAGTGGTGCTGTGGTGGTGCTGAGTGATGCTGGGGTGGCGATGAGTGGTGCTGTGGTGGTGCTGAGTGATGCTGGGGTGGCACTGTGTGATGCTGTGGTGTTGCTGAGTGGTGCTGTGGTGGTGCGGAGTGGTGCTGTGGGGTGCTGAGTGATGCTGGGGTGGCACTGAGTGAAGCTGTGGTGGCGCTGAGTGGTGCTGTGGTGGTGCTGAGTGGTGCTGTGGTGGTGCTGAGTGGTGCTGGGGTGGCGCTGAGTGGTGCTGGGGTGGCGCTGAGTGGTTTTTGGGGTGGCGCTGAGTGGTGCTGTGGTGGTGATGAGTGATGCTGGGGTAGCGCTGAGTGATGCTGGGGTAGCGCTGAGTGATGATGTGGTGGTGCTGAGTGATGCTGGAGTGGCGCTGAGTGATGCTGGAGTGGCGCTGAGTGATGCTGGGGTGGCGCTGAGTGATGCTGGGGTGGCGCTGAGTGATGCTTGGGTGGTGCTGAGTGGTGCTGTGGTGGTGCTGAGTGATAATGTGGAAGGGAAGGGAAGAAAGAAAGAAAGAACGAAAGAAAGAAGAAGGTAGGAAGGAAAGAAATATAGGAATGAAAGGGAGGGAGGAAAGGAAGGAAGGGAGGGAAGAAAGAAAAGGAAGGCAAGAAAGGATGGAAAGGAAGGAAGGAAGGGAAGGAAAGAAAAGAAGGAAAAAAAGGATGAAAGGAAAGAAAGAAAGGATTCTAATTGCAAGTGTCAGCATGAACAGGCTTGTTTTGAAGATGTAGTCCCCAAATTTGAGATTCCATGACAGAGAGGGGCTGAGAGGGGCTGTGAAGGGCGGAGAGGCGACAGGCAGAGGCCACGCGCGGCGAACATCAAAGGAAGGGTGGGAGGGGAAAAAACGCATTAGCGAGCGAGAAAAGCCATAAACACCAGGGGGGCGGGGAACCAGTTTGGCTTCAAGCTTTCAAGCCTTTGAAGACAAATGATGGTGGTGCCTCTGATGTAATCACCAACACCCTTAAAGTACAAGACCACAGAGAAAAGATAGAGGGAGAGGGGCGGGCAGGGGGGGAGGCCATACATGTGATAAATAATCACAGATGTTTTAGTTTAACCAGACTATGATGTCAGAAGGGACGTCCTGAACTAGATTCTGGCATGTAACTACGAAAGGATAAACATTGAACACATTATGTGGATTCAATCTTAGCCAACAATCGATATCAAAATAAACCAAACCATGAAGTCATGCGAACCATTGCAATATTGTTTTACATTAATCATTCCAATTTTTTAATTACAGCTGAACTCCGCCTGCGCCACGAGACACGCTGTGTCTGATTTGCAATCATGATAAAGAACGAATGAGTTTGAAATCCGTTTCATACCTTTACTATTAAAAGTATTGCATTAGTGACGTTAGGTTCAATTACAAGTCATGCAGTTGTGTTACCTCGTGGCTTTGCATATGACATCATTCACGAAGGAAAATAATCCACACAACAAACATGCTGTTGTTACACTACATTGTTTTCTTGTTGGTGTGCTCAGCGTTCGTGTTTGAACGACTCATATAGGTGCGAGAAAAACGCATGGGCAATTGCACGCAACTTTTAAAGGGTGAAAAGCTACGTTTTTGCCACGTACAATCAACAAAACAAAAATATGTACCCATAACAAAAAACAGCGCATAATATAACCGCATGCGAATTTCAAGTGCTCATGTTTTAGATAAAAAGTATTACACGTCTCAAATATTAGTTTACATCCTCGGCCTATGAAATGTGGAAAAATAACTATGTATACGTCAATTCCTCATGTAGTGTACTAGCCCAGTCTACGTCTGTCTCATGTTTCTACATGTAATTTAAGGAATGTACAGCCGCAAACATTCCTGGCCGGGTTGTTAAATAAATCACACGCCAAAAAAAACAAGAAAAAGACAATCCCTTGCTTTCTAGAAACAAGAGCAATGTGGCTGTGATCCCTCAAACTACTTTATTTGCTCACCGTGAGATGCACTAAAAAGTTTAATGGCACAACCCATATGGAAATCCTATGGTTTCATCAAATCCTTCCCCTAGAGGAGTGCGCCTGAAATGTTGATCAAATAATACGTGCTGGACTGTCAAAAACTCTATTTCAGCTGTCAAAAACGTCACTTTCTATGTAATAGTGAAGTCGTAATACCAACAAAGAGCTTATGGGTCCATCTTCATAGAGGGTATAGACCACATGCAGCGAGTACTCGGGTCTCAGTGCAGCGGTTTGGTGAGTTCAGGCTTGAATGATGTTTGAAGTATGGTGCAGATCCACGGGCATGCGAGCGCAGCAAAGCAGAGCTCGCCGACATCCCAGGCCGGTAGATGGTCACGTGTTTGTTTGCAGGCTTCCTTGTGCAGCAGGCGAGCTGGGCTCGGCCTCCACAGACCCTGTAGGAAACGGTGTGTGCTTGGCAGCAGCCAGGCCTAGAGCGCGCCCCCTACAGGTCCATGCGTGGAGCTGCACCGCGTTTGCAGGCATGGCGCAACAGGCGGGGGCGAGGGAGAGGATACGAGGGTGCTCTGCAGGGGTGATGGGACCTGGTGTAGAGAAGGCGAGCAGGCGACCGTGGGGGCGGAGGGAAGAGGGGGCAGCGGAGACTGGGGTGGCGACAGGGAGATGCATGGGCACGTGGGGAACATACCTTCCATGTCACGCGCGACCCTTTGAGCCACTGCTGGCTTCGTAGAAAACGCCACTTTGCACACACACTTAATGCTTACAGTGACACTACAAGCCCCAGAATGCAACGCTGTGAGGTTTGTGAGAAGAGAGACCATCGAGGGAGGAATGAGGATGGCAGAGTTAGGACCTGTGACTGGAGATTAGCAGTGAGTAGGACACATTGGAGATTTAAGACTTCGGTGCGGAGGAGGGAGGGTGAGGAAGAAAGGGGATCAGCATGAGGTTAGGGAGGGAGACATGCATGGAGGGAAGGTGGCGTTCTGGTGACATCCCCGGTCGCGGGATCGGCTTCAGTTTGCATTTAGTTTTTCTGGTGGGGTAACAGAAGTAAAACAAGCAACAGGATGGGATGTGGTAAGCAGCAATGTAGAGTGGGATGGGGCGATGGCCAGCAAACACATGCAATCTTATGTTGTGCTGCAACTAAGTAACAATTGTTAGCACTCCGCCTGGTGGTACTGGTTTAGTGTACCTCATGAGTATACGAGTCTGTGAGGTGGGCCCCGAGTTTTCTAAGTGAGCCCTCTAACTTGTGAATAAATGTATTTAGGACATTGCAAAGGTACAAGCAAGCTTCGCCATTCAACCACGTTAGGGAAACAAACGTATGATCGAGACCATTCTGCCTTCGCCAGACATGTAATAGAATGCAATCACCCTGAAAGTGCTTAGTGAGGGGGCGGAAGTGTTGGTTAGAGCAGGTGATTCCTTGCATGGCTTGTGAGGGGGCGTGTGCATTGTGTCCGGGGCTCGAGCCGAGCTGCACCTTTTAATATGCAAATGTATGCAGCTGTCAGAAGCAGCAGGATTCCTCTCACACTCTCCTGTGACTTCCCCCTCGGCGGCGAATGCCCCATGATAAACATTAACTGGGTTGGAATTTTGTAAATAGCTCTTAACCACAATTGAGTAAAGCAGTTCTACATTACAGACTTTCAAGGTTGTATTTTATCGCGTTTAAAAAACACAAGAAGCACGGGAGAAGAAAATAAAAAACATGCGCAGAGAGAGGCAAAGCAGTTCTACATTACTGACTTTCAAGGTTGTATTTCATCGCGTTTAAAAAAAAGTCTTCGGAGGGGCATTGCGCAGAGGGGGGCAGGGGAGAGCATTCTTTTGAAGTGAAGCTCTCGGCATTGCTGTGGCGGGTCTGATGCAATGATGCGAGGCAGGCTGCTCGGAGACTAAATGGAAAGCTCGTGCACGTTCACATACACTCGGCGCAATCGCCTCGTTTAGCTTTCCTGGATCCAACTCTATAATTCTCGACATCTGCAATGCCAGAGGCATTGGCAGAGGTCGAGAGCTAAAAAGGGGATATTCACACAGGAACTGAACTACTGTTGGCTGCTCTGACATTTATAATAATTAAAGAATGAAGTGCATGTGGGCCACACATTTACTACTGGGGTGGTGGGGGGAGGGGCAGAATGAGTGTGAACTGCCATGGGGGGGGGGGGGGGGGAACGGAGGAGCCTGGAGTGGCAAGAGGGGAAACGACAATCCATATGTAACATTGAGAGTACTGCAACCTTATTGTGGACCCCCGCTGGACTACACTTCCCTTGATGGGCATTTTGTAGGTATTGTGATGGGCGGGCTAGGTTGTGAGGCTGGTTAATTTGGGAAGTTCAGTGGCTCCTGTTGGGCTGCGAGGGAAGCAGCGCACATCCTGGAACAAGCATGGGGAGGGCATTGACGATAGCGCTGTTGTACGTTACCGGTCCTTGTGGGGTGGAGGGAGCATGGCACAGTTTGCTTTGTTTGTTAGTAGTTGTTATCTGCAGCACATGTTGAATGTGGGTGGAGTGCACAGCTGGGACTGGGACAACACCAAGCTAGATATCGCTATGGCAATGGAAGTTAAGTTCCTTAGTTGAGATGTAAGGGGATTGGGTACAAAACGTAACAGAGTACTTAGGTTTCTTAAGCGACACCACGCCTGAGTGGCCTGCTTGCAAGAAACCCACCTGGATGATGTGGGAGCCAATAGGTTGACAAAAAAAAAAAATGAAGAGGCCAGATATTTCACTCATCCTATTTTACTTATGCGAGAGGTGTATTGATATGGGTGGCTCCTGGGACACCGTTTGTCTTGCAGTACATGAAAGCCGACGTGAACAGCCGCTATGTCCTACTCAGGGTGATACTTGACAGACTGGATATCACTATCCTAAATATCTATGCCCCGGCCCAAACATAGGCGATCCGGGCTTTTATCAGTCCATACAAAACATACTGGCCCCGGACTTGGACGCTCCTCTTCTCTGGATGGGGGATTTTAATTGAGTGTTGGATCCAAACTTGGACAGGCACCCTCCTAGACAGGGAAATAAGCTGCAGATGACCAACAGGCATCGGGAGGTAATGCAGGACTTGGGAATAAGGGACATATGGAGAGATAGGCACCCAACACAGAAATTGTATACCTGCTCATAACACACACAGCAGGTTGGACAGGGTCTTGGTGTCAGGGATGGAGGCCTTCCTAACGTTGAGGTGACCCATCTGGCTCGATTGCTGTCTGATCATGCCCTGATCAGTTGTGTGGCACGCTGGGTCACCCCCACTCATCTACCCAGAACATGGCAAATGCCGGCAGACATTCTGGAAGACCTGGTTGGGAAGGAAACCACATCCCATGTGTTGACAGACTAAATGACAATCTATTGAGAGGGTGCGACCACCACTAGGGCAACGGAATGGGATGCACTGAAAGTGGTGGTACGGGAGGCCTGTATGAGACCGACATGCGGCATTCGCAGGCAGCTGCAACGAGTCCTCAGGGCAGAGGAGATGACATTAGCGGAAGCATGTGCTGCAGATCTGACCAAACCAGCTGCTGCTGTTGCTCTAGAGTCGGTCGTACGTACACGCATCAGTGACATATGGGAAAGACTAGATTAAATATACACTCCGTCAGTATCAGCAGCAGCTGCATGGAGAGGGGGACAGGTCCGGACACCTTCTAACTTGGATTCTCCAGAGGGTCAGGCCCCTACCCGGACCACTGCTCATCGACAGGTGAGACCGTATACACCAAGGCCTCAATCCCGGAGGTGTTCCAACGACACCGACAGACAGTCTATGCAGCAGACCCGGCGGTCAGGGAGAACCGATACACACCATTCCTGCAAACACTGACCCTGATGCACCTCCCCTCATTGGCCTCTAAAGAGCTGGACACACAGCTGTTCCTTGAGGAAGTACAGGAGGCACTACTGATGGATGTATGACGGTACAATGAGGGCCATTTCAACGCGGTCTGTTAGATCGCGGTTTTCACAACGCAAGTTGTTACATCGACTTGCGCTGGAGGGGCGCTGGATTTAGGAATAGTGTGAATTACTATTCCAACTCCAGTCTACATACTGTAGGGAAGATGTTGGAAACAGTAATTTACACTATTCCTTAGTCTACAACACCCTCCAGTGCAAGCCGATGTAACGACTTGCATAGTGAAAACCACAATGTAATAGTACCACGTTGAAATGGATGCGTGGTAAACGATGTCTACCCTACTGATGCTCCGGGGGGCTAAGGCCCCTGGAGATGGGTTTCCACCTGAGTTATATTGAGCGTACTCTCCCACTGGCGTTACTGTGGATTTTTTTGGGAGGCCTTCTACCATAGAATCTTACCCCCCACCATAAGACAGGGAGAGATCTGTATGATGGAGGCTGCCCGGGCAGAAATTTGGCCACTATAATAAGAATTTTTGAGGACTATCACCACATAACTAAGCTCACAGACCAGCAGGGCACGGAGCATTACGCCCCCGAGGCGATAGTGGAACAATTCCGCAGATTTTACTCTGATTTACACACAGCACGGGGGAGTGCGACGGACGCTGACACCTATCTATCCGACATTGCCTGTGCGTGGCTGTCGGGTGGCCACCGTCAATCTTTGCCAACCCATAGATGAAGTTGATATAAAGGCGGTAGTATGCATGTTGCCCAACCAAAAGGCACCATGGCCCGATGGGCTTACGGCTGGATTCTATAAAGAATACATCGATCTGCTTGCGCCTTATCTGCTTGAATTGCATGCAGAGGCACATGAAACTGGCATACTGCCACCGTCCCTCCGCCAAGCCCTGATAATTACGCTGTTAAAAAAATAGAAAAGGCCCCGGACAGGTGCGAATCATATAGGCCGTTGTCTCTGATAAACCTGGACGCTAAGATACTGGTGAAAATATTAGCTACCAAGCTTCAGCCCCTCATGCCCAACCTGGTTCTCCCGGACCAATCGGGATTTATCCTGGAGTGCTCCGCGTCTAATAATCTGAGAACTATCTCTGCCATGTTCCTTGTACTGAACCATAAACTGCCAGCCGCCGCGGTCCTCCTGACGCGGCAAAAGCATTTGACTCCATTGAGTGGAGTGACATGTTCCATGTACTGCGCCGCATGGGATTCCCGCCACTGTTCCTGGGTTGGATAGTACTTTTGTACAACAGCCCTGTGGCGCTGGTGCGAGTGGGGGAGACTGACAGCACACCCATTTCAAATGTATAGGGGGTAACCATAAGGGTTGCCCCCTCTCACCTCTACTGTTTTCACTGGCACTTGAGCCACTGGCTTGCATCATACGGCAGCGCCACAGAGAATCTGCACTGAATTTCTTACATCGCCCGGTAGGTTATCACTGTACACAGATAATACGGTGTTATTTTGAAGGGAGCCGGATCGGTATCTGCCGCAGTTGTTAAGGGCAATATATTCGGTTTGGACTCTTCTCAGGAAAACAAATAAATTGGGAAAATCGATAGTTATACCACTAACAACGAACACGCCCCCCCCCCGCAACTATGGACTACCCTTTGGTGTGGACTACGGACCCGGTGAAATACTTGGGTGTGTGGATACACCGGGACCCCTAACTGGTGATCAGGGAGAACCATGGCAGAGCAAATGCCGCTCTCAAACAGCAGTAGACAGATGGAACAAGCTGCCACTCTCTCTGGTAGATCGAATAGCGATCATTAAAATGGTTGTGCTACCACGCTTTTTATATTTATTCTGTAACATCCCAATTAAGCTGACAAATGTTTTTCAGGGATGTCCGCTCAACTCTCACTCGCTTGATATGGGGGGAAGCAGGCCAGGGTAAGCTGGACTATACTCACACTGGACTACGCTAGAGGAGGCTTCAGTGCTCTGGACCTCCTTGTATATTACTTTTCCGCCCAGGCACAATATGCCTACTACTGGTTTAGAAAAAACGTAGATACTCTGTGCACACTTTTTTATTCCTCAATTCGTTTTTTAAACTATCAAAATTATATCATGTGCTGCTCCATTCGTTGCACTGCGTCCATCAGTATGCCTGAACTCAGAATAATAAAATATACCTTTTAGTGAAGTTTATTTTAATATTCTGTGTTTGCAAATAACACTTTTAGAAAATAGGTATTTGCTTTTCTAACCATTCAAACCTGCCTCTGCTAGGATGTGTATTCCTATGTCTGGTTTCATGAAGTGACAGGGCTGGGGAATTCCAGGAGACAGGCTGAGTCACCCAGTGGTAAATAGAGAGATCTGCATCTTGAGGGAGGAGTGCACCTGAACTCTGTATAGGGCTGTGCCTGCCTTCGACAATGCTGGCTCCACCCCATGGGGAGCGGCTGATGTCTCTGCCCTGCACACTGAAAGAAGAGAAGGAGTCCTGTCAACAAAGTGCTCCAGGACTGTACTTGCCTTCCACAATGCTGGCTCCACCTCCTGTGGGGCGTCTGATGTTTCTGCCCTGCACTGTGGAAGGAAAGGAGAAGTCTGGTAAACAAAGTGCTCTGGAACTGGTTTGGACTAGGCACAGGCCCCTCTCCCCTCAGAGAGCAAAGGATTTAGGGGTATTAGTATTGGGACCCTGCTCCCAAGAAATTAGATCACTTTGGACTACAAGAAAAACCCTTTACTGAGGAGAGGAACCTGAAGAAACTGAGGAGAGACTATTCCTAAGCTGAAGTGCTGCTTGGGGGATTGGCCTGCAGTGGTGGCCTTACTGCCAAAGGAAGGAGAAAGGAACTTTGTGTACTTTGCTTTCAACTTGTGAAGGATCTCCAAGGGCTTGGAAAAGAGCTTACCTCCTGCTGAAGTCTCAGGGACAACAGACTTCACCCCCAGCTCACTAGAGTTCTTGTGGAAGTGCCTGCTGCTGTTTTGGGCCTTCTGAGGAACTGCGTGTTGCAAGGAGCTGGAAGCACGACTCAACGAGAAGAAGCGTGTCACCGTCGCTGTGCCTGCCGTAGCAACTCCGGAGAAAGAAGGGTGTCGCCGCTGGAACTGTCGCACTGCACCGCATCGGAGAGAAGCGTGCTGCAACGAAGAGGAAGCGTGTCGCCGTCGCTGCTGCTGCCGTCGCGACTCCGAAGAAGGAGGGTGTCGCCGCTGAATCTGTCGCACTGCACAGCATCAGGAAAAAAATCTCGCAACGAGGTCGGAGCGTGTCGCCGTCTATGTGCCTGCCGTCGCAAATCCGAAGGAGGGTGTCGCCGCTGGAACTGCCGCATTGCACCGCATCGATCAAGAGCACCTCGCATCCCCCGAGACGCGCGCCGCCGTGGGAGCTGCTGCCGTTGCATCTTGGATTTTGCCTCTGTAGTTGTCGCATCGAGCGGAAGCTTCATGCATCGTGGGAGAAGAGTGTCGCCGCTGGAGCTGCTGCCGTCGCATCTTGGATGTCTCCGCTGTAGTCCACGCATCGAACCGAGAGCTTCTCGCATCCCGAGAAGCGTGCCGCATCTGGAAGATCTTCACGTCTTTATTTCTTTGTATCTGAACTTTGCCGCATTTCCCATCGCTGCGACATTGCTTGTCGTGGAAGCGCAACGCAACTTAAGGTACATTGACGCAGAGTGTCGCATCTAAGAACTGAACGGAACTAAGCTTAAATCTACCATCTTAAAGTAATCAGAGTGTATTTTTGTTGTTTATGGTCTTGTGGTAACTCTATATAAAGTATACTTATTTTTTATATAAAACTTGTGTGGTGTCCATTTGTAGTGTTGTTACTGTATGTGGTCACAACTGCTTAACTTACAACGCCTCTGAAATAAGCCTGGACTGCTCGCGCCACGCAACCTAGAGGGTGAGCAGGGGTTATTTTTGGTGTGTAATCCCCTTTCCCTGACTAGAGGAGAGGGTCCCTGCTTGTCACAAATACCTACCTGTGCCAACCAGAGACCCCCAAATCTAACATAAACCAAAAAGGTTTTCCATCCAGATTTATACAGAACAATCATTCAATGAATGCAATATTCCAACCATGATTCTTCATTCTTTTCATGAATTTTATTTTTCAAGATCATTCATTTAATTTCTTCCAAAGCAACGATATAAATATCCAATAATATTTTACCCATGGATTTCACAAACCCAATGCATTTTGGGTCCATACATTGGATATTTATATTGTTGCTTTGGAAGAAATTAAATGAATGATCTTGAACAATAAAATTCATGAAAAGAATGAAGAATCATGGTTGGAATATTGCATTCATTGAATGATTGTTCTGTATAAATCTGGATGGAAAACCTTTTTGGTTTAATAGAAAAAGTGTGCACATTCACCAGGGAACGGCACGCCTGACCTGACCATTTTCACAGTACTACTGGTTTAGACCGCAAAATTACACTCCACGTGTCGCAGTGGAAGATGGGGATGTACACCCGTCCCTGTTATCTGTGGTCATCACACATACAAACAGAGGTACGCCATGAACTGAAATCAATATTATAGACACGACTATTGCAGCATGCCAAGATATACGCAAAAAAACTATTAGGCTCCCGGTTTATGCTCCGGGCACTGCCCCTTGCACATCATGCGGCCTTATCGGTGACGAGGGAAAAAGTCCACTAAGGGCATTGAGATAAGCGGGCATGGTGACTATGCGAGACATATACCCAGATGGGCACTTCCTTATGAGAGAAGACCTGAGTTAAATAACCAGTCCCTCACCGTTGTTTAATTTTACCATTCATAGGCTGCGGCAAGCGATCAAAGCCCACTATGCGACGTACCGATCTGAAGGTGCTGCCGGCGCTGCAAACGCTATTGGTTGCACCTACTATTCGTAAACTAGTAACAAAACTCTAGACAGAGGTGTACAATGGGATAGATCTTGGATCTGATAAGAGTCTTACCCGAGGGAATAGCAGTTTAACTCCACCACTACCAGAAACGTAATGGGACCATATTTGCAAGCTGACCGGTGCCCTCACACCCAAAGGTAACTTGCGCATCAAACATTTCAAATATATTCACCAAGTCTACCACACGCCTGTTAAACTACACAGATGTGGCCTTAGAGAAACTAATAACTGTAAAAGATGCGGACAGCCGGAAGCTGACTTCTTACATCTGGTGTCTGGGTGCAGACGAGAGATGTTGTTCTGGGAAGGGGTATTGCAATACCTACAGGAAATGACTGGGATTGTATTGCAGTGTGTTCCGTCAGTATGTTTGCTATGCCATGTACCTCACTTAAAGGGTGTGATGGGAAATGTTATGCGCGCTGTGCTGTTATTGGCCAAGAACCGAGTTGCGCTGCACTGGGAAAGTGCATTGGATCCTACGACTAAGTGTTGGGTAAACGATATGATTTATTGTAATGAAAATCTTGCATTATATGTAGAGGAGCTACTGGCTGCGTCAAGGCCCAGGGATATATGGGAACCTCTATGTCAATACCTGCTAGGTCTGGCTTCCACTGACACACAGTTTGATTAGCGTCACTACTAATATAATCAAATGATGTGCTGCCACAGGATATGTTTAATTGGTCACGGCAAATGCTGATGAGTCAAATACTGGTATAGTTTGAACACTGTTAGGGTAAAACTCAGTCACAAATGGTTGTATGATTGTTCATGGCAGTGAAATTGTAAGTATTATTTCAAATGCCAATAAAAAGACAAATATTTTAAATAAATACTCAGACACTAAAAAAAAAAGAGAAGATGCAATAGGAACAGAAGAGACAACAGAAGGGACAAATTGATATGATAGTCAACAATATTGTTATGTCTTTTAGCAATAAAAGCAAATTTTAAAAAGCTCAAACTTTCCCATTCATTTTTCACTTTCGAAAAGAAAAAAAAAAAAAAAAGGTGCGCACCCACTTCGCATGGCAGTTGAGGGTTAAGAGGGAAAAGGAATACATTGTGGAAATTAGAGGGGATACGGGAGGTGTTACAGTGTCGGACATCTAAAAGGCGCACATATTTGGTCACTTTTGCGAGACCTTGTACCCGACAGAAGAGACGAAGGGACAGACCCATGTTGAATATCCGGATGAGGTCACTCCTCCTCAAGTAACAGAGGCGCAGAGAGGGTCACTGAGAGCCCTATTACAGAGGAGGGGGTTCAGGGAGCAATGGGGACCCTTAAACTTCATACAGGCCCGGCCCAGAGGGGCGACTGCACAGCTTTGACTAAACATTTAACTCTGAGCTCACTGCACGTTTAGTGTCTATTTTTAACATGTGGCTGTCTCTGGGGGGGGGGTCCCTGCATCTCAGAGTGAAGCTCTTATTTCAGTTATTATCAGTGCTTTAAATGGGCCGGTACTCACCGGTACTGAGTACCGGCACTTCTCATTTTTATCGCTTTGAGTACCTGCACTTCTCTGCTGCCAAGGAGAGTACTGGTACTCATCAAAGGTATGTTTATGTTTGCTAGTGCTCACGAGCACGAACAAGGCTGTCTGACAGCCAAAGCACCTCTGTAACCCAAGCGGAGCCACCTCTAAACTATTCTGCAGGGCTCATTCGCATAATGTCCAGTGTCCACCCCCCACGCTGTGTTTGACAGAGCAGGGTCCATTCAGGCCCTGTGCTGTCAATCACATTCACACCATGGTGTGTATGTGTGCACACTCGAATCCAGGCATCCCGCTGACAGCAGCAATAGCAGCAATTAAGAAAGCTGTGGGAGATAAGGGGTGTAAAATGGCCTTTATCCCACCAAAGTCTTTTGAATGAGTGTCTGTCTGCTTGTGTCTGGGCGTTTGCCTGCTTGTTTATGCATGTTTGTGAGTGTGAGTGTGTGTGTGAAGTAGTGTGGCTCACTGGTTAGAGGCGGCAGACCCGAGAGCAGAGGACGGCCCGGGACCAGGGTTCGATTCCGGCGCGGCAGGTTTCTGGACCAGGGTCAGCGGACTCGATAATTCTCTCGCCTCAGTGCCCACTCTGATCAGCCATCACACTCGGCAACTCTGGGCATTAGCTTGCCTCATCTTCACTAACGGCCCCACCAGACCGCCGGGGATGCCTGGTCTCACCCTGGAGATACCCATTAAGGGACCATCTCTCAGGGAAGCCAGGAAGGGTTTCGCAGCGGTCGAAGCGCCTTGGGACCCTACGGGTAAGTAGTGCGCTATATAAATGCCTATACATTTACATACATTTACATACATGTGTGTGAGTGAGAAAAGAAAGTGAAAGAGGGAGAGAATCCAGACACTAGGGAGGTATTTTAAAGGACATTCTCGGAATGAATGCTTGTGTGAGCACTGCTGCTTGTTTCTGTGATTGCGCACTTAAGAATATATAATCGGACACGTAGTAGAAGTGTCTTATATGTCTTGTCCTTAGCCCCGCCCACTTGCTACACTCATAGCCTGAATGTAAGAGTACCTGCACTTATTTTTTCCCATTTAAAGCATGGTTATTATACCAAAGCAGGGCTCGGATCCAGGGCCTGGGGCTCACCCCGACCCTGGACTCTTAACCCTGGGTGGAAGACTAGATTTGAAGACTCTCGCTGTTGGCTCTGCCGCCATGCTCCCTCGCCCGCCCCCCCAGGGTGATAGAGTCTGCCCCCCCCCCCCCCACAGCCTCGCACGTACCCGCGTCAGTCGCGCGCCTGCAG
This sequence comes from Lissotriton helveticus, assembly GCF_964261635.1. Lineage (NCBI taxonomy): Eukaryota > Metazoa > Chordata > Amphibia > Caudata > Salamandridae > Lissotriton > Lissotriton helveticus. Next base: position 1,044,030 of record NW_027611675.1, read on the forward strand.
GAACGTGGCGGAGCGCCTCTTATCTCTGGGGTCAGCTGGCGGCGTGGGCCTCGCGCCCCTCTAGTCTCTGGGGTCAGCTGGTGACGTCGGCCTCGCGCGCCCCTCGACTCTGGGGTCAGTTGGTGACGTCGGCCTCGCGCGCCCCTCGTCTCTGGGGTCAGCGGTTCACAGCTGACTTTTCTGCGCTTCCTCGTGCTCCGCTCCTTCCGGGTTCTTCTCTTCCGCCTTCCAGTGACGTGGGCTTGTTCTCCCGTTTCATAGGTGCATCGGTCATGACGCGACATCCAGGCCACGCAGATGTCAGGTTCAGCCCCTGGGTCGCGCGCCCCGTGGCCGCCGATCACCTTCAAGGCCCCCTTCGCCATTCTTCTGGTCCTCCAAACCCTCCCCCGGGGCAGCCTGGCCCCGCCGGCCTCAGCCTCGTGATCACACCCCTGTCTTCAGCGGCCCCCATGCCCCTCCCTCTCGCCCCCCCCCTGAAATGTCTTCTGCCCGCCCCTCCCTGGGAGACACACCGACCGCCCAGGGTCACAGGAGGTTGAGGGGCGCGCCGAGATTCAAGCTCCAGAGCAGGCAGGACCGAGCCTCGACCCCCTCCCCTCTTCTGCCCCCGGGCCCGAGGGGCTCGCCTGCCGCGGGGGGAGGACACTGTCCGAGCTCGCTGCCGAGGATCACCGCCTGTCTGGGCCGCACCCGCTCCCCTCTGGTCTCTGCCTTCTGTGGTCCTGCACCCGACAGCCAGCCTTCTCACGAGCGTTTCCCCGACCCCCCTGCCCCTACCCCGCCTCTCCTCCCCCTCACATTGGTGCCCCCCTTGCTATCTCTCCTGAATGACGCTTCAATCCCCGCTGTGCCCCCCCAGGACACGCACCCCCAGACCGGATTAACTGCTCTGACTCCGGATCCGGCGCGGGCTCTGCTCAGGGAAGCTCTCATCCACTCGTGTCTTTGTGCTGCTGTCGATCCTCTCCAGTCTGTACCAGTGCACGCGCCTTGTGCTCTACTTGAGTCCTTTCATTGTACCTCAAACACAGTTAGAAGTGTCAGCGCTCTTATGTTTTGCTACAGTCTGGATGGATTAAAGTTCCGTAACTTCACGTTTTGAGTTTTGGCCTGTGTTCCTGTTGACACATTACCTTTTCCCTCTATCACAACATTAGCAATCTAACAAACCTAAATAAACCAGGTTGCTGTCTGCGTGTCCGGCCACAAACCAACTGCAGCTGCAACTCACCTCCCCTTCTGTTTGACGGTACTCCATCCCGCCCAAGGCCCACTGCTCCCCGGACGCCCCCTCACCTCACACTCTGGAGCAGCAGCACCTCTTCTCTTGTGGAAATTCCCCGGAGGAAGAGGGCCCTGTGCCAGGCGCCTCAATTAAATAACCTCCCCACCCCCCACCTCCCTGCCGAATTCTTGAGATTAAATTTAGTACTGAGCTGACCCCGCGCTGTTATCTGCTGCTGCAGCCCTTCCCTGCTCCCTTCTCTTGTCCCCTCCCAGTCCTGTCCAGGGTCTGACCTAGCGCGGTTATCTGCTGGTCCAGCCCTTCCCTGCCTCCCTTCTCTTGTCCCCACCCAGTCCTGTCCTTGGTCTGACACAGCGCTGTTATCTGCTGGTCCAGCCCTTCCCTGCCTCCCTTCTCTTGTCCCCACCCAGTCCTGTCCTTGGTCTGACACAGCGCTGTTATCTGCTGGTCCAGCCCTTCCCTGCCTCCCTTCTCTTGTCCCCTCCCAGTCCTGTCCTTGGTCTGACACAGCGCTGTTATCTGCTGGTCCAGCCCTTCCCTGCCTCCCTTCTCTTGTCCCCTCCCAGTCCTGTCCTTGGTCTGACACAGCGATGTTATCTGCTGGTGCAGCCCTTCCCTGCCTCCCTTCTCTTGTCCCCTCCCAGTCCTGTCCGGGGTCTGACCCCAGCCCTTCCTGCCTCCATTCTCTTGTCCCCACCCAGTCATGCCTGGGGTCTGACCCAGTGCTGTTATCTGCTGCCCCTGCCCTTCCCTTCTCTTGTCCCTACCCAGTCCTTTCCGGGGTCTGACCCCAGCCCTTCCCTGTCTCCATTCCCCTCTCTCCACCCGGTCCTGTCCGGGGTCTGACCCAGCGCTGTTATCTGCTGCCCCAGCCCTTCCCTGCCTCCCTTCTCTTGTCCCCTCCCAGTCCTGTCCGCGGTCTGACCCAGCGCTGTTATCTGCTGGTCCAGCCCTTCCCTGCCTCCCTTCTCTTGTCCCCACCCAGTCCTGTCCGTGGTCTTACCCAGGGCTGTTATCTGCCGGTCCAGCCCTTCCCTGCCTCCCTTCTCTTGTCCCCACCCTGTCCTGTCCAGGGTCTGACCCAGCGCTGTTATCTGCTGCCCCAGCCCTCCTGCCTCCATTCTCTTGTCCCCACCCAGTCCTGTCCGGGGTCTGACCCAGCCCTTCTCTGCTTCCCTTCTCTTGTCCCCTCCCAGTCCTGTCTGGGGTCTGACCCAGCGCTGTTATCTGCTGCCCCAGCCCTTCCCTGCCTCCCTTCTCTTGTCCCCACCCAGTCCTGTCTGGGGTCTGACCCAGCGCTGTTATCTGCTGGTCTAGCCCTTCCCTGCCTCCCTTCTCTTGTCCCCACCCAGTCCTGTCAGGGGTCTGACCCAGCGCTGTTAACTGCAGGTGCAGCCCTTCCCTGCTTCCATACCCTTCTCTCCACCCGGTCCTGTCCGGGGTCTGACCCAGCCCTGTTATCTGCTGGTGCAGCCCTTCCCTGCCTCCCTTCTCTTGTCCCCACCCGGTCCTGTCCGTGGTCTAACCCAGCACTGTTATCTGCTGCTCCAGCCCTTCCCTGCCTTCCTTCTCTTGTCCCCACCCTGTCCTGTCCAGGGTCTGACCCAGCGCTGTCATCTGCTGCCACAGCCCTCCTGCCTCCATTCTCTTGTCCCCACCCAGTCCTGTCAGGGGTCTGTTCCAGCGCTGTGTTCTGCTGGTGCAGTCCTTTCCTGCCTTCCTTCTCTTGTCCCCACCCAGTCCTGTGCGGGGTCTGCCCCAGCCCTTCCTGTCTCCATTCCTTTGTCCCCACCCTGTCCTGTCGGGGGTCTGACCCAGCGCTGTTATCTGCTGCTCCAGCCCTTCCCTGCCTCCCTTCTCTTGTCCCCACCCATTCCTGTCCGGGGTCTGACCCATCGCTGTTATCTGCTGGTGCAGCCCTTCCCTGCCTCCCTTCTCTTGTCCCCACCCAGTCCTGTCCGGGGTCTGACCCAGCCCTTCTCTGCCTCCATTCCCTTGTCCCCTCCCAGTCCTGTCCACGGTCTGACCCAGCCCTTCCCTGCCTCCATTCCCATGTCCCCTCCCAGTCCTGTCCGGGGTCTGACCCAGCACTGTTATCTGCTGGTTTAGCCCTTCCCTGCCTCCCTTCCCTTCTCTCCACCCAGTCCTGCCCGGGGTCTGACCCAGCCCTTCCTGCCTCCATTCCCTTGTCCCCTCCCAGTCCTGTTCGGGGTCTGACCCAGCGCTGTGTTCTGCTGGTCCAACCCTTCCCTGCCTCCCTTCTCTTGTCCCCACCCAGTCCTGTCCGGGGTCTGACCCAGCCCTTCCCTGCCTCCATTCCCTTGTCCCTACCCAGTCCTCTCCGGGGTCTGACCCAACGCTTTTATCTGCTGGTGCAGCCCTTCCCTGCCTCCATTCCCTTGTCCCTACCCAGTCCTGTCCGGGGTCTGACCCAGCGCTTTTATCTGCTGGTGCAGCCCTTCCCTGCCTCCCTTCTCTAGTCCCCTCCCAGTCCTGTCCTTGGTCTGACACAGCGCTGTTATCTGCTGGTGCAGCCCTTCCCTGCCTCTCTTCTCTTGTCCCCTCCCAGTCCTGTCCTTGGTCTGACACAGCGCTGTTATCTGCTGGTGCAGCCCTTCCTGCCTCCATTCTCTTATCCCCACCCAGTCCTGTCCGCGGTCTGCCCCAGCCCTTCCTGCCTCCATTCCCATGTCCCCACCCAGTCCTGTCCGGGGTCTGACCCCAGCCCTTCCTGCCTCCATTCTCTTGTCCCCACCCAGTCATGCCTGGGGTCTGACCCAGTGCCGTTATCTGCTGCTCCTGCCCTTCCCTTCTCTTGTCCCTACCCAGTCCTGTCCGGGGTCTGACCCCAGCCCTTCCCTGTCTCCATTCCCCTCTCTCCACCCGGTCCTGTCCGGGGTCTGACCCAGCGCTGTTATCTGCTGCCTCAGCCCTTCCCTGCCTCCCTTCTCTTGTCCCCTGCCAGTCCTGTCCTTGGTCTGACCCAGCGCTGTTATCTGCTGGTGCATCCCTTCCTGTCTCCATTCTCTTGTCCCCTCCCAGTCCTGTCCGGGGTTTGACCCAGCGCTGTTATCTGCTGGTCCAGCCCTTCCCTGCCTCCCTTCTCTTGTCCCCTCCCAGTCCTGTCCGTGGTCTTACCCAGCGCTGTTATCTGCCGGTCCAGCCCTTCCCTGCATCCCTTCTCTTGTCCCCACCCTGTCCTGTCCAGGGTCTGACCCAGCGCTGTTATCTGCTGCCCCAGCCCTCCTGCCTCCATTCTCTTGTCCCCACCCAGTCCTGTCCGGGGTCGGACCCAGCCCTTCTCTGCTTCCCTTCTCTTGTCCCCTCCCAGTCCTGTCTGGGGTCTGACCCAGCGCTGTTATCTGCTGGTCTAGCCCTTCCCTGCCTCCCTTCTCTTGTCCCCACCCAGTCCTGTCAGGGGTCTGACCCAGCGCTGTTAACTGCAGGTGCAGCCCTTCCCTGCTTCCATACCCTTCTCTCCACCCGGTCCTGTCCGGGGTCTGACCCAGCGCTGTTATCTGCTGGTGCAGCCCTTCCCTGCCTCCCTTCTCTTGTCCCCACCCAGTCCTGTCCGTGGTCTAACCCAGCGCTGTTATCTGCTGCTCCAGCCCTTCCCTGCCTTCCTTCTCTTGTCCCCATCCTGTCCTGTCCAGGGTCTGACCCAGCGCTGTCATCTGCTGCCCCAGCCCTCCTGCCTCCATTTTCTTGTCCCCACCCAGTCCTGTCAGGGGTCTGTTCCAGCGCTGTGTTCTGCTGGTGCAGTCCTTTCCTGCCTTCCTTCTCTTGTCCCCACCCAGTCCTGTCCGGGGTCTGCCCCAGCCCTTCCTGTCTCCATTCCTTTGTCCCCACCCTGTCCTGTCGGGGGTCTGACCCAGCGCTGTTATCTGCTGCTCCAGCCCTTCCCTGCCTCTCTTCCCTTCTCTCCACCCAGTCCTGTCCGTGGTCTGACCCAGCGCTGGTATCTGCTGCTCCAGCCCTTCCCTGCCTCCCTTCTCTTGTCCCCACCCATTCCTGTCCCGGGTCTGACCCATCGCTGTTATCTGCTGGTGCAGCCCTTCCCTGCCTCCCTGCTCTTGTCCCCACCCAGTCCTGTCCGGGGTCTGACCCAGCCCTTCTCTGCCTCCATTCCCTTGTCCCCTCCCAGTCCTGTCCGGGGTCTGACCCAGCCCTTCCCTGCCTCCATTCCCTTGTCCTCTCCCAGTCCTGTCCGGGGTCTGACCGTGCGCTGTTATCTGCTGGTTTAGCCCTTCCCTGCCTCCCTTCCCTTCTCTCCACCCAGTCCTGTCCGGTGTCTGACCCAGCCCTTCCCTGCCTCCATTCCCTTGTCCCTACCCAGTCCTGTCCGGGGTCTGACCCAGCACTGTTATCTGCTGGTTTAGCCCTTCCCTGCCTCCATTACTGCAGGCTGCCAGGGGTTCACAAAGGGGACCCTCCTAAGAGGGCGGCTGCCTTAGTGCCACATGAGGGCACACGAGGCAGCCGCCTAATGTTGGGGACCCCCTAGGGGTCTGCTCGCCTGCGTCTGACCCGGGCAGGAGTGATGTACAAATACCTCTCCCGCGCACTGGCGTCCTCTTTGCCCACTACCCTGACGCCGTTTGGGTGTGCCGATGTCGTGTCCCTGGTCTGGCCTTGGTCCCCCGCTGTTGTGAGCTTAGTCCCGGTGAGTGCAGAGATATTGTCAGTCCCGTCCATCAAGTATTTCTTCAGTATGGTGCTGTGTGCGGGGGGACAATTGTGCGGCGTGGTGGGTGACCCGGGACCCCCCCGGCTGTGGTGTCGGGTTTTTTGTGGCATGTGCTGCCTTGTCGGACCAAGTGGGTTCCTTGTCTGCACGGGCACAGCGGAGCACGGACCCTTATTCCAAGCTTTCTGGTTCCTTACGGGTCTGGGAGGGGAACATTAGGGCAGTGGGGGCAGACCCTGCTGCCTGATTACGTTTGTGCGTGTGGAGGAGATTCATTGTGGGGCTTAGCTTGGGGAGCGGTTACAATTTCCAAGGGTCTTGCAGCAGCGAGTGCGCCCCCAATGTTAATGAGATGCACGAAGCCCGGAGTTAGTCGCACGCCACGGGTCGCCGTTGTGGCAACTGAGATTTTGGCTGCATGCACAGGGAGACTGAACTGCTCCGGTGCTGTGTGGCACAGTTTAGAGCCTGGGAGGCCCCAGATCATCCTTGGTGGGGGTTAGTGTTTGATCACCTCGGTTTTGATTTTCGGCCTACTTCCGGTTGGCTAGGGGACAGTGCGGCTTCAGGAGGGGAGGGCAATTTTGCGGGTGGCTCGCGGGCCCCCTGCTAAAAAGCAGCTTGAGTTACCAACTGGGGGGCATGGGGGGTGAGGGGGGTGAGCCAGGTGCCAAGCGGGGTGTCTGCTGCCCCCCTTGATAATGGGCAGGAGGCACTGTTTAATAACGTTAAATGTTCCAGCTGCGCGGCTTGTCGCGTGCGTGACACGCAGTGCTAAAGAGGTGTGTGCCATGGGAGTGCGTCGGTGACTGCTAGGGGGCCGGTGCTGTGCACCTGGCTTGTGAACGGCATGATTTTGTGCCATCCAGTGGCTTTGCCAGGCACAGGTTTTTAGGTCTCGGCTGGGCGTGGCAGCAAAGCTGCCCCGCCTCTCCGAGAGATCTTGTAAATACAAGATTTCTAAAAGGGACTGTAAGCCCCACCCCTCCTTTCCATTGGGTAGCGTCAGCGTTTATGATAAATGCTGGCTTCCCAATGGAAAGGAGTGCTTTTGGGTGCCACCCTGTTTGTTTTTCGGACAGCCCCTTCGGACACCGTGTCCTGCTTTGCGGCCTCGTGAATACTTTTCTTATCAGCTTGTCTGATGAGGCTGTCCAGGGAAGGTTCAGGGAGAGTTCGGCAAGCTGAAGCTCAGATCATGCACCTCTGTTTATCAGGAGAGAGAAGGGAACGCAGTCTCGCTTCCCTCCGAGCCGCTGCGGTGAGGTCACCGCCTGCCCCTCCTCCTCCCCCGCCCACCCGAGCTCTGCTGCCTCCCAGGCTCAGACAGGGGGCAGACAGCAGAAAATTCCGAGCTACGAGCTTCTTGGAGTCTCGGCTCCACCCTCTGGTTGTTTGATCCTGTGCATGTCATGTTTTCTCTCTGTGGCTTGTTTTTCTCAGAGTTTGGATGCGTTTGGTTCCCAATCCGTTTCGTACAGTCAGTAAGACAGTTCCCAGGCTTCTGTTAAATACTGATCAGTGATCAGCAAGTGGGCAAAAGATCTCTGTACTAATCACTCAACCCCCTGTGCTATATTACTAAGATTCAAGCGTTCACAGTACAAGTTAGACACTATGTCTGCCGCAAAAACAGCAGCCCACTGAGCTTTCTAGCAGGAATGAAATCTGCAGCCTGCTGCTTTTACGCGGGTCTGGGCAACACGTGCATTAACCTCCCCAGCTGTCCTAGCAGCAGGCAGCTCTGCTGCTTTAAAGCCGCCTTCTCGCAGAGGCCGCCGCACCCTCCCGCAGGGGGGGGGGCTTGGAGGCCGGCGCCATAACCCACGCGGTGCCCACCGGTGGGGAAACTGGTTTTGGGCACCTTAAAGCGCCCATAAACCAGCGGAAGCAGAGTGCGCACCAGCCCGCTCCGGGCGGAAGTGACCCGTGACCTGGGCGTCCCTAAGGGGCGGCCAATGGTCACTGTGGCTTGTTTTGAACCCCCCAATCAGGGGGGTCCACCTGAGACCCCTATGGAGGGGTCAGAGGATTTAAGTCGCCGCCTCTCCCAGCAAGGACACAACTTCTTCGAGGAGCTGGGAGAGCGGCGCAACAACACATCGATTGCAGCCCCACCCTCCCACACCTAAGGAACAGCAAAGTCGCAGGGCTGGAAGATGGCAGGGGCGTTGCGGAAATCCTACAATGGTTGGCTAAGGAAACACACCGGCGGGCGGTGCGTAGGAGGAGGGCCACTCACTTTTGAATGCCGCACGGCAGGGTGACGTGGCCGCACCAAGGAGGGGAGTAGCAGGAGGAGACGGCACTCGCGGCCCAGACCCGGCCGGACGGCAGGGCGCAAATGGTAGCGAGCTGGGGACCCAACTCCAGTGAGAAAAGCTCCCCTCCATGACACGCAGAAGGCGTGGGCGACCAACCACGGGAACACCAAGGACTGACAAGGAGCTGGTTTTGTACAGTGCCATTTACGAACTGAGGAGTACACAAAAGACTGACACCTGTTCTCACAAGGTGGTGTCATGAGTTGTATATGACATGTATGATTGATGGGTACAGTTCGCAAATGAGATGTTGCATAACCAGCCTGTGTATTTTAATATTAATAAAACTGCGGCCAACAACGACCATCACTAATAACCGGTACTGTTGGCTGACTTTATTCCAAGAATGGCAAACGGGCATTCAAGGGGAGGAGAGGATGGGGAGTTGCTGTTGGGTACCCACAGAATGGGCACGTGCGGGGGTTATGTGCATGCCGGAATGCGAGACGACTGACTGGTGTTACCATGGAACAAACAGCAAAAACACTTTTCGTGGATCCATTTCCGACTTGTCAATTACTTTCCATTACAACGCTCCCCCATTTGGAAGCCCAGAAACTATAATAGTATTGCAGTATTTTATGTTACTAATTTCTGCACAAACTTCACTGTTTCGAAAAAGAAAACACGCATAAATGTTTTTTGGTTTTTTTAAGCACTCTGGGCAGCGAAAGACCCAGCATCGTAAAAACATATAGAGTCATAAAGCGCTTTGAGACAATACAAATGGTGTGAATGAGCTATTCAAAAGGAACTAAAATGGCCGATTATAAAAAAAAAAGGACACAATGCATGTATTGTGATGGTTCAGTGTCTGGTGATAGTTAAACCCACTTGTAGTGGGTTATTATCACGTCATCAGAAACACAACATGACGTCATTGGGCCAAAATACGCAGCGGCTTGTTTTTTTTGGTTATAGCTTCACTGTTCACATTTGCTTTGGAAGGTCAGATGCAGCTGGACTGAGGGCTGAGGAATGGCTCTCAGATGCAGCAGGACTGAGGGCCTGATGAATGACTCCCAGATGCAGCAGGACTGAGGGCCTGAGGAATGACTCCCAGATGCAGCAGGACTGAGGGCCTGAGGAATGACTCTCAGATCGCAAGGCAGCTGCTCCTTTCTGTAGATGGACTCGCTGCTAAACAGAGAAGAGCGTCTGCGCTGTGATGTAATAATCTCTAACCATTCAGTAGGATACTCCAAATACTGCCTCTTTCACATTGATAAGGCAGCATTCGATTTGGGAATTCTCAGTACTAAATTTGGTTGCCGGTGGGAGGCGCGGGAGATTTTTTTTGGGTACCAGCACTTATTTCTCCTTAGAGAAAGAAAAGGAAAACCACACATAACAGAAGGACAGAGGAAGAGAAATACAGAAGAAACAATTTACAAGGGAGGAAGCAAAAACATTTATGAGTGATATAACAGGGCAGGGCGTGCCTGAGGTGGATTCAGGAGCATTCGGCATGTTGGCATTTTATAGGCTGCATGTGTCTGTCCGGGTAGCGCTTTGGGTGCCGCCACTTAAAATTTTACAACTAAAGCACCGCAAATCCAACCAAAAGGTCTGTGAATTCAGGCAGGTAGGCCTGCGAGGAACAACACAGCTCTATTCCTGCATTCACATTCGCAAGATGCCATTTTTAACATGTTTATTGCAGCACCTGTCCCTTTAATGAGGATGCCCAGAGCACTGGAGCCAGCATGCAGAGGGCCTCAGGATTGCTGCGCGAGACACATTCATAAGGTGAAGCTGTTCTCCACTGACAGCTTCCGGTTGGTGGATGGTCATTCCACCCCCTGGGAGGAGTCATAAGGCAAGACCCCCCTCCCTTGGAAGCCCCCTCCTTCCAAACCACCAGGAATTGCGATTGGTAATTTATATATACGGTTTATATACTGCTGGCCTTGATTATGTTTTGGGGAACTGCATGCTTTGTTATTCCAAATCCCTTTACTAGATCAGATCCACTGTCCTTAACAGCTTACTGGATGGAACAAGCATTTGCAATGCAATAGGTCTCGCATTTGTGAAATTTTAAGCTATTGGCATTGTAAATGACAATGCTTTTTATTTATGTTTTCAAAACTAACACATAGATAAAAGGTTTGCCATTTATAAGTACCTGCAGCTCAAAGTCTCGTAAATGCGAGACCTATTGCATTGCAAATGCTTGTTTTTCTTTGATCGCTTTGAACGGCAGGGGTCGGTGGGCTCCGTCTTGTTTCACAGAGCCAAGGAGCAGAACGAACATTGACCATTGACATGTGGGACGTCTCTGTGGTGATAGGATTGCTGATCCTTAGCGTGTGTCTCATGTGGAATGGAGCGCTGGCGAAGGCTGATTCCAATTTTGCGCAATCTTGGGCGTTTCCATGTATGTGTCGCCTTGTACAGCTCCAGGTCAGAACTTGTGTAGCCCGTTGTCACTATCACTTTAGTAAGCCTACAATAAAAGTGTGGGCGGGGCTTCATCCTCGGACGCAGTATGTTTATATATTAAAGAAATGCTTTATCTTTTAAATCCTATCTTTAATACAGGGTATGCAACATATTACGGTATGATGCAATATCTGAGTTCATAAGAAAGCTGATCAATGAGCGAGATAATACGGCCCTACTGCCAAGACTACCGACCTTGGAGCAGGGGGGCCAGGACCGAGCCTCGGCCTCCGCATCCTGGGACTCTGAGCATATGACTTCGAATCCCTGTGTCCTTTTGGGGGAGTTGGCTATTTCTAAGATATCGTTCATATTGGGGTGACTGGGAGGCTCGGCTGTCAGCTGGGGAGGCAATTTGGATGCAGGTAATTGGCTGTTTATAACCAATCTCCGTGCGGACCTGTTTTCCATCCAAGGAGCCCACACGGGTTATGGTGCGTGTGCTTGTTTGGGGAGCCGTGTGCTTGCAGTATTGTTTCTCAGAGTGAGGTGGCTGCAGGGTCGGGGCACAGACCAGGTGCCTGCTCTGTGATAACCACATCCTGCCTTTAGGTGACTCACCCGGCTCGTGCGCCGGGACAGAGGACAGTCATTTCTAGTAATGGGCTTTCTACAGCTTTCTCTCGCCCACAATGCAGGTTGCGCCTGCTGGGCGCGACTGCCCCTATCCCACCCATAACAGAACAGGGCACCTAGGGTCAGGAGCAGTAACATTTTTAAACGAGGGCTGCATGTAGGGGCTGAGTTGCCGCCTGCGTGGTGGCATGTTGCGTCGTGTCGGTCATGGAGTTAACGGTGAGTGCGGGGTCCTGTGGTGGCCGTGGCTTCTTTCCTGGACGGCTGGCTCTTTTCTCCTGGTTGGGCGTAGCGCAACCCCTGCCTATGATCACCCCTTACTGCAGGGTTTGTCAATCAATCAATCAATCATTTGTAAAGTGCACTACATACCCGCGAGGGTCTCAAGGCGCTGGGAGGGGCGCTACTGATCAAACAGCCAGGTCTTGAGTATCCGCCTGAAGGTCAGCAGGTCTTGGGTCTGTCGTAGGCTCAGTGGGAATGTGTTCCATGTCTTGGCGGCGAGGTGGGAGTAGGATCTCCAACCGGTGGTTGTTCTTCGGATGTAATGTAATGTAATGTAACACATACTTATAGAGCGCGGCTGTCACCCAAAGGGTATCCTGGTGCTTTGATCAAAACACTACCTACATGTGACATGCTTTACACATGTGCGAGACGGTGGCGAGTGAGAGGTCAGTGGAGCGTAGCTGGCGGTTGGGGATGTAGAAGGAGAGCCGTCTGTTGAGGTAGGCTGGGCCGGTCTTGTGGAGTGCCTTGTGTGCGTGGGTGAGGAGCTTGAAGGATATCCTCTTTTTGACGGGGAGCCAGTGCAGGTTTCTCAGGTGGGGGGTGATGTGGCCGTGGCGGGGTATGTCGAGGATCAGTCTTGCCGAGGCGTTTTGGATGCAATGTAGTCATTTGACGATCTTGGTCGGGGCTCCCGCATAGAGGGCGTTTCCGTAGTCGAGTCTGCTGCTGACGAAGGCCTGGGTGACTGTCTTTCTTGTACCTGTCGGAATCCATCTGTAGATCTTGCGGAGCAAGCTGAGGGTGGTGAAGCAGGAGGAAGATACGGCGTTGACTTGCTTGGTCATTGAGAGCGTTGAGTCGAGGATGATTCCCAGGTTGCGTGCGTGGTCGGTGGGTTTCAGGGCTGCCCCCAGTGCCGTCCGCCACCAGGAGTCGTCCCAGGCTGAAGGGTAGGAGCCGAGGATAAAGACCTCCTGTCCGAGTTCAGCTTCAGACGGCTGGTTTTCATCCAGTTGGCAACGGCCTTCATTCCTTCGTGGAGGTTGGCTTTGGTGGTGATGGGGTCCTTGGTCAGGGAGAGGATCAGCTGAGTGTGGTCGGCGTAGCAGATTATGTTGAGGTCGTGCTGTCGGGCTACGTGTGCGAGCGGGGCCATGTAAATGTTGAACAGCGTCGGGCTGAGGGAGGATCCCTGGGGTACGCCGCAGATGATCTTGGAGGCTTTGGAACGGAATGGGGGGACAAGGACGCTCTGGGTTCTGCCGGAGAGGAAGGAGGTGGTCCAATCCAGAGCCTTGTCTCGGATCCCTGTGGCGTGGAGGCGTGCGCGTAGTGTGCGGTGGCAGACAGGGTCGAAGGCGGCAGAGAGGTCTAGGAGGATGAGTGCTGCGGTCTGTTTTCTTTGAGGGATCGGGTTAGCTGTCTGTTGACGGTTTTCTTGATGACCTTGGCCGGGAAGGGGATCAGAGAAATGGGCCGGAAGTTCTTGAGGTCTCTTGGGTCTGCCTTAGGTTTTTTGAGTAGGGTGTTGATCTCTGCGTGTTTCCAGATCTCTGGGAAGATCGCGGTCTAGAGGAACAGATTTATGATGTTGCGCAGGTGGGGTGCGATGGAGCTGCTTGCTCTGTTGAGGACAAGGGGGTGACATTTAGCATTGATTATTTAATGCGATTTTATAGGGCGCGAACTTTACCCGAAGGTGTCAGTGCGCTTTTCAAAAAGGACTAGTTATGTTACATAGATTTCAGAGTACAGGGGTTACATCTAAGCGACAAGCACAAAAGCTCTAATGCACTTATGAATGATAGTGTGCACAATATTTTAACACATATATGCACGAAGCTCGGATCCATGGACAACACCAGCGCTCACTCCAAGGTGCTCAGTTAATTTATTAGGGATACAAAAGGGGGTGGTAATGGACGGAGCATCTGAACCAATCAAACACTCACACCCAGTCAAAAGATCTGGGTTTAATCCATCACCGTTCTTTAGCCCACTCTGCCACCCCAGTTCAGACATGGCTATATGCAAATCAGTCTGACCCTGTGCCTCAGGGGAACAGTCCAGCCCGAACTGCCAAGCCATGCCTTCCCTGGACCGGAAACAAGCTTCCGAGGACCGGTTTCTGGCATTACAGCCGTCTTCAGCCCGGCTTGCTTGAATCCAGTGGCAAAGTGAGCAAGGGACTCACGTCTGAGCATACCCTGCCACACTTATGGCGGCCAAAGCGGTACAAAAGGGGGTGGTAATGGACGGAGCATCTGAACCAATCAAACACTCACACCCAGTCAAAAGATCTGGGTATAATCCATCACCGTTCTTTAGCCCACTCTGCCACCCCAGTTCAGACATGGCTACATGCAAATCAGTCTGACCCTGTGCCTCATGGGAACAGTCCAGCCCGAACTGCCAAGCCATGCCTTCCCTGGACCGGAAACAAGCTTCCGAGGACCGGTTTCTGGCATTACAGCCGTCTTCAGCCCGGCTTGCTTGAATCCAGTGGCAAAGTGAGCAAGGGACTCACGTCTGAGCATACCCTGCCACACTTATGGCGGCCAAAAGCGGATGAAAGGGGGTGGTGATGGACGGAGCATCTGAACCAATCAAACACTCACACCCAGTCAAAAGATCTGGGTTTGATCCATCACCGTTCTTTAGCCCACTCTGCCACCCCAGTTCAGACATGGCCATATGCAAATCAGTCTGACCCTGTGCCTCATGGGAGCAGTCCAGCCCGAACTGCCAAGCCATGCCTTCCCTGGAACGGAAACAAGCTTCCAAGGACCGGTTTCTGGCATTACAGCCGTCTTCAGCCAGGCTTGCTTGAATCCAGTGGCAAAGTGAGCAAGGGACTCACGTCTGAGCATACCCTGCCACACTGTTGAATGTTGAAACACTCTGTGGAACTGCTAGTAGATATTTCATGAAGAGATTTTCAACGACCTGTAGTGAGCTCACGTTGGCATGTCCCCATAAACCTGCGCATATGTTACAATCGCTACACAAGTAGCTTTATATATGGTTAGCATTTCCTTGATTGGTCTCTTCCCAATTTTACGGCTAAAATTCTTTAAGGCCATAATTGATTTGCAGTACAGCAATATCCTAGTACTTATAGTTGTATTCCATAGGCCCTTGCAGTCAATTAAAACTCCTAGGTAACAGAATGTTGGGGTGATATCAACAGGGATAGAGCCAATGTAAAGTGCCCTTCTCCTATTTTTTAGTCCCGATCCACAAGACATGGTGAAGGTCTTAGAACAATTAATACGCAAATCTAACCATGTCATGATATCGCAGAATGAGGTAACCAACCTCTGCATAGCCTGTGGTGTTCTGGCCATAAGAACGGCATCATCGGAATATAGCAGGGTTGGTATTTGCCTTTCCCCTACCATTGGAAGGTCCCTACACTCAGTCAGTAATGTCCTCTCCACATCGTTAATATAGAGTGTGAAGAGAAATGGAGCTAGGACACAGCCTGGGCGTACCCCTCTTTTAATCCCAAAAGATTCAGTGCATTCCCCATTTTTCCCAAATCTAACTTTTGCAGATGCTCCAGCATAAAGTTCCCGAAGAAGTTTTATGATAGAGCGATCTACACCTAGGTTACCCATAACCAGCCAAAGTTTACTGTGCGAGACGCAGTCGAATGCCGAGGTAAGATCTACAAATGTTAAAAATATTCGACCCTCCTTGGCTTTGGTATACTTTTCAATTAAAATATGCGAGTTCAGGCATTGCTCAATTGTCCCTTGCCCTTTCATGAAGCCCTACTGTAAGTCGCTTATAATTTTATGATCGTCGGCCCATGTTTGGAGTCTATTTAAAATTACTCTTCCTAGGATCTTGACAGTGGAGTCCAATAATGATATTGGGCGATAGCACTTACAACTATCTCGATCACCCTTTTTAAAAATTGGTACTATCAGAGATTGGCACCACGAAGAAAGTAAGCCCTCATGTAGAGTTGCGTTAAAAAGACGTGTAAGAATTAGGACCCATAGTTCCCTATTGTTTTTGTACAAATCGACCGGAACCCCATCGGGGCCCGGTGCTTTTCCTCCCAGGGATGCATTGATACATTCATAAACCTCTGCTACAGTAATTTCAGGGGATAAAACGCTACGGGGGTAAATGGAAGCTTCCATCTGGGTATTCTCAGTCGCACCATCCTTGTTATCATATTCATCAGAATATAATCCTTCAAAGTATTCAACCCACTCTCTTTCTGTTATTGCCACCTCTAGCGAGTCTGTTTTATTATAGTTTAAAAGCGGTGCATGTACAACTTTCCAAAATAATGCGGGGTCTTTGCTAAGTGAAGCCACGCACAAGGCTTCCCATGCCTCTTGAGCGTTTTTCCTACCTTTAAGGGTTTGCTTATAGGTGTTCCTGCATTCTCTAATTAGACCACTATCCTTTACGGGAGCATGTAATGCTTGCTTTAAGTTAGAATATGCCTTTGTACATGCGGAATCAAACCACCCCTTTTCCACCCTACATCTACCTTTAGTATCAACCCATAGCAACTTCCTAATTTGTTCAACAATCACCAGGAAGTTCTTAATTACATCAGTGTCTGTGGTATTTTCATCTGTACATGCATAAAATTGCGGCAGCATTCCCTCTAGCAGTTTTTGCAGGAAATCTTCTGGGGCGATTTTAGTCCATTTTAAGGAATAACCATTTTTTCTGCCCATAGAAATGTTATCAACTATTGTTTTGGGCTTAACTTTACCACCGATTTCATTAGTTTTCACTCTCAGGGTTAAACTTAAAGGAAAGTGGTCACTAAGTGAGATATCAATGATTGCAAAATCCTGTATCATGCCCCCATGTCTAGCAGTCATAATAATATAATCGATTACTGTATTTGCCCCTCTTCCATTGAAGGTAGGGAGAAAGGGGGCCTCAGGACTGATCAAGCCGTTCACAAAACCCAAGTCATTTCCAAATATTATTTTGTTTAGGTGGTCCCCACATTTAGTATGATCAAAGTGGCTGAACATAATATCTTTATCAAGATTTACTCCGCATGTCCCTTTCTCTCCTTTAGTGCATAATGAACAATTAAAATCTCCAGCCCATATAACACAGGCTTCCTTGAATCTCCCATCCATCACAGTTTTAACATCATTTCCTAGTTTTCTAAAAACATTGTCAACGCCTGCTCCTTCAACGTTGTTATAAAGATTTATCAAGACTAAAACCTTCACTTTATCAACTGTAATCCGAATGATGTGATAATGCATATTGTTAAGGACTACTTCAATTTTGTGCATCCTAACATGTTGGAAACATAGGTGCACAAGCCTCCTTTGGCCCTACCATGGCGTGAACCAATTGCTGGCGAAAAATAAGTTCTATAACCATTAATATGGACCGGTTCTACTGCCCATGTCTCCTGTAAACTAACAACATCATAGGTATTCAGCAGTTTAACCCAATTTTCATTTTCCAATTTGGATCTTAGCCCTGCAATGTTCCAACTCATAAATGACCAGGTACCCTCATTTATTTTGCTAGCCGCTATATCTATTTCGCTATTGTGTTCAAGGATGGTCCCTGAGGAATTTTCATTGTATTGTCCATTACGACACACAAGCCCCCGATCCTTGCTCTTGGGTTCCACTATGTCTATCTCATCATTTACAATAGTGATTCCCAACCCACAGTCCTCATTCTCTAGCCTAGCGCAGGAGATAAGATTAGTAGTTCTAGAGTCAGTGAGCAGTCAGTCAATATCCTCTAGCCCTTGCAGAGTATGATACTGATTTGATAATGGTATATCAAAATTAAAGTTGTCTCTATGTCTGGTCCTATACTCCCCTTGCTGCCATGAGTTAAAATTGGTCATTCTAGGCTTCATTGCTGGGTAAAAATGGGTCAAATCCACAGTTTTAATCCCACCAACATCATAGTCTTGGTTCCAATTACATATAAATCTTACCACGTGTCTATCTCTTAAATTAATAATTATGCAGTCTCCAGGAAGATCTTTATACCTGTGGCCAATCCAACTTACTCTGCGGACATGCATAATCTCCGCTTGAATATACCCAGGTAGGGGTCGATTGCTGTCTAACCAGTGTATTACCTTAGATCTGCATGGGTTTCCCCTCTTTCATTTCTTAACTCTGGCACTCCCATCATGACAACAGTATAGGGAGTTGACTGCGGGGGTAGATCTACACGTGGGTGTTTGGTCTTTTCTGTTCTACTAACAGTCTTCTCAGCTATTTTATCATTCTTGTCCTTATTGTCTTCCCTTCTTGTTGGTCCCTTACCAGCCTCCCTCTCTGGCCCCTCTTGTCCAATATTCTTACGGGCTTGTACTTGAGTACCTGAAGCTGGGGTGTGTTGGGCAGGGTGATTATCGCCCTTTACTACCAATGGAGTTGATTTGCCAACAGTCTTAACAGCGCCATTAACAATATTTGTAGATGTTGTGGGGTTAGATATGACCACTGGCTTGGCATAGGTGTTCATTTGTTTCAATGTTTCTGAATTAGCCAAGCCCACCTTTTCCAAGTTCCCCACTTTATCTACTAGTACCCTTAATCTTTCCACTATTGGCAGAATAAGTGACTTCATTAGCTGTTCAAATTGTTTCATAAGGTCCATCGGACTTATGGGTAATGTGTCTTGTTGGGCCCTACACCTCTCCTCCTTATTCTGCTGTTCAGCACTATTGGACTGTATATTATTTTTACCCCCCTTCTGTTTTGCTGGGATAGGTATCAGTTTCTTCTGTCTCCCTCTCATTTTATTCCCAGACAGCAGTTTTCTACTAGGCGCCAAATGGGCTTTCCCTCTTGGTTTTGGTGAGGGTATTACACTTGGTATCTTAACTGCTAAGTCAGTGTTATCAATATTGCAAATATTTATCCCTTCTGCGTCATCCGACACATTAATCGTAGTAGGTGATTCCTCAATTGGCCTCATATTAGGTGTTAATGACAATCTACTTTGCCGACATGCAAAGTCGATAGGAGGACTTTGATTAGCGGGAATAACACAATTTACATCTTTTCCGGGAAGATCTACATATGAGTCTATTAACATGGAGTCCTGGAAAGACGCCATTGTGATCGGGGTGCTTACATGTGTATTATTTCCTTGTGTAGATTGTGTAAGGAAACACATACTTGGGGCAATGAGAGTCGCCTCTCGGTACTCTCTTTTGCATTAGCAACAACCACAATTGTTTTTTGCAACATCTTGTCTATTGCAGTTAAAGTCGGTAGTGGGGTTGTTCCTTGTGCTTTTTTCCTCGATGTAGAACGAGTTGACATTGGTGTATTTTTGCCCATGGTTTTCCTTATACAGTGCGACTATGCAAGACAATACTTGTTCACACTATATTTGCCACCAGATGGTGGACCACAATGTACCTTATGCAGACGTTTGAAGAAGAATCCAAGGGGAATGGCCCGGCCCAGCCTCGTCTGGCCCCGGACGGCCACAGATTAGTCCGGCGCTGTCCGCGACGCGTGGGCTGTCCTCACTTATGAAGCATCTCCGTGCGCAGAAATGGTGGTGGCGGCTTCCGGCGCTAGGTGACCTGGGAGCTGTAGTCTCCCTCCGCACTGCGGCCGCGAGATGGAAAACTGCGGCGGCGGGAGGGAGACCAAGGCGAGTAACGGCAGGGCAGGAGCAGGTAGGAACTCTGTATTAGCACCTTCAGGGTCCACAAGCGTTCAAAAAATGCCCAGACAGACAGCCCGCTCCACCAGGGCTGTCCTCACTTATGAAGCGCCTCCGTGCGCGGAAATGGTGGCGGCGGCTTCCGGCGCTAGGTGACCTGGGAGTTGTAGTCTCCCTCCGCACTGCGGCCACGAGATGGAAAACTACGGCGGCGGGAGGGAGACCAAGGCGAGTAACGGCAGGGCAGGAGCAGGTAGGAACTCTGTATTAGCACCTTCAGGGTCCACAAGCGTTCAAAAAATGCCCAGACAGACAGCGCATTCATTAGGAGGCTCTGCAGTGTGTAAACATTACACCAAGTGAGAAAGCATGCTCTACTAGCACAGCGCATGCCAGTGCGATCGCTCAGGGCTGCGCAGCTGAGTTCCTCGAGCTCGGCTCCTGCAGTGTTCCCCGAGCCCTATAATTGCGTGACTAATGCATTTTAGTCTATTGATGCGGACACCAGCAGTAGAATGTGTTAGTCTCAATACTGATGAATGGGACTGGGCAGGGCTAGATGCATTTCCCCATTGACTTGCATTGAAGACGCTGCCATGTCAGGCGGGAGACAGCCTTTTTGGCTTCAAAAGTCGGGACTGTCCTGTGTGAATCGGGCCTGTTGGCACGTATGCACGCGAGTATATTGTGGAAGTACCCTCACCCCACGGAGACTTTGGTCATTATTCATACATGCCAATAGACCCGATTCAGGCGGGAGACTACCGATTTTTCAAGCCACAAATGCCTTTATTTTAGCTGTTTCCGCCTGAAATTGCATTTTCTACAACAGAAGTCAATGGGGATTTTCATTCTACTGATTTTCTATTTTAAATCTCCCCCTCCCTGTCCTGAAATGTTGGCTGGATTTTGAGACTCTTCTCAGCCTGGATCCAGAGCACAAGTCACCATGGGGCTGCTGCAGGAGCCTTGCTGGCACTGGAGAGGGCGTGGCCAGCCACAAACATTTGCATACCCAGAAGCCTCTGCGGCAAACACCCGATTCATCACTACAGGCGACACAGGCTTTTGTTTCATATTATAAGGAGTATCTGTAGTTGTGCACACACAGGCATTCATGAGAACGACTGACACGTCACCGGCGTAAAGTCACCCTACTAGTAGTAACTTATATTTTCATGGTGACTGCGCTGACAGCACATCTCTCCATCCTAAAATCGACTCTCTCCGCGAGTCACGTGCACTCCAAGGGGCCGTGAGAAGCGGAAGTTCTCTAATTTTTGGAGGGTTTCCATACAAGGAACCCCGTGATTGGGTGAAATGTGAGCCTCCCAGGGGTCGGGCCTCCTTGGCCGCTGAGGAGAGGAGGAGGCCACTGCTTTCCTCGGGAAAGCGCCATAATTGCGCGCGCAACACTGGGTGACGGAAGGGGTCAAGTGACGCCGAACGAAGTGCTGTGCATATGGTCAGGTGACGCTGAAAGAGGCTCTGTGCGTAAACGCGCGCCTGCGCGAAGGAGCGGGAGCTGCACCGCAGTTTCTTGTCGCTAGAGGGCGGGAGGCTCCAGAGGAAGACGCAGCGCGTCACCATCACTCTGCATACCCACAATCCTGTGCGCGCCTCATAATGCTGCTTTGGTTTCATATAAAAGCAGGGCTCCTTATGGCATTGAATATGATAAAGAGCGGAAATTTAAGAACGAAGGGGCAGAGTATCAGTCTGCTAGTAGGAAGGCACGAATCGTAGTTAGGCACACTCATTTTCTAAGGGAAGTTTCTGGGTAATTTGCTTCTTATGTGACATTTTATTAAGCTCTGTGACAAAGAGTCACACATCAATAAGACAACCTAAACAGCGACTAAAAAATTCGAAATGAATGTGGAGTAATGAGGCTACTGCCTCGGTATCCAAAAACTCACCACTGTCGGAAGGAATCTGACAGACGAAAACAAGACAGCAGTCTTATTAAGCATTGTTGTGCTAGATGTTAATAGAAATGAAGCACTGGCAAAGTCAATAGAGCCTGTGACAGAGACCTTGGTGCAATTGATGTGTCTGAGCCACAAACGACTCCTGACAAGGAATGACAGGAAGTGTAATTGCTTTGTATTGTAAACATGCTGTATTGTTAGCAAGTTTGTAGGTATTAAACTATAAATATAATATGGTTTTCATGTCCATGTATGCACTCCACCATCCTTTTGGAATGTGCATGTGCAAAGAGCGGAGTTGAGAGATGTGATAACAATGAAAGGGGCAGAGAGGGAGGTGGGCACAGAGAGGGAGGTGGGCACAGAGAGAGAGGTGGGTACAGAGAAAGAGGTGGGCACAGAGAGGGAGGTGGGCACAGAGAGAGAGGTGGGCACAGAGAGAGAGGTGGGCACAGAGAGAGAGAGGTGGGCACAGAGAGAGAGGTGGGCACAGAGAGAGAGAGGTGGGCACAGAGAGGGAGGTGGGCACAGAGAGAGAGGTGGGCACAGAGAGAGAGGTGGGCACAGAGAGGGAGGTGGGCACAGAGAGAGAAAGGTGGGTACCGAGAGAGAGGTGGGCACAGAGAGGGAGGTGGGCACAGAGAGAGAGGGAGAGAGAGGTGGGCACAGAGCGAGAGGTGGGCACAGAGAGGAGAGAGATGTGGGCACAGAGAGGGAGGTGGGCACAGAGAGAGAGGTAGGCACAGAGAGGGAGGTGGGCACAGAGAGGGAGGTGGGCACAGAGAGAGAGGTGGGCACAGAGAGAGAGGTGGGCAAAGAGAGGGAGGTGGGCACAGAGAGAGAGGTGGGCACAGAGAGGGAGGTGGGCACAGAGAGAGAGGTGGGCACAAAGAGAGAGAGGTGGGCACAGAGAGAGAGGTGGGCACAGAGAGAGAGAGGTGGGCACAGAGAGAGAGGTGGGCACAGAGAGGGAGGTGGGCACAGAGAGAGAGGTGGGCACAGAGAGGGAGGTGGGCACAGAGAGAGAGGTGGGCACAGAGAGGGAGGTGGGCACAGAGAGAGAGGTAGGCACAGAGAGGGAGGTGGGCACAGAGAGGGAGGTGGGCACAGGGAGAGAGTTAGCAGGTGCCAGGGTGGAGCGAAAGCGGGCAGAGGCAGCTGTTTCTATGCACAGGGCACCTGGATGTTCCTCTTCAGATACAGCAACAGAGTGAGTCAGCCGGTCCCACCACACCCGGAGTAGTTTATAATATAATAAGGATAAGCTTCGCCTCACAAAATTAAGCACCGGGGCTCTCTCTGTAGAATGGGCTGGCTTCATACTGTAGCCAGATGTTTGTTATAACTTGCTGTAATAGGGGAAAATAAAAAATGTTAGTATTTAATGAATATTTAATCAACTAATCAAGAGACATAAAAGTTAATGATGGAGGTGGGCAGCCGCAGGCTGCAGGGAGAGATGGGGGCCGTGTCCTGCAGCTAACACTGCACCAAAGTTCACCTTTACCCAGTGCATAGCGTGCAAAGCACAATAGCAGTGAGAGCCTGGACGGTCCCAGCTCGTGCAATTGCATGGGGGGTGCAGAAAAGAATTAAAAACAAACAGAGAGGGCAGGGAGTCCGGCAGGGCAATGGAACTGAAGAATGGGTGAGGGAGAGAAACCAGCGTGAGGCCTCCCCTTTCATCTCCACTTCATCAATTAACCCAGCTGTGCATTCATGGTAGGTAGATAAAATAAACATATTTAATAACTGCAGCAATTGACTACGCTCCCAGAGACCCACCCCGTTGTGATTATTTAGGGGATGGCATCAAAAAGATGAAGTCACATAAATTAATTTGTTTCTTCGAATAACAATTGTTTTATTCAGATTTAAGTTCGCAGCTCGCTGATAATGTACTATCTGAATCTCCTATCCGAACTCAGCCTTTGAACCGCTGCGGGACTGATGAATTTAGAAACACTTAAATGAAGAATCTTACTAAAGCTTCACATACAGGGGCATATTATCAAGGGGGTTTATCTCCGCTTTTTTGGCTTTAAAAGCCAAGAAAGCGAGATAAAATGATCTCCCTATTACCTAGCTGTCGCTGACACCAGTTAGCGACAGCTAGTAGGAGATAGCGACCATCTTGGGCCCCGCTTTGCATATCAGCGAAATTTATCACTAATGACATGCAAAGTGGGCGAGCCAAGATGTTAGCAACTGGAAACAGTCGCTAACATTGCTATCTCCTATTACCAACTTTTGGAGATATTCGCGCTAAGCGCGAATATCTCCAAAAGCTAACACCTGCCCCTGAGCAGTTCTTAGTCATGTTATCCAATGGTAGGTGGATAACATGGCTAAGAGCATTAGCTCGGTAATGCATGAATATCGCGGACTTTTCAGCGATATTCATGCATTTCGGACGATTTTTATCGCTTAGGAGATAAACCTTGATAATAGCAAGGTTCCTAACCGATAAAAATCGCCACAGCTCGGCGATAAAAATATTGCCGCTAAGCCAACATAGCGATAATTATCGCTTGTTGTTGGTAACATGCTCCACAGTTTTTATTAACGCTAATGCTATAACCAAGAGAGTCAGCTTCGGAAATGAACAAACAAGTGAATTGGGATTATTAGAGCTTTGAGATCATCGGCGCCCCTTTACCTATACTTTATATGTTGCATTAACCCACTCACACACTTGTTGCTCGTATCAATATCTCTGCCTCAGAACCCCCTTCTCAGAGAAGGTCTGTCTGTGGCTGCCGGCTGCATTACTGTGACCCCCTCACACCTGTGACGGAGGCTGGGAGTCCCAGAGAGCCGTAGTGCCACGGTGTATGGATGCTATAGAGGTCTGCCACGTCGGCTGCCTCTAGCCCAACCGAACATCTCTCTGAGGTCCAGTGTCGCCAGTACAGCTAATTAGCAGAGAGCAGATACATGCGAAAGAGAGAAAGGACTACAGCTGTTCTTGTTCACTAAAGGACACAAACATACGCTCATACTCCGCTTTCTCTGTCACACTAAGGGGCATATTATCAACAACTAGCGATATTTATCGCTAAATGAGCTTAGTGATATTTTTTTATCGCCGTGCATCGCTGGATTTTATCGCAGAGATAACGTGCTATTAGCAACGTTTATCTCAAATGCGATAAAATATCCGGCGATAGCTGCTTAATGCGTGAATATCGCTGGAAATCCAGCGATATTCAGGCATTAACGGCAATAGGGTCGTAACCTGAAAATCCAACTCCCATTGAATAAACAGGTTAAGAAGTGGTCTGAGCAGGCATTAGTTTTCAGCGATATTCGCGCTTAGCGCACATTTTTTCATCGCTACGCCTGCGTTGATAATAGGTGATAGTGATGTTAGCGACTGGTTTCAGTCGCTAACAGGTTGGGTACGCCCACTTTGCATGTCATTAGCGATAAATATCGCTGACATGCAAAGCGAGCCCCAAACCGCTAGCTATCGCCTCAAACTGTCGCTAACTGATGTTAGCGACAGCTTGCTAATAGGGTGATGAAATTATCGCCGCTTTGCGGCTGAATTGGCCGCAAAAGCGGCAATAATTTCATATCCCCCACCTTGATAATATGCCCCTAACTTTTAGTCATGCTGAACAGTAAGCACACTGGTGTATAACATGGCTAAAATATATTGGCAAAGCCAAAAGCTCTTGCGTCGGCAAGACATATTGCCTTTGCTAGTGCTTGTTTAATTTTAAATAGAATGTATTATATTTTACGTGGTATGTTTTTTGCATAGCAAATAATTTCAGGGCTTGGCTCGTTCACAGGTTCTACGGTCCTTAATTTGTTGGCTCGTCCACCTCTGCTCATATTATCGACTTCAGAAACATTAACGTTTTAGTACATTTGTAGTGTTGGGGGCAAAACACTGTAACAATACATACGTTCTCCAAAGATGCACGCTTTCGTCTTGCTAGTTATATTTAGATGATTGCAGCAAGCCTATTAAAAATGAACCATTTAGGAGGATGGTAACTTTTGGCTTTTGGGTTTCACAAAGATCTCTGCAAAGGACAATAAGATTCTCTGGACTATCTTATTTTTTTATTTTTATTTTTTTTCAGAGTTTTATATAGCGCGAACGTGACCCGAACCGGGTATCAGAGCGCTTTACATAGCACCAGTTACGTTACACAAGGACACACATTAATTTTGTTAGGCACGGGGAGATTAAGTAATGTGCCCAGAATCACAGGAGGTTTGGCGACATTACCGAGACTCAAAGCGGGTTCCCCAGGTCCGAGGTCGAGCGCCTTAGCCGTTATGCCAACTTCTCTCCCCTTATTAAGATTCAAACGTGAGCTACAGACTCTCTGCTACGCTCTGCATCAAGCGTACTTAACCCATCCCACCCTGCCACAAAATAATGTCCAAATCATGCACTACAGTACGCGCGATCAGACCACGTGAAGAGCAGAGGAGTATGTAAAACAAGATTGGGAGCGTGTCAGCCAGGCTCTCAAGACAGCTACAGCAGGAATAGCTTACGCGTGACCTTAAAAGGATGAACACGGACAGGCGGTTGGAACGAAGTAACCCGAGGTGCCTTACACATAAGTTTCTATGAGCTTCCCCTAGCATCTGTCTCTGGCGATGTACCCCTCCGATTAAAAGTGCTACATTAGCTCTGATGTTGGGGCGCTGAGTGGCGTTGAGAGTTGACAATCTTTCCGAAATGCCGTTTTGTTGGAAATCAGGGAGTTATGTCTCAGCACTGGTTGCAAGCGCACATTGTGGTTGCAGGTATACCTTAAGCTTGAATAGAAAGACAGCGGGAGACCCCTACAAAAAAAAGAATTCTTTCAAGTTTTTTACAGATACATGCTTTACTTATCCCGTCCGGAATGTTTTATCTGTGTCATGGGATTAGTTGTTCTATTGGTGCCATAAGGACAGTGCAAGTGCCAGAAGGCAAACACTGGAGCTAGTTGCACTTGGTTGGCCCTTGGAAACTAGAGAACTTCTGCAAAGGAGGTGGAGTGTGAGGGGGTGGGGCTCCAAAGGACGCCCACCTAGAAACTGACACGTGGTTCTGACGTATGATAACCCAGCAAGCGGTTGAAGTGCATAACAAAAGTATGGAATGAGGAGGCAGGGCCAGTGACGTGGCTAAAAAAATGTTTTCAATATTTTGTTTATCTTTCATCTTAAGGTAAATACGTAGAAAATGTAACATACGCCTTTCATGGAGAATTAAAGCAAGTTAAAGGAATCGGAGGGCAATGTACGACAGCTCTTTCATTAATTCCATCCCCGCAGATGCAACCATATAGCTGCAGAAATGAATGCCGGTTGGAGCAATCATCACTTTAATTCACAGTTGTATAAAGTCCCAGATTGTAAGAGCTGTGAATATCCAAAGTAAACCTTTAAAAATTGTATTACAAACTATAATAAAGAATATGCGCAAAGAGATTAAGTGTTTCAAATAAAACAAGTATTTCCAAATTTTGTGTTTCGTGATATAAAATCAGACCTAATGCAAACCTTTTTTTTAAAATATAAGTTTCTATCAGAAGGACAGCACTTTTACATTTCTTTCGGGGCGCAGGCACCCTGGCTTGTTTCTCCCTCGCCTCCCACATCATGGCGTCGAAATACTGGCGGCACCTTATCGGCACCTCAAGGTCGGCACTAACTGTTCAGGAGTCATGCTGGTTGTTTAAGTAAAGCAAAATGTGGGGGGAACTGTTATGTAAAATTAGAAAAAGGCTCTTCAAGTCGTTCCCCAAATAGCTTGACCGTTCATGCTCTAAAGCCGCCAGAGTACTTAAGGCCGCTTTAAAAACCACTCCTAGGGACAATGCTTTGATCCGCTCCACACGTGGCAATTATAAAAAGCAGATAAGTATCCACAAAAGGGAATTAAAGGGGGATACCTGGCGAGAGCTTCTAGACCCTCTGACATTATCTAGCAGTTCCAAATTCTGGAACATTATTAATAGCCCACTTTTTTTAACAGATGAGCCTGCGGACCTAGGTACAAACATAACAGAGAAGGAATGGGTGGCCCATTTTAGCGCCATTTTTAAAAGTTTAACATCTGAGTCTGAGCTGCAGCTAAGCCCACAGTACGGAACGAGATTGTATTTACTGTACAAGAAGTGGAGGACGGTATAACTAACCTTACCTGTGAGAAGGCCCCAGGCCCTGATGGTGTCCCTCCTGACCTTTTTAAATCTAACCCCTCGCTGTGGGCGTCAGTATTGGTGGCTGTGTTGAACGCGGCCGCAAAGGTTGGGTGCCCGGAATCTTGGGGAACGTCCACAATAGTACCAGTTTTTAAGAAGGGAGATCGCAACTGCACCACGAATTATAGACCAATCTCCCTCATTGATTCCATGGTAAAAGTTGTGGGAGGAGTAGTGCTGAACAGATTGAGCACCTGGGCGGAAGAGAACAAGATCATATCCGATGTGCAGTTTGGGTTTCGCCCAGGATGCTCAACTGTGGCACAATGTGTCAACCTCTACCTTACCCTCGGAAAGTACACCATTGCCCGCCAGGGAACGATCTATATGGCCTTCATGAATCTGTCCTGTGCCTTCAGTTGTGTTAATCGGGAAAGGCTGTGGCAGTCCATGGAGGCCATGGGGGTTGAAGATAACTTGGTGGACTTCCTGAGGGACCTACACAGAGACACCAGGGCAAATATTAGGTACTCTCAAGACCTAAGGGTCACAAGGGATTTTATTACAGAAAGGAGGGTACGTCAGGGGTGTATCCTAGCCCCCTTTCATTTTTAACCTATACAATAATGATCTGGACTGGACCCTGCAGGAAACTGGGGCTGATTTTCGGTACGTGGGATGCAGGGGACTGCTCGTGTTGCTATACGAAGACGACGCGGTTCTCCTGGCGCGTTCCCCAAAAAGCCTGCAAATCCTGCTTGATACATTTCGAGGGTTTATGGCAGTCGTGCTGGTTGTTTTATTAAAGCAAAAAGTGGGGGGAACTGTTTATGTATAATTAGAAAAAGGCTCTTCAAGTCGTTCCCCAAATAAATTCACCTATCCAACCACTGCCACTTGCAGCTCCGCATCGTGCAAGGCTTACCAAAGCCTCCATGTTCCAAAGGCCGTCCCTGGTTCCTCTTTCTAAGCTGTCACAGCCTTCCTCTAAATCACACCATGAATATTGGAAGGACAAACACCACACGTTTTCAAAATAACTAACAGGATCAAGGCATCGATTATCATGATTTTAAGAAGTGCGTCGAAGTACTTCACAAGTCGGCAGAGTGATGACAAACAGAGGAAGGACAAGAGAAACGGAAGGGAGGGGCAGGTCGGGAGGAAGTCAGGCAAAATAGAGTGCGCATTGAGTCAGCCAATCCCAGGAAAAATAAGGATTTATGAATGCAATAGGACTCTTATTTACACAAGCCCTATTGCATTTTTTATTTAAAGTTTGGGAGTCGAAAAAAGCACAAACGGGAGGGGTGGGTAGAGAGGTGCAGGGGGTTGAAAAGTGACAGACTGCAGGAGAGGGGGGAAAACAAGGAAAAATTGCATTACGTTAAAGGGGCTGATAGCCTCGGAAGGCTACAAATGGCAACATGACCGTTAAGAGGAGGGACTAAGAATGGGAAAACCAACGAGAACACTGCATTTATGATGTAACCCAATCAAAACATGGGTGTAGAGTGGGCGGAGTTTAATTAAGCTTACCCAGTATAGTGTATACAGCATGCCTCGCAGAGCGATGGCAGTGGGTTGCACAGCAATGCTATACGCGAGACCTAAAAAGCATTGGTATAACCTATAGGTGTTATTGTTGGGACATTGATGATCCAAAAGCTTTGTTCCATATATGTTGGATAATTAATAAGCGTTATTTTTTTTAATATAATTTTTATTTTATTGAAAAACAAAACACATACAACAGTGACTGAAATGCAGAGACCACAATTGCACAGTTCCATCATTGACTTCAAGGCGTTCTACAGTGCTTGACAATTAGTAGAAAAACAGGCCTAAGAACTCTCCAGGTCCACAGTTAACGGTTCCAGTTCGGGGGGTTCACAGATATCTCCACGATAGGCATTCCATGCACTCCAAATCTTGACCCATTTTCGGGGTCGCCCCCTAGAAACATACACAGACTTCTCACGAAACATACACCAGTCAAGATCTTCCATCCATTTCCCAACCCTGGGTGCCCGTGTCGCCCCCCAAAGCTGCGCAATGTTGCGTTTGGCAATTGCACACGCCAGAATCACCCACACCTTGCCATGAGTGGACAGGTCCGTGGGTTCCCACACGTTCAGCAGACATCGCCTTGCCTCGGGGTCAACTCGCTGCTCCCACACTTCACTCATCTTTGCAAGTATGCGGTGCCAGAACTCCCGAACCTCCTGGCACTCCCAGATAATGTGCATGAATGACCCCGGCAGCCCACACCCCCTGCGACAAGCGGGCGATTCAGTCAGACCCATCCTCTGCAGGCCCAGACCCGTCACATAAGAGCGATGCATTATCCGTAGTTGAATCAAACGGAGCCTCATTGGAATTGCCACCTCCTTAGGGGACGCCACCGCTTCCCTCCAATCCTCGTCATCTAAGACAAGACCATCGGCGACCCACTGCTCGCGAAGGCGCACCAGCGGGTCGTCCGAATGGTTGATCAATTTACGATATGTGAGGGAGATCGACTTAACAGGTAAGAGGCCGTCGAGCAGGCGATCCTCCAGCGGGGAAGCCACCGGAAGCGTCTCCCCGCTGGACACCACCGCATGCAGTGTGTGGCGAATCTGAATGTAACGAAACCGCTCGGTATCACACAGTCGGTACTTGGCCTGTAGCTCCTCAAAGGTCAAAATCCTATCCTTGCCCCATATGTCCCGAATCTGCGAAATGCCAATCAGGTCCCACTGATCAAACCCCTTCGACTTCCAGAGCATACCAAGCTTTTCTGAGCTCCACAGCGGCGTGGATAAAGTCAGGCGTCCAGCCCATCGGAGGGCGCCAGTGGCCTCGTGCCACACTCTCGCGGAGCACAAGGTGGGCCCCTTCAGTGGAAAGCGGCCACACCGCGCGTACAAAACTCGGGTAAAGTCACCCCTCGGCAACTGACCACGGTCCATTGCGTAGCCCGGGTCAGTCGGGGATCCATAAATCGCATGGTTAATGGGGGCCAGCTGTGATGCCCAATAATATTTCCAGATGTTCGGCAAGCCGATTCTACCATCATACCATGGCAACATCAATTTGGAAAGAGCTATGCGCGGCCTTCCCTCCCACAGAAGGCCGCGCTGAAGAGATTCAATCTCGCAAAAGTACGAAGGGGACACAGGAACGAAAGAGCTCTGATGAGCATATAAAAAGTGCGGAAGCGCCATCATTTTGAAAAGGGTGGCGCGACCCAGCAAAGAAAGAGGCAACGCCCTCCACCGAGCCGTGTCCGCCCGGAGCCTTGCTAAGGGGGGTAACGAATTTAGACGGTGGCGCACTGTGGGGTCCAAAGAGATATGGATCCCCAAATAGCGAAAGCTAGTCGACTCCACCCTCACGGGACAGTTCTCGGGCACCCTGGGCGGATCCCCGCTCAGTACGAACAAAACCGACTTCGCCCAGTTAATTAAAAACCCGGAGTGCCTGCTGAAAATGGCAAGGACGTCCATGAACACAATCAATGAAGCCCGGGGGGAGGTCAGATACAACAGAATATCATCCGCATAAAGCGAAATCTTATCTTCCCAGTCCGGGGTCCAGCGCAATCCCTTTATGGAGTGATCCCAGCACACCCAGGCTGCAAGGGGCTCCAGGGCCAGCGCAAACAACAGCGGCGAAAGGGGGCACCCCTGACGGGTGCCACGCCCAAAAGAAAAATCACCCGATCTGTGATTGTTAACGACGACTCGCGACAAGGGAGCAGAATAAAGGAGGCGGACCCAGCCAATAAAGCCGGGGCCGAAACCCAACTTAGCCAACACTGCGAAAAGATAGGGCCATTCTACACGATCGAAAGCCATAGTGGCGTCCAGGGATAGCAATATTGAAGGCTCATGAATAGAAGATGCGCTGGCCAAAACACCGTGGAGACGCCTAAGATTGAGAGCGGTATTCCTTCTGGGCATAAAGCCAGATTGATCGGGATGGACCAAAGAGGAGATAACCTTCACAAGGCGCGTGGCGAGCAATTTTGCCAACACCTTGGGCTCCACATTCAACAGCAAGATCGGACGATACAATGAGCATTCCAACCGAGGCTTACCCTCCTTGTGTATAACGACTATATTGGCAATCCGCTGGTCATATGGCAACCGACCACACTCCAAGCTCTCAGTAAACATATCTTTCAAATACGGAGCTAATCTATCGGCATGGGGTTTAAATAATTCAATTGGGAGACCGTTGGGTCCAGAGGCCCTACCGGATTGTACTTCCTAATAGCCAATGCCACCTCGTCATTAGTGAGTGTAGAGTCCAGATACTTCCTATCATCCTCCGACAACACCGGCATAATAATGTCGCGCAACATTTCCGGGTTATCCGCTTCAGTAAACGCACCCGAGGAGGCGTAAATCTCAGCGTAATAGCGGGCAAACTCCTCTACAATCAGCTGGGGGTCCGACGAGTTCCCTGAGCCAGCGATGTGCAGCTCCGGGACCAGCCTAGAGCCCCAGTCACCCTTTTCCAGCCAAGCGATCAGTTTCCCGGCCTTATCGCCGTGCTCGTAAATCCTATCTTGAGTAACATCCAGCTGCGCCCTAGCGGTATCTCGAGTTAAAGTTTTGTATTCATCCCGGAGCAACCCAAGGCGATGGTCCGCCCACGGGTCTCCCCCGGAGGAAATAGCAGTCTCCAATGTCAAAAGCTCCGCCTCCACCCTGTCCAGCTCGGCCCTCCTCCTCCTTTTCTGTTCAGCGACAAGGGAGAGAACCTCCCCCCTGATGACTGTCTTGTACGCCTCCCATAAGGAGCATCTGAAAGCAACCGAGACCTCGTTCTCACTGAAATAGCTGGTAGTTACACACTCCAGTTCCCTCTTCACCACCAGATCTCGCAAACGCCAAGCGGGGATGGGAGCTATCCTACCCACGTCCCCACGTCCTACACACAAACGCAGCCATACTGGCGAGTGATCAGAGACCCCTCGCACCAAATGCGCTACTTCGCCAACAGTGACCACATGGGCCGCCGGCAACAATACATAGTCAATACGAGAGAGGGAACGGTTCGCCGCAGATGCGTGTGTGTATTCCACCGCTCCCGGGTGTCGCGACCGCCAGCCATCAACCAATCCTGAAACCGAGAGAAAGTCAGGCAACCACCTACGGGAGGGCAACAACGCACGGGAGGGGAGTCTATCCATTTCACCGTCCATAACCGCGTTGAAATCGCCACCGATTACCATGAGGCCCAAAGGCAAAGCAAGAAATACCTGACCCAAGTCACCAAATGTGTTGGCCTGCAGGGACGGGGGGGCATAGACAGAGAGAAACGAGACCGTTCTACCCTCCCAAGCTCCAGAAACACCGATATAGCGCCCACGATTGTCAGACGAAGTAGACTGGATAGTGAATGGGAATGAGTTTTTAACCAGGATGCCCACCCCCCCTGGAGCCCGAAGTAAAACCAGCATGCGCTACTAGCTTGTAGCCACCCCTGTGCAGAGCCATACAACGTTTCCCCATCAAGTGGGTCTCCTGTAATAGGACAACATCTGGTGATCGCCGTCTGATAAATTGATTCACTGCAGTGCGCTTTATCCTATCACCCAGGTCATTAACATTCCAACTAAGGACCGAGAATCCCAGGCCCTGTCTAGATGAAGCCATTAGTCATGGAAAAGCGAGTACATTTCAAAGGATCCCACTGCATACACCGGTCACAAACAACAAACAAAACAACATCCCAACCCCCCCAACCCCGGTACAGAACTCCCCCCACCCTGCACCCCTGCATGTAACATGTACACATCCCCAACTCGCAGTGTGCCTGTCGCCCCCACTAACTAGGATCTAAAAGTAGAAAACGGAGGAGGACCTTACGACAGGTCGCCAGCCCCCACCACCCCAGACCAACCAAACCCCCCCCCCCCGCAAAAACAAAAATATTAAATAAAAATGATAAATTGCAGAGGGGTGAAGATAAAGAGCAACAAACCCCCCCGTCAATCCCTCTGCACCACTAACGGTAAAAGCGCGCTGCTTGGATAAACAGTTCGTTGCAAACAAACAGTACATCATTCCTCGTCGTCCGTCTGAGTATGTCCTTCGGGACCAGGGTCCCGAGTCGATCCAGCCAGTCCGCCGCCACCTCCGCAGAGTCAAAGAACCAAGTCTTGCCACTATGTTCTATTCGTAGGCGGGCCGGGTACATCATCGAGTACTTCATGTCCCGATCTCGAAGTCACTTTTTTATAGTCACAAATCCCTGCCGCTGTCTCTGCACCATCCGGGTAAAGTCAGGAAAGAACAGCAAGGAAGTGTTTTCATAGGCCAACGGGCCCGAGGATCTTGCAGACTGTAAGATGGCGTCCCTGTCCCGGAAATTCAGTACCTGGGCGATGATGGGACGTGGATGCGCCCCAGTTTTCGGGCGACCACCGGGCACCCTATGGGCCCTCTCCACGGTAAAAAACTTGCTCAGACCCTTGGGTTTGAGGTGTTGCAGGACAAGATCCTCGACAAAAAGATCCGGGGTGGCCCCCTCCGATCGCTCCGGAACCCCAAGGATGCGGATGTTGTTCCGGCGTGCCCGTCCTTCATACTCATCGAGCTTCCGATCGAATTGAGTGTGGGCCACCTTGAGATCAGACACCACCTTCTGTAGTTCCACAACATCCTCGATGAGGCTCCCCGTCTTTATTTCCAGGTCCTTGACCTTCTCAGAAGTTTTGGTGAGGTCGGCCCTGGCAAGACCCACCTCAATAGTGAACGTGTCCAACTTCGCGTCTATCGTCCCCAAAGAGGATTGAACCCCTCTGATGGCCACCATCAGTTCCTTCATGGTCGGATCATCATCGACCGAGTCCCCATCTGGGCCCCCAGTTGGGGAACGTTTCGCATCCGGCGGGGATCCTCTTGAGACTGCATATTTATCGATTTGGTTCGATTGGACTTGACGGTTCGCTCTCTGGGTCTTCGGAAGGTTCTTGTCGAGGTCCCGTGCCGCCATCTCGACCGCAAGTGCAGGAGAAACCCACCACTCCTCTGTCGAGCGGAAGAGGGTCTTGCAGGGATTGTATGTAGGGAATTGCAGAGAGGGCGAGGACGCTCCGATCGCCACCCGGGCACAGAAAATGGTGGTCCGGCTGGCCACTTCCGGTCTCGGCAGCCGATGTTGTCGCACTTCACACCGGACAGTGGCACACCCGGGGTCCCGGCCCACGACGTCGTAGGTCCCAATTCTTCCGACGACGATAATCAGACACCAGAGTCTTCAATCGAACCCAAATTTCACCTAGTGACTCAGGTGACGGTCCCCCACAAGACAGTGGGGACGGGGTACAGGATAATATGCCGAATAGGCGGTCAGGATGTGACGGCCGGCAGAGCCGATGCTCAAGCGGCCATCTTGGTCGCTGGTGCGGCTCCTCCCCTCTAATAAGCGTTATTAAAGAAAAATGCGACATTTAGTTGTCGGCAAGAACACAAGGAGGAGTTTGTAGCAATCAAGAACAAAGTTGTAAATGCGCCATGTTTGAAGTTGTTTGTAATGGGGGTGGATTCAGGTAGGTTCACCTAGTCTGGGGTCTAGCTGGGAGGTCTCACTCCGATCCCCAACACTTGAAGGTGCTGGGCCTGCATTCCTTGGCTTGTCTGAGACCAGGCTGCGCACCGATGAGTGGAGGGAGGAGGGGTCCAGGGAGAACTCGGGGAAGGCCAACTAAAGGGCTGGGACTCATATCTGGCTTGTCCGGAGCGAGGCTGCGCTACCTGGGAAAGCCAAACTTGAGGGACACCTGCATCATCCGGACGACTGGTCACTGCACATAGCTGTAGGGACGAAAAGACCGAGGGCCGCTCCAATTTTACCGCAACCAGGAGCCCGCCGGCCTGCTCGGCTCCCATCACCTCTGAGGGAATCTCGCACCTGAGCCCGGAACCCGTGAGACGCACGTCCACCCGCCACCCTTGCCTGCTGCGACGACTCCACCTCGGGCCCCTACTGCCCTACACCCGCAGGACCAGACTGCCCAGTGTCGGAAGAATACCGCTCCAGCGTAAGATCGCTGGATTTTGTCCCCCCCACTGTAAAATCGAGTGCACGTCCGTTGCCTCCCACCCGAGCTCCACACGACCAGGAGCTCAACAGTGAGTGTCGGGACAACAGACCGAGTGCTACCGAGTTGAACGGGGGTTTCTTATTTCACCATTCCTAGCTGGGCACCCTCTCTCTCCCCCTCTCTCTTAACAATGATGGCTGTGCAGTGGCTGGACAAACAAGCACATACACAGAAAACTATTTCTCCCTGGGAGATGGCGCCAGCATGGAGCGTGTTAGACCTGTCAGCCTTAGGGTGGTGTTACCCAGTTTTTTTTCTCGCGTTTGCCTTATTTTTGCCACAGTATTTTGTTGGACCTAGGTCTCTGGGCACCTTACCACTGCCAAACAGTGCTGAGGCGCAGGTGCTCTCTCCCAACAACATGGCTGCCACAGGCCCCTGCTACTGCGGAGTGGCCTCTGTAGACACGCACTAGTAGTTAGGAGCAGGCTGGGACATCACGTTACAGTATCACTGCCATCCTGCCTTTTTGTTCCATAGCTTAATATGTGGAAGCTCCTGGACCTTCCAGCCAGGGGAGGGGTCACGCGTTGCCGCCTTTAGAGGGTCACCTGACCTAGGGGTATAAGAGTAAAGGAGGGAAACCTGACTGTCGGTTGGGGCACCACTGGACCTGGGGGAACCTCTGCAGGAGTATAGGCGGTTGGGCCTAGGGGAGGAACCTACACTACTGGGGACTGACTGGGCCCTGGCACTGCTGTTCCTAAGTTAGATGAGGGACTCTGCCAGCCTGCCGATCTAGCCCAGCGAGGGAGAACCCAGGGAACCACCTCCAGTGTGCTGCAGGGAACCATCCTGCCTCTGAATCCCACCAACTCAACCCCCATTCTTCCCCCCAAGAACCTACACTGGGACCTGCCATCCATCCCCCAAGAAAGGCGCTGTGACCTTCAAGCGCTGTCAGGAAGCACCTGCCTGCTATGAACACTGCTGGGGGATCAACCAGGTTACCAGCACTTACTGGCTGCGCCGTGCTCCCAAGCGCTGTCATCTCACCAGCGCTGCCCTGCCTCAGCTGTACCCCCAGCGCTATTTTGTCCAGAACTGTTGCTGCCTAAACAGTGCCTACAAGAACTGTCCGGCCCCCCTAAAGTGCTGAGCCCCCGAAGCGCTGTGATCCCTAAGCGCTACTTGGACCTGAACTGCTCCCTCCTGAGTGCTGTATGTCTAAACTGCGCTGCATGCCATAATCACCGCCGCACTGTGACCTGGAAAGCGCTAGTCTGCCAACACCGCTGCGACCCGGGCGCTGCAAGTCTAGGAGGCTGCCTGACTTGTGCTCATGTGAGGATCCGATCTGGACGCTGCTACAGAGTGCGCCTTGCTGCCTGAATCACCGCCGTGGCCCCAGCGCCTATTAAGTGAAGTCTCCGCTGCTGCCTGAGTCGCCGCTGCAGTCCCCGAAGCCTGGGGAGGGCCGCCACGGTATTGAAGAAAGGCCACGCTAGGTCCGGAGCGTTCTCCGAGGCCGACGTCATCGGCTGTGCAAGGAGGCAGGCACGGCCCCATTGGTTCCTCGGGATGCGCCTACCAGGAGCCGCCCTCTGATTGGCTCTGGTGCTCGACCTTGGGCGCTGCGCAGCCATTGGCTGAGGCTGCCGCGCCTCCCTCAGGCCGCATCCCTTGTAGGTCTGCCTTGAATTTTGAATTAGTGTTCAATCACGGGGATTGGCATGGAGGGCTATTTTAAGATTAGTATGCGCTCTGGAACTCTCAGCATTAAACCATCGCACCTCCTGAAATTCCCCTTTTCTAAATGATCTGGTCAGATCTTTTGCCACATCTGCAGAGATCAGTTCAAAATCATGAACCACCTCATCAGGCAGGGAGTCCGCATGGAGACAACTCATGATGGGATTTAAATTTGTCGTGGCAGTTTTTGCTTCAAATTGGATGGGATCAACTTTACTCCAGCTTAGTCTCAACCCTTTATTTTGAATAAATTCAATAGGGCTCCAATCAACTTGCCCACCCCTAGCTGTTATATGAAAGAGAACGGTTAAAGGGATATGGTCACTTGCAGTATTTGTTGCTACCTCGAAGTCAACAGATTAAATGGATATTCTTTAAAATGGGAGAAAGTAGATCCTCTAGAAATTACCAGGAGAGTCATAAAAGCGGTCTTTCCTTTCATCTTTAAAAGCTTAGACCTGTCCACACCGGATGAGGAAGTATTAGGCTATTTTACAGTGGTTCTGAAAGCAATTAATGATGCACTCCTTGTAAAACTAAAAAATTCTCAGTCGAAAAAAGTAGGATGGTTTATCACAGATGCACATTAGCGCATTCCAAACTAAAAAAAGCCCGGCAAAAACCTGAAAGAGTACCTCAGGAAGTAAGAACTCTGAGGGGGGAATACAATATAGCTATAAAGGATAGGAAAGCCGAACTGAAACAGGCCTTATGGGACCAATTGCATAAAAGCAGCATACATAAAAACAGTTCAGCTTTTTGGGCCGTGATTAAATCCCCATTTTTTTCTGATAATAAAGACTTACCTACCATTGAGGTGGCTATTGATGAAGTGGTACGGGTGGAGCACTTCTCAAAGATTTTTGAGAAAGGTCCAGCCAATGAGGGTAGCCAAGATTCTACTACCTTTGCCCCTCTAGCGACTCCCTACCCATTAAAAATAGAAATCACTATCAATGGGGTCTTTCTGGCCCTAAAAGCCAGTAAAAACGGTAAGGCCCCTGCCCTGATGGGGTCCCAATAGATCTATTTAAATCAAATTCAGATCTTTGGACTCCAATGTTGACGAGGGTACTCAAAGCAGCGTGCGAGGTGGGATTAATGGATTCATGGTCCAAATCAATTTTGGTCCTTCTTTTTAAAAAGGGGGACCGTCAAGAGGTATCCTGCTATTGCCCGATCTCATTGCTGGATTCTTTGGGCAAAGTGGCGGGCAGAATCATCTTAGAACGCCTCCACGGATGGGCGGTCGATGGCAGGATCATCTTGGATATCCAGTTTGGGTTCAGGGAGGGCCTAGGGACAGTTGAACAGGCCCTAAACCTGACAATGTTACTAGGAAAATACGTATGTGCAAAGGCAGGCTGTATTTACATGGTTTATGTGGACCTGTCAGCAGCCTTTGACTGCGTCTGCCGCGCTAAACTCTGGTCTGTGTTATTGGATATGGGGGTGGACCCACCCTTGGTAAACTTCCTCCGCGAATTATATTCCAACGCCTCAGCAAGGGTAAGGTTTGGGGTTAAGGGCGAGCTATCTGCTTCATTTGGGGTGGAGAGAGGAGTCAGACAAGGCTGTGTCCTGGCTCCCTTCCTCTTCACGCTCTACACTAACAGCCTGGAGAGAGCTATGTTGAATGGGAGCCAGGACCTTCCGTTAGTAAAAAAACGTCTGATTCCAGCTCTACTCTACGCAGATGACGCAGTGATACTGGCGCGCACCCCCTTAGAGTTACAGAAGGCTCTAAACAGATACTCCGAATTTATGGGTATGCTCGATTTACGAATTAACATTAAAAAAACATTTGTCATGAAAGCTGGCTCTGGGGAAAAAAGAGGACAAAGGACATATATTTAAATCAGGAGAAACTGGCAACTACAACACAATACCCATATTTGGGGATTATCATAGACCATAAACTTAACTGGAACTCAGCTATTGAGTCCAGAAAATTCCACCTAATGAGAACTACCAAGACCCTTGTAAATTTCTCAAAAAAATTAGGAAAGAGGCCACCAGTGGAGCTTCTAAAGATTTACAAAGCAAAATGTCAATCCGTGGCGTTATACGGGGCTGGAGTGCAGGGGTACGCAAATATAAACAATCTTCAAGTGGCAGAGAATGCTTTCCTGAGATTTCTTTTAACCCTACCAAGGAGTGCATCTACTTTCTCGTGCCTTATGGAATTGGGGATTCCCCACATTTCGGATTTAGCCAGAATACAACCACTTCATCTCTGGCACTGTATATGGTCGTCAGACAAAAACATATTCACACAGCAAATCATTTTAGACTGTATGGGTTTGGACCTCTCATGCAAAATTGGCTGGTATTCTTCTTTAAAATCTTTTTTAAATGACCTAGGATTGGAAAAATACTACCTGGTTCCAACCTCAATTCGGTCTTTAACCAGGAAGCCATTACAAGTGTTGTCCCTTACCCATCTTGAAGAACTACGGATTGCCAACGAAGCGTCTAAACCATCTGTCCAACATTGCATGTCCGTTCAAACTACTTCTATTATACAGCCATATCTAACCTATGATCTTACTTCCTTTGAGGGATTCCTTCTAATCAGGTTTAGGCTAAATACATTACACCCCTGGTTGCATTTCCAACAAGAAACAACTGGGACTTAGTTTTACCTCGATGCCCGTGTGATGAGACCTTAATTCAAGCAACCATCCATACTTTCTTTTTCTGTAAATACTACAGGGAGTATAGAAAGATTTGGTTAATCCCCCTATTAAAACTTATGGGCATCAGAAGATGCCGCCCGGCTTTGTTAGCCTTACAGTACCTGGGCGAAGAGGGGACATCGAGGTATATTGTTAAGTTTTTGAAATGCATCTTTCGACATCGATTGAAAATAGAAAATCCGTCTCATAACCTTGTGAATTGATAATCCTAATTATGTATTAAATAAGATGAAGTTGTCCCTCCACAAGCTTGTGTGTACACACTATGATCTTGTCTTTTAATACTATATAATTGATAGAGCACTCAATAGTTAACTTGTTTGCTCTTTTTATCAAACTTGTTTTTATGAATGGTTTTAGGAGGCACTATTTTGTATCAATGTAGTATGCAAATGTAATTTATTTTATGGTTTTTAACATGACAAAAACAGAATAAAGAATATTTGATGATTTGATGATGACTACGATTAAAGTCACAAGTCCTCCTTTCACCCTCCAAGCCGGTGAGGGTATTGCATGGACGGAAAGAGAACAATACCGGTCCACCACAATATCAGCCTGGTGCCATGTTTCTTGGAGGCAAATAATGTCAAAGCCCCTAATATAATCCACACAATCCTCAATTGTTCATTTTGCACATATTTCTGCAATGTTCCAGGAAATGGTCTTACACCGGGGCAACAAATACTTGACTCTTGACGGAGCGAGGGTAGAAACAAAGTTTTGTAAGCCCCTCTCAAAATCATAACCCTATAACGATAATGTCAACTAATTGTTTGGAGTGTGGGATTAATCGACCTACAATACATTTGCACCTACATAAATACACGTGGGAAAACTAACTATGCTTATGTTGCAATCATAATTAATTAATTCTGTATTATTGTCACGT